>NW_020954577.1:34877561-34918403 GCF_900497805.2 Vombatus ursinus
AGTTTTTGCTTTTAGACTTCCATTAATGGGGAACCCACTATCTCCCAACATAACCCATTTTGCCTTCCTCAATTAATACTTTAGAATTAAAATGGATTTCAAATGTTGTTTTCAAGTGATTTTTATAAAGTTATTATTTCTTTCCCAAAACCAAACATCAGGAATGACACAAAATTGCAAGAGCTCAGAACTGGAAGGGATGTCATAGGCCAGTCTATAGTATAACAAGAATCCTCTTTATACCTTCTCCAACAAGTAGTCATCTATCTTGGCTTGAAGGTGTCAAGTAAAGGGGGTGAGATAATTCATCATCTCTAAAAGTAACCCATTCCTCTTTTGAATAACTAACTGCTAGAAAGTTGTTACTGTTGTTGTTTTTCCTTTCAATTAGCCCGTCTATAATTTGTACCCATTTTCCCCAGTTCTTAGAGGTACTTTCCCCAGTTCTTCCCCAGTCCCACTTGGGGCTAAGTGGCCAGTTCATTAAGATTGGCTTCCTCTATTAGAGTGTAAGCTCCTTAAGAGCAAAGAATGTCTTTATTTTTATTTGTCTTTGTGTTCCAAATCTTAGCATGGTGCCTTGCATACAGAAGGTGCCTAATACATGTTTGTTCATTGATTGATTAAAAGTTTCTGCTTTCTTTGTCTCACTTCATTTTTTTCTGCAAGTCCTTTTCCAGAGACTGTTTCTGTCCAACCTAATAAGAGATTCAATTGTACTCTCTAGAAGATATATAGCTTGCACTAATTGATTGAGATAATGTAGATATAGTGCTTTCCTAACTGTAATGTCCTGTATAAACTTCAGCTATCATAATCACCACGATCATCATCTTAGAGTTGAGTCCTATTTATAATTGTTATTTCATATTGTGGTGCAGTAGAGTGAAGAGCAGTGGGCTGGGAGTCAGCAGTCTTGGGTTCCAGTTAGAGTTCTGCCACTATCCACATTGATCTGAGTGACTCACCTTGCATCACTAGGCCTAGATTCCCTCAAATGCAAAATGAGGAGATTTGACAAGATGAACTCTCCTGGGTCCCTTTCAGATCTAAGAGTATATAATTCTGCGGCTCTGTTTTATTAAGTCAAAGATAGACTCTCATCTTACACAAAGTTCTGCTCTCTCACAAATAATATTAAGGTAAGAATTCAGTAAAAAATGAGCAATACTAACCAGTGAATACTGTTGCATTTTTCACTCTCTCTACTCATGAACAGTATAAATGTAAAAACATCATTGAGTTCCCACCTCTCTGTTAAAACAGGTGAGGGTTCTGAATGAATGTTCTTTGTCAGCTTCATACTTAAGGAGAAAAATATTTCATCTCTTTCTTGTGGTTAATAAACCCAATGATTTCAAAATCAATTCTCTCATTACCCACATGGAAACAATCCCCATAATTAGAGTTTCTTCTGTCACCCCTACTTCTTGTTAGTGTATTATTTCAACAAAAAATTCAGATGAGAGCAATCCTCTAGGTCCTTTAATGAGTTTCTCGAATTATCTGAGACTACGATAATTCTCTGGGGTTAAATAACTGAAATAGTGATTGACCTTGGTCTTTTTCTCAGATTCAGGTATAATGAATTTCTCCACTGCCTACACACAACTTGTCCTATGGAGAATTACACACTTCTGACCTTGGTCCAGACATTATCTCCTTTGTATAAATTGAATGGGAAAGTTGCTCACTTAGGGACTACCCTCACCACAATTGGGGTTGATTGGGATATTCCATCTTTGGAAACTTTCTAAAAACACAGATGGGAACTTTGAAAATATTGCCTCTTGAATCATTGGTTTGGAAGTAGAATTTCCTTGCCCAGAAAATCTTTCATGATGAAATATAAATGTGAGTTATTAAACACAAAATGTCAGCGAGTCACTCAATGTAGAAACTCCCTCCTCTAGTACAGCCAGCAACTCCTTTGTGACTTACTAGATCAATCTCAGTCAGTTGTCTGAGGTAAAAAGATAAATGTTGGTTACTTAGCTGCTAAGTGTCAAAGACAAAGTGTAGATGCATATTGGAGCCAGTTTCAACTGGCTTACAAATAGCTGGTTATTAAATTTCCAGGATGAACATTTACACTTTGGAAACTGCATATGATACAAACTAACATTTTATTTGTTGTATTCACACTTAAGAATGTGATAGAGATTTATGCCAGGAATACAGGGCTGGTTCAATATTATGAAAACTACCAGAATAATTGATCATATCAACAACAAAACTAACCAAAACCACGTGATCATCTCAATACATACAGAAAAAGCTTTTGACAAAATACAACACCCATTCTTATTAAAAACACTATAGATCATAGGAATAAATGGAGTCTTCCTTAAAATAATAAGTAGCATCTACCTAAAACCTTCAGCAAACACCATATGTAATGAGGATAAGCTAGAAGCATTTCCAATAAGATCGGGGCCGAAACAAGGATGTCCATTATCATCACTGTTGTTAATGTAGTACTAGAAATATTAGCATTGGCAATAAGAGAAGAAAAATAAATTGAAGGTATTAGAATAGGCAAAGAAAAAAACAAAGTGATCACTCTTCGCAGATGATATTATGATATTCTTAGAGAATCCTAGAGAATCAAGTAAAAAAAAGCTACTTGAAATAATAAACAACTTTAGCAAAGTTGCAAACTATAAAATAAACCCACATAAACCATCAGCATTTCAACATGTTACCAACAAAACCCAACAGCAAGAGATAGAAAGGGAAATTCCATTTAAAGTTACTTTAGACGTTATAAAATTTTTAAGAGTCTACCTACCGAAACAAGCCCAGGAACTATATGAACACAATTTCAAAACACTTCTCACACAAATAAAGACAGACCTAAAGAATTGGAAAAAAACATCAGTTGCTCATGGGTAAGCCAAGCTAATATAATAAAAATGACGATTCTATCTAAGTCAATTTACTTATTCAGTACCATACCAATCAAATTACCAAAAATCATTTTATAGAGCTGGAAAAAATAATAAGAAGATTTATTTGTGATAACACAAGGTCCAGAATATCAAGGAAATTAATGAAAAGAAATGCAGGGGAAGGTGGCCTAGCTGTTCCAGATCTTAAATTGTATTATAAAGCAGCAATCATCAAAACTACTTGGTATTGGCTAAGAAATAGAGTAGTGGATCAGTGGAATAATTTAGGTATGCAAGACATAGTAGTTGATGACTATATAGTAATCTACTATTTGATCAACCCAAAGCCCCCAGCTTCTGGGATAAGAACTCATTATTTGACAAAAAAAAGAAAAACTGCTGGGAAAACTTGAAAAGATTATGGCAAAAACTAGGCACAGACCAAAATCTCACACCATATACCAAAATAAAGTCAAAATGGGTTCATAACTTACATATAAAGGCTGATACTATAAGCATTTTATAAGCAAACTGGGGGAGCAAGGAATAGTTTACCTGTCAGATTTATGGAAAACAGAAGAATTTGTGACCAAACAGGAGACAGAGAACATTATGAAATGCAAAATAGATAATTTTGATTACATTAAATTGAGAAGTTTTGCACAAACAAAGCCAATGCAACCAAGATTAGGAAGAAAGCAGAAAATTGGGAAAGAATTTTTGCAACCAGCATCTCTGATAAGGGTGTCATTTATAAAATATATAGGGAATTAAGTCACATTTGTAAGAATACAAGTCATTCCCCAATTGATAAATGATCAAAAGCTATGAACAGGCAGTTCTCAGATGAAGAAATTGAAGCCATCTATAGTCATATGAAAAAATGCTCTAAATCACTATTGATTACAAAAATGCAAATCAAAACAACTCTGAGGTACCACATCATACCTATCAAATTGGCCATCATGACAAAACAGGAAAATGATAAATGTTGGAGAGGATGTGGGAAAATTGGAACACTAATGCATTATTGGTGGAGTTGTGAACTGATCCAACCATTTTGGAGAGCAATTTGAAATTCTGCCCAAAGGGCTATAAAAATGTGCATACCCTTTGACCTAGCAATACCACTGCTAGGACTGTATCCCAAAGAGATCACACAAATGGGAAAAGGACCCACATGTACAAAAATATTTATAACAATTCTTTTGGTGGTGGCTAAGAATTGTAAATTGAGAGGATGCCCATCAATTGGGGAATGGCTGAACAAGTTGTGATATATGAAAGTAAGGGAATACTATTGTGCTATAAGAAACGATGAGCAGGCTGACATCAGAAAAACCTGGAAAGATTTGTATGGCCTGATGCTGAGTGAAATGAGCAGAATCAGGAGAACATTGTACACAGTAACAGCCACACTGTGTGATGACTAACTTTGATAGATTTAGCCCTTCTCAGCAATGCAAGGATCTAAGCCATCTCCAAAAGCCTCATGATGGAAAATGCTATCCATATCCAGAGAAAGAACTATGGAGTTTGAATGCAGATCGAAGCATACTATTTGCTATTTTTTTTCTTCTGTTTTGTTTTGTTTCCTCCTTCTGGTGGTTATTCCTATTGGTTTGAATTCTTACTTACAATATGACTAATGTGAAAATACATTTAATAGAAATGTATATGTAAAGCCTATATCAGATTGCATACCATCTTGGGGAGGGAAGAGGAGAAAAATTTAAAACTCAAAAGCTTATGGAAGTTATTGTTGATAAATAAAAATAAATTAATAAAAAAAGAAAGTGATAGAGAAAACATTAACAATGTCCATTAAGAGTGTGTCCTGTATAAAATTTGTGGAGAGCCAATTGTTAAATATTTATCAGTACACCACTGAATTAGAAACCTAGTCTTCCTGACTCAAGTCTCTGTACAATATGACACATTGTATTTGTAAGTAATTGTATATTAAAATATATATGTGTATTTCAATTTGGGGAAGGAAATTCCTTTTAAAAATGAAGCATAAAGCAAGGTACACAGGGTAGGAAAATTCCATTGTATGCTTACATTTTACAGATTCATTTTACAATGTTTTTATGCTATTTAAAAATTTTGCCTTTAATTAGAGTATGCCGATATGAGGTGGAATAAATGTCTCATTTATGACCGTGGATTCCAAACAACTTGCTTCTACTTTAAGTGAACAATAAAGTAACTGATAGAACCAAACATTAAACACAGCCTTATTAAAATTGTTTGAATAAAACTCTAGTGGTTTTTTTTCTTCTTCGTATCTCTTTAACTGTTGTCAATCACTCCCAAATCTGACGGTTTTATTACTCCTTTCCTCACAGTTAGCATTATAGATTTAGAACTGGAAAAGACATTAATGGACAACTAATCTAAGCCCATTGCTTTACAGAGTGGAGACTGAGGTTGTAGGCAATGGAGTGCTTTACCCAGGGTCAGAGAGAAGCAAAGTGTAGAAGTGAGATTCAAAACCAAGTGCTGTGACTCTATCTCTGGCATTTGTCCCACTGCACCATAGCTACAGAGTATTTCTTTGTAAGTTAGGTTCCTAGCAGAGCAGGGATATAAATTTTGTCCTTGACCTCAATAGCTGCAGGTAAGCTTGATGCCAATTGTTCTTCCACCTTCTCCAAGGAACTAGTGATGATTCTCTGCTTCTGCAAAGTTGACCCATAATCTACTTAATGTTCATTAAACTAATAACAATTTAGGACTGTTTAGATTTCTGTACAAGCTTCCATTTTTCTAATTCCACTAAATCCCTTATATTTTTTTTCTCTACAGAATGAAGAAAATGGAAGTGGCAAAGAATCACAGGGTTGGAGATGGAAAGAAGCATACAGTGATCTGGTCCACCTCTTTCTTTTTTAGGGGAGGGTGCCAAGGCCCAGAATGAGTTAAGTGACTCACTCAAGATCATAAAGGTCAAGAGACAGAGCTAGGGTTCAAACTCAGCTGCTTTAATTCCACGTATGGTGTTCTTTCCATTGTATCATGTTTTCTGAAAAATGGAAAGTAATGACTTATTTCAACTGATTTGTACCTTCTTCAAACTATCTTCTATATATATAAGTTTAGAAAGAAGATGCATTTTTATTAAAGAACATATTTTTGAATGGTGAATTTTTTCTTAATCACATACAAGCATTTATATTATTTTTTCAGCTTGACTTCAAGAAGAATTTAATGCACTGAGAATTCACATTACAAATATATTTCTTTTTTATATTTTAAGTTAATTTTAATTTTTGAACCATAATTCAGCTTCTTTCTCTCTTTGCCTTCCCATTGAAAAACAAAGAAAATTTTTTTTAAAAAATCTTTGTAACAAATATGTGTAGTCATGTGAGACATATATATGTACATAGACAGACAGACAGACAGATAGATAGATAGATAGATAGATAGATAGATAGATAGATAGATAGAGTTAGATAACAAAATCTAGAAATCTCTTGCTATAGTCCTATAAGATATATATGGTCCCACATGTTCCCATGAGGATATGGTCCTTTATTGACCATGTCCAAAAAACATATGTCTCTATCTACATCTTAAGTCTGTCATCATTTTGTCAGGATATGGGCAGCATTTATCATCATGAGTCCTCTGTAATTGTGTTGGATAGTTACATTGATTAGAGTTCTTAAGATTTCTAGGGGCATCTAGATGGCACAGTGGATAGAGCACCGGGTCTGTAATCAGTAGGACCTGAGTTCAAATCCAGACTCAGACCAGACACTTGACACTTACTAGCTGTGTGACCCTGGAGTAAGTCATTTAACCCCAATTGCCTCACCCCCCAAAAAACAAAACAAAACAAAACAAAAAAGACTTCTAAAAGCATATTTCTCTACAATGTCATTTAATATTTTCTCCTCATTCTACTCACTTCATTCTGCATCAGCCCATACAAGTCTTCCCAGGTTTCTTTACAACCATCCCCTCCATCATTTCTCATAATACAATAGTATGTCATTACTTTCACATAAAATAATTTGTTTAGTCATTTCCCAATTGGTGATTTGTTTCTAGTTCTTTGCTACAACAGCAAAAGCTGGTATAAATATTTTTGAGTGTAAAACTTCTTTTCTTCCTTCTTTGATCTCCTTAGTATTTGGCATGGCAATGGTGTAACTGGATCAAAGTGAATTTGTGGGGGCAAAGTTCTGAACTGCTTTCCAGAATGACTGGACCAGTTCACATCTCTACCCACAGTGCATTATTGATTTCCCACAACCAGTATTTTTTATTTTCCTTTTTTGTCAAGTTTGTCAACATTTTGAAAATTATGAAGTAGGAGCTCAGAATTGATTTAACTTGTATTTCTTTGATTATTAGTGACATGTAACACTTTTTCATATGGCTATTGATCACTTGGGTTTCTTCCTCTGAAAACTGTCACTTCGTATCCTTTTATCATGTATAAAATGGGAAATGGTCCTTACTCTTGTAAATTTAAATGTATTTCCTATATATCTTGGAAATGCATAACATGATTTTTTAATCTATGTAGTATTTTAAGCATTTATTATGATTTAATCACAGCTGTTGTGAAACTTAATATTTCATCATATTTAGATGTAATCTATGAATAGAATTCCTAAAGGATGGCACAGTTGTTTGCAGCATTCTGCTTTTTTTCTTCTGATGACTTCCCCCTCCATCATCATCTAGTAGATTCAGTTGATTTTGCATAATTAATCAGGAAATATTACAATATTAAATTAGTTGTGTCTTAGCCATTTCACTTTGTTCCATAGATTTAGTAAAATTTCTTTTTAATAATTTCTTTAAATAATTTTTGCCTTGCTTTTTGACAATGACTTATTCTAGAAGAGCAGAGAGGAGTCTGGAAGTAGGTATAAAACTGAAATAAATTTCAAAAGATCATTTAATTTAGTATTTGGTCTTCAGGTCAACAGATGATGCATTAGGTCCAGAGAGGTGAAACACAAGGTCACATAGCTAGTAAATGAAAAAAGTGATTGGAATTCCTGCTTCCTTATGGTATTTCCCTTTAGTCATCTTTGATTGTTCCTTTTCCTTTATCGACAACATTGCAGTCAAAATAATGTTCCTACCATATCACTCTCCTCAATAGTCTTTGAAGATCCTGTTTCTTCTAGGATAGAAATCAATCTCCTTAGTTCAGTCCGTAGGGACCCCCACAATTTGTCTCCATCTCTCCTTTCTCTACCTCTGTCTCATACTTCTCTTTAATGAACTTTACATTGCAAAGTGGATTGCAATCTGTCTTTCACATTTGCACAGGCCATACTCAGTGCTTAGATTGTTCTCTCCCCGTATTTGCATAATTCAGAACCTTCTTCCTTCTAAGATCAGATGAGGTGCATTTTGCTCCATAAAGCTTTCCCTGTTCCTCCCAGTTGAGAGTGTTCTCTCCTCAAAGCTTCCTAGACCACTTTGTCTGTATTTCTATGTTGTCTTCATCAAACTCTACCTTGTATTACACCAATCTCTTCACTTGTCCTATCTCCCATAATAGAATGTGTACTCCTTGAGGGTGGTGGATGTGTATGGTGTGTGTGTGTGTGTGTGTGTGTGTGTGTGTGTGTCCCATATCCATGATATGGTATCCCACACCTAGTAGGTGCTTTAAAAATGCTGTTGTTGTCATTGTTTTTGTTGTTCCTTCCATCCCCCCAAACTGTAGTAAATGATAGTAGAGAACTTAACCTTATACCAGTCTGAAACTGGGAGGAGATATGATCTAGTGAAAAAGAGATCTAGGAGTTTTAGTGAACCAGAGAGGAATACAAGTCATAAGAGTGAAAAATTAATATATTCTTAGCATTTTTTAAGAGAGGTATAGCATCTAGCAATAAGCAGGTTCATAGATTTAGAGCTAGAAAAGGGATGTTAGAGGAAATAAAATTCAATTCCCTCATTTTACAGATAAGAAAACTGAAGCATAGAAAATTTAAGTGATTTGCTCAAGGTCACACATGTAGAAAAAATGGGAACTGCCTTTTGAATCCACTTTTTTTTTCTGGTTCCAGATCCAATGCTTAGTTCCACTATGTTAGTCTGGCTTTCATACTGAGAGTCCCAGCTTGGATCACATCTAGTGTTCAATTCTTGCCACATTTTAGGAAGAATAATGATAAGCTGGAAAATGTCCAAAGAAGAAGTCATTAGATCATGCTATAGGAAGATCATCTGGGAGAAGAGGAGAATAAGAAGTGAAAGGCATGTGGAAGAGGGCTTAGCCACAAAGTGCATAGAACCAGGAGCAATGGGAAAAAACTGCAAAGAGGTGCATTTGCCTTGCTCTAAGTATATGGATTCCCAAATGCACATATGTACATAGAACTGGGCCCATTATTTTACTGGCATACTGAATTCCTGAGATTGTAAGCTGGAACCTGGGGTGAAACATTCAGTGTTAGAGGACTTGAGGGAGGGACTAAGAGCAATTTTTTCTGTTCAAAGCTTTTCCTGATCCCCCAATGATGGGTGCCCACCCTCTCAAGTTAATGTATTCAAACTACCTTATATTTATTTGTTTTTTTCTCTTAATATTTATTCTGTATCTACTTTTGTATACTTTTATATGTCTCTTCTTAGAATGAGAAGTGCTTAAGGATTATTTCATTTTTTGTGTTTGTGCTCCCAATGCCCAGCACAATGTCTGACTCACAGTAAGATAATGTTTAATTAATGTTTGTTGAATGATTGTTTGACAATTACCTAACATGAGAGCTACTCAAAAGTGGAACAGGTTACCTTAGGAGGCAGGGAATTTTCCCATTTAAACAAGGATGTGCTAGAGACAGGTCAAGCTGTCTCAAAAAACTACTTGTTAAATTTTAGCCCAAGCAATTATAATTCATAATTTGGAAAATACTTGATTTATTATTTTTGATTGTCTAGATTATGGAAAGTGATTGAGAAAATAGTAATAATACAGTTTCACCTTAAAAATATGTTCTGCATTTTCAGAGAACTGGTTGTTAAACATTTGCCAGCACACTCCTGCACCCAGAGGACTTTGAGAATAATCTGAATCACTAATTACAAGGTACACTATGGCAGGAACTTTTGTCCATGAGCTGGTTTAACTAAATGCCTCTGAAAGTCCCCTTTAATTCTGAGATTTTGTGACTAGGGAGTTGAAAATGAATAGAGGGAGATAAGGATCCAAGAATCAATGTGAGAACTAGAATGGAATAGAGTTGGGGAAGAGAAGATAACCTTATGGGATGAGAGATTAGAAAAAAAATGAGATGGAATCTAGCTTAGAAGAGAAACCCATAACCTTGGAGCCTATCCCAAATAGATTTTTTTTAAAAGCAGATGAAATCCCAAAACACAAGTCCCTGAGATGAGGTAAGCAAAACAACAAATAAAAATGCCAATTCATGGAAATGCCATTTGTGCATTAATTATATTGGACTATCTCTAACAATATGCTATAGTTCTCATCCATGTCAGCAAAAAGCCCATGGTCCCAATAAAGAGGCCATCAAATGCGTAGCAGTCTGGGAGATTTGGCAGAAAGAAACTGGCCAGACTAATATAAAGGCACTTAAGGAAATGTGAAAACGGAAGACTGTCTGGAGACAGCACTGGACCTCAGAGAGTTGGCAGATTCAGGGGAAAGGATATAATTACATATGTACATACTTAAGTGTCTCTATTTGGGATTGCCTTAGCAGTATAAAGTCTAAGTACTTTACATTTTTCCCTGTTTCTTGGACAAAAGGTTTATATTTAAATATGGAAAACATACTTTATAATTTTGGCATTCAAAGTACATTGTAAAGAATACTGTGTGTATGTGTATAAATATGTATATTTATATAATACTTAGATATACACACATACACACATATATGCAAACATTCATAGTCATATATATACATATTCACATATGTATAATATACATATTTGCATATAAGCATACATTTCACAGGCATATAGAACTCCCAGAATTCTCTCTTCTAAAGCACGTCTCTGTCTTCTCTGAAACTTCAAGGATTAAATATTTTTCTAGGGGTACTGAGAAGTTAAATGACTTGTGCAACATCTTATAGTCTGTATGTATTCTAGCTGAGAAGAATTCTAGACACAGAGGACAGCCTGAGTCAATAAGCAGAGAAATGAACAAAAGAAAAAAGAATCTGTTTTGAGCAAGGATAGATTTAAGAGGAGTGAGAGAATGGGGAGAGGCAGACAGAGGAATTTGGTCAGGCAAGCATTTCATAGTTAAAGTGGGTATGTATGTGTATGCATGTATATATGCGTGTATGCATGTGAACAAATAGTCCAGTTTAGTTGTAACATTCAACATGTGAAAGGAAGAGGGTGAGATAAACATAGAGTGGTGAGGTGAGGCTGAAGTCAGAGCTTGGAGAGCCTCAAATGCTAGAATCTATCTGTATGGTAATTAAACATTCTTTCTTAGTACCCATGTATTATTCCAACCTGACCCTCATTTCAATACTTGCACCCAAACTCCTTGAATCTAAGGAGTTTAGATATTCTTTGGTAGAGAATAGAATGTCATTGAAGACTTTGTGCAGTAAAGTGGTAAGATTTAAACTTCCCATTAGAAGATTAACAAGCCAGTAGAATGAATGGGAGTGAGTAGAGAATTCAAGTGTGAGACCAAGAGGTGCAGAAAGGTGATGTGAGTTAGAGGTAGGAAGTAAACCCAGGTCTTCCAGGCTCTCAAGGTAGCTGCCTTAATTTTCTATATTATATTTCTCCCCTGCAGGGGTTAATTTGGAAAGGAAATTCCCAATTTTTAACACCTGTATTTGAATCTTTCCCTACCTGTCTTCCAGTAGTAAAGAGATTAAATCCTCCCAATGCTCTTCTGCCATTCTTTGGCAGGAACTGATTCCATATTTTGCATTTTTTGTCTGAGAAACATTCTAAGGAATCATTATATGAGTAGTCAGTGGCCTAATAAATGACTGATCAGATTCTGGGTGCAGGACTGATAACCTAAAAAAAAGGACATAGTTTCCCAAATATGCAAATGTTGGAAGAAGTGAGTCAAGGTCATGTCAAGACAATACTTGGGTTTTGAGATTGAACTTCAGAGTTATGTATAAGGCAGTCAGACAGTGAATGAGCATTTACCAAGCACTTCCTGTGTGACAGGAGCCCATACAGATGAGTAATACCTTATTCCATAGCTATCCCACTCCTGAGATGCTACTATGTGTTTGTGGCTTGATGATTCACTTCAAATATTAATTCAACATTTATTAAGAACATACTATGTGAAATGAAGTCTCAAATATTGAAGAGAAATGAAAACATAAATAAAAGTCTTGCCCATAGAAGGATGTATAATTTCATAGAGATGAGCGTGCAGAGATTAACATCATATAGATTAGCATATGATAAATGTTTACAAGGAATAGAAAAAATATGAGAGAAGAGTAGGGGGAGACTGTTTCTATGTAGAACGATGAGGAACAGTTTTATGGAGAAGGCAACACTTCACATAGGCTTTGAAGGATGACTAGTATGTTAAGAGGTAAAAATTGGGTGCCAAGAAGCCTTCTCTAATTAGGAAACAGCATAAATGAAAAGGCAGAGAGAAGTAGAAAGAATGTATATGGACAAAGGGCAGATTAAAGAAAGGTGAGGGAATGGGGGAGATTGATGAACAAGGGATTATGGTCAAACAAGCATTTCATAATTAAATAGCGTATTTGCGGCCAACTAGTCATGTTTGTCTGTACCAATCAGTATGCAAAAGGAAGAATAATGCGAGCTAAATATAGGAGGTTGAGCATAGACTTTAAGAGCTTTGTATGCCAGTGTAAGGAGTATAGGCTTTGTTCAATAGACAATGAGAAGTCACTGAAGATTAGATTTTGGCACAGTAGTAATACAGTTAAAGTTTCTCAATGGAAGATAAAGGGGGTAGTGGGAAAAGTACATGAGATGAATTGGGGTGATTAGAGAATTGAGGTGTGGAATCATGAGTGCCTAGAGGTGATAGTTTAAGGTGTGAGTGTAGATAGAATCACCAAGAATGTAAGTATTTAAAGAGAAGAGATGGTGGTTAAAGAGAGAGGGATGGGTCTGCCATGATTAACAATGCAAAAGAAGCTTGTAAAGGAAAGAAAAATAAAGAGAAGTTAAAAAGGTAGGAGGAGAACAAAGAAGCATCTCAAAACCAAAGTGAGGAGAACTAAGGATCAATGAAATTCTAAGGAGTGAGGTGCTACAGAGGGCTCAGGGATGTTGATGAATGAGAAAAAGTCATTGACTGGGTGGTTAGGAGGTCAGAGTCAACATTTTCTTAAGAAGCTTCAATTAAACTATGTAGGGGAAGCTAAATAACAGCAATTGGAAAACTTGGGAGAGAAGGTGGCAAATTAGGGACAACCACCCAGCTGAGCTCTCAATATTCCCCTCCAAACAACTCTGAAATAATTCCTCAAATCAAATTTCAGAGAAGAGCCAACAAAAAGATGAGGTGAAACAATTTTCTGGCCTAAGAAAGAGGTCAACAGGAGAAGTCAGTGTCACTGGGGTGAAGGCCTGTCCAGAGCCAAAACAGGCAGTGGTGGCAACAGCAGCCACAGTAGCAGCAGCAGCAATGGTAGCTTCTGAACCTCTCAGCCCAGAGATAGTAAGGAGGTTGGATAACTGACCAGAAAGAAATTACAGAGGGCCCTTTGCTGGTTTTAGGTATACTGATTGGCAACTTTATGGCCTATATCCAGTTTAGGGTGGCATAAGAAAAGTGCTAGGGGTCAGTTACAGGGGAGCTGGGGCCATGGTTATAGTTCCAAAACAAAAAGGAACACTAGCTCCTGCAGCTACAGGGGACCAACGACCCTTCCTTAGTAAAGACCAGAACACAGACAAGAAGAACGGACACCATACCTTTCCCAGAAATCATCATGGAAACACCAAAACTTACAGATCCTCAGAAGTAGCAGTGAAAACAACATAAAAAATCCTAAAGTTTATCAGAGAGTGCCTGTCCACCTCCAGATGAGCAAAGCCCAATTTTAACATAAAGTTCAAAGTCAAGAAATAGGCTGGAAAAAATGAGCAAACAACAACAAAGGTATTTGACCATAAAAAAGTACTACGGTGGCAGGGAAGACCAAGACAAATCTCAGAAGAAGACAACAATGTGAAAACAGGTACAAAGACTCAAAGAAAAAAATGTTAATTAAACCCAAGTCAAACACAATATCTTGGGAGAGTTAAATAAAGAGACAAGAGTGGCACGTGGGAAAATAGCAAAAGAAATGAGAGTGATACAATAAAATTATGAGAAGAGCATTAACAGCTTGACAAAAGAGGCACAAAAAAACTGAAGAATGTACCATTTAACAACAACAACAACAGCTACAACTACAGAATTGGCCTAAAGGTTAAAAAGGAACAAAAATTCACCAAAGAAAATAACTTTTTTAAAAAGCAGAGTAGACCAAATGGAAAAAGAGGTACAAAATTTCACTGAAGAAATAATAAAACAAAGTTAAAAGAATGAAAAAAAGAAGAAAATGTGAACTATCTCATCAGAAAAACAATTGACTTGGAAAATAAATTGAGGAGATATAATTTAAGAATTATTGGACTACCTGAAAGCCATGATTAAAGAGAGAGCCTAGGAAAACTACCCCAATATTTTAGATCTAGAGGGGAAAATAGAAATGGAAAGAATTAACTGATTACCTCCTGAAAGAGGTCCCAAATTGAAAACCCCCAGAAACATTATAGCCAAATTCCAGACCTCCAGGTCAAAGACAGCATGCTTTAAGCAACAAGAAAATAAAACAAAACAACAAACACAATTCAGATATCATAGAGTCACAGTCAGGATCACACAAGATTTAATGTCTTCCACATTAGAGTGGAAGGATTGGAATATGGCATTATGGAAGTTACAGGAGTTAGGGATACAACCAAGAATAACCTAACTAGCAAAACTGAGTGATACTCTTTATGGGAAAAATATATATTTAATGAGATAAAGTGATTCAAGCATTCCTGATGAAAAGACCAGAGCTAAATAGAAAATTTGATGCTCAAACATGTGACTCAAGAGAAAGATAAAAAGGTAAACAGGAAAGAGTGATTCAATAAGGTTACCCTAATACTGTAACTCCTAATTTTTTTTCAGTATTAGGGCAGTTAGAAGGAGTATACATAGATAGAGGGCATGTATGTAATTGACTATGATGGGGTGATTTAAAAAGAAATAAGGCATTAGAAAGAGTGATGCACTGGGAGAATGGGGAAGGGAGAGGAAAAACTGTGGGAAATTATACTATATTAAAAAGACACCAAAAAGAGCTTTTACAGTGAGAGGTGGCAGATGAACAGTGGTAGACAGTACCTCAACCTTACTCTTATTGAAATTGACTCAAAGAGGTAATAACATACACACTCAGTTGGGTATAGAATTTTATCTTACCCTAGAGGAAATCAGGAGGGGAAGGGGATAAAAGAAGGGAAGAGGCTGATAGAAAGGATGGCTGATTAAGGGAGACAGTGGTCAGAAGCAAAACAGATTTTCAAAAAGGGCCAGACTAAACAGAGAAAGAAAGGGATAGAGAGACAGAGAGAGAGAGAGAAAGAGAGAGAGAGAGAGAGAGAGAGAGAGAGAGAGAGAGAGAGAGAGAAACAGAGAAACAGAAAAAATAGGGTTGAGGGAAATACACAGTTATAAATTATAACTGATGAATTTATGTATAAAATGTATGTATACATACATAAAATGTATGTATAATGAATTTATGTATAAAATGGAAGCAGATAGTAGAATGGATTAAAAACCAGAATCCAGTGACATGTTGTTTATAAGAAACACACTTGAAACAGAGATATACACATGAAGTGAAAATAAGGCACTGGAGGAGAATTTATTATGCTTCAAGTGAGGTTAAAACAACAACAACAACAACAAGGTTAGGAATCATGATCTCAGACAAAGCAAAAGCAAAAATCAAATTAAAAGAGATAAGGAAGAAGGCCGCATCTTTCTAAACAGTATCATAAACAATGAAGTAATATTAATACTAAACATATATATATACCAAATGGGTAGAGTATCCAAATTTTTAGAGGAAAATTAAAAAAGTTTAAAGGAGAAAATAGACAATAAAAACTTAATAGTGGGGAACTGCAACTTTCCCCTCTCAAAACTAGACAACTCCACCCATAAAATAAAGAAGAAAAAATCTAATGAGATGAAAAGAATTTTCAAAAAATTATTATGTCATAGCCCTCTGGAGAAAACTGAATGGGAATAAAAAGAAGGGTATCTTTTTCTTTTTTCTGTACACATGGCATCTTCAAAAAAATTGACCATGGATTAGGGCATATAAATCTCAGAACCAAATTTTAAAAAGCAGAACTATTAAATGCACCCTTTTCAGACCATAATGCAATTAAAATTATATTCAATAAAGGGCTATGGAAAGGTAGATTAAAAATCAATTGGAAGCTAAATAATCTAATCCTAAAGAATGAGTCAATGAACAAATCTAGAAACAATCAATTTCACTAAAGAGAATGAATCTAATGGGACAACACACCAAAATATGTGGGATGAAACCAAGGCAATACTTAGTGGAAAATGTATGTCTTTAAATGCTTATATAAATAAAAGAGAAAGAGCAAATCACTGAATTGGGCATGAAATTAGAAATAATAAGCAGATATAAGCAGATATTTCATGTTCTATGCTGTCTAGTATTAAGCTACTTTATAGTAAAAAAAACATTTCATATCTTGCTACAAATGTTTAAGCTAGCTAATTTCTCTGCTATTAGTTGATGCTGCTGGTGCCATATATATGACAACTTAATGTCATTTTACAAGCTTATGCTTATAATTTTACAATTACATCAATTTGTTTAGCTGTCAATTCACTAAAATTAATTTTGTTACATTTTCATTTAAAAAAATGTTCAAAAGAAACCATGCTGATTGACACTTTACTTTCCTCAAAAGACAACACTTGATCTATAGAATTTTAGAAGTGTAACAAGCCTTTTGAGATCATTCAGTTTTGTCTCCTTGCTTTATTAATGAGGAAACTGAGAACCAGAGATATGAAGTGACTCTCGTGATAGCAGAGCTAGTGGTACTAGAATTTTTAATTAAGTCCTACTACTCTATCCTGTCCTTATTCTACACACTACACTGTCAATCTAAAGTAGCTCTAGGCAAATGATGTCTTTTTTCCTATTCTTTGTGAATATCACTTGAAAAATATCCCCCAAGTGTCTAAGTTAGACCACTAGTTAGAAATTACTTGGCTTTGGAAATTTCATCAAGGCCTATTTTCATGGCAGACCTGCTATCTCTGTGACTGTCTGATGGACTGAGATGTTATCATGGCCAGAGCACTAATTATAGTTTTTATGGCTGGGCCAGCACAAACCATGTATAAGGAAAACAGTAGAAACGCATCTCTCTCATCACCCCCTTGCTCACTCCTTCACTCTAAAGAGAGATCTCAGACAATTCTGAGGATTAAGAAAGTTGTCCAGGAGGGATGTGACAAGGGTCATCCTTGGTCAGGGGAAGAGCTCATCCTCTGGGAACTTCACCTTTTATCAAATCCTTCTTGTTACCGTAGGTGCCAAACTCCATGGTGTCACCTCTATAAAAAGATGGAAAGCATTTTTGGTACCCTCTAAATTCAATGACAGGCCAAAGCCCCAGGGTTCTTGACTTAGTTATTGACCTAATTATGGCCTTAGAGTCCTTGTGGTCTTAATCCCCTCTGTCCAATACTGATTTTAGGGCCTCCTTTACAGTGACAATTAAATAAGCACTCCCCAAAAAATTATCTAAATATCAGAGGGAGTATTTTCACTTCAAGGCCTAGGCAACCTTTCTGTCTCCCATTTGAACCCTATAATGGACTGCTCTCTTTTAGGATAGGGAGAGCAGGAACCCAATCAGAGGGTACAAAAGGAAGATTTTTATGGTATACCTTGACATGTAGACAGGAACATTGAGTGTGTAAAGTAATAGCAAAGAAACCTTGCTGGTGAGACTCAGAGTAGTTTAACAAACTGGTGGACTAATGAAGCTGTTCACATCCCATTTCTGACATCTGACTTCATTTTTCCTATCATCATTCATTTCCAGAAGGCCCTGAAGGGGTTGGACTTCAACATTTTCAGACCTCAATTTACATACTAATCTGGGGCTTATTTCAGGCTAATAAAGTCATCCAACTCTCAGAGAATAAAAATGACAATGAAGCATTTGGTAAATATTCAGTATTACATAATAATGCTGCCAAAGAGACTTCAATTCATTTGAAATGGGATGCAGATGAGTCCAAACATCTCCTGAGATATCTTTGCCCTGCCTATCTGTCCAAGAAACTTCAGAGGGAGCCACATGGAGGAATAGTCCCCAAGTCAATTTAGTTATGGGCAAATCTTGTAATTTCAAAAGAAGACTTATCTAGTCGTCACCTGTCTTGGAGGAGACATTTCCATCTGGAAGAGTTTTGATGTCAGAATGATTCTACGCATTATGACATCTGAAGTGTTCAACAGTATAGAAGTTCCCATTGCAATTATAAATATAAGCATAGCAATAGAAGAAATGTATTTTTTTAAATGTATTTTCACCTGGATTATTGCAATAGTTACTTCATGACCTTGGATCTTCTCACTGCAATCCATATTCCACACAGTGATGGCCTTAAAGCAAATGTCTGACTGCATCACTGCCCATACTTAATAAACATCAGTGGCTCCCCGTTTCTCGTAAAATCAGATCTGGACTACTATGCTTGGCATTTAAAATTGTTCACAACCTGGCCTCTTCCTACCTTTCTAGTCATCCTACACATTACTGCCTTCCACAAAGTCCAGTCATAATGTTCACCTTACCATTCCACACACACACACACACACACACACACACACACACACACACACACACACACACACACACACACAAAATACTCCATCACCCAACCCCAAGAGTTTTCACTGGCTGTCTCCCATGCCTGGGATGACAATAGGAAGCACATCTCTTTCACATTTGTGTTATCAAATTTCATTTCATTTCTTTTTAAAAGATTCTCTTCTCAACATGGTGCTCAGTAAACACTTCCCTCAGTCATTTTTACCTTATGTGACTTTTTTCTCAAACTTTCCATTTCAAAGCTTTCCATCCCTTGTTCATTACTCCTAACATGCTACCTCAGCGACACTACTGTTAATAAAAATAATTGTTAATATGACAGAGAAAGAATAGTGTGGTAGAAAGAGCAATAGCTTAGAAGCCAGGAAGACCTGGTCTCTATCCCAGTGCTGACCCATACTTGGCAACTCACTTAAACTTTCGTTGCACTTTTTGCAGAATATATGTTGCAAAAAATTCAGTGATCTCCATAGGAGAAGGGGATTTCATCATTGGGAAGTTCCTGATATCAATGAAATCAAGGATTCTATTCTTATCCCTATCCTTGATAATAACAACAACATGTAGTATACATTAATTATTATAGACTATTATACAATTACCATAGACTATTATAACAATTTTTATATATCATGTATTTATATATATATTATATATATATAACAATTATAAAATATTATTGTTTCTACTATGACAAAAAACAGTGACCACAATGATTACTACTGAAATTCACTTCTTTGGGTTTTTCAAGTTTGAGAACTTCTGTCCTCACAAGTTTCCAGTGAAGAAAATTTTTTTTTAGGTATAAGTTGAACCAGGTGGCTACTGAGATTTCTCTGACTGGGATTCCCTGATTCTGTGAGGAAGGTGGTATGAATATATTTAATCACTTGCTTATGCTGACTAAAGATGCCCTTTTTGAGTTTCTTGATAGCAGAGACTGTCCTTTCTTAGTATCCCAATGCCAAGCCTGGAATTATGTAGTAGGTGTTTAATAAATGTTTATTGACTATTGAGTGATTAAAGGTAAAGGCAAAACCCTAGGTATACAGAGTAATGAAGAGTATGGAATGTGGAGTCAGAAGACTTGTATTCTAATTCTGTCCCCAATGCTTACTATAAAGATAAACTATTATTTCTAAGAAGAGCTAAGTATTTTACTCATTTATTAATTTATCCATTTATTTATTTACCTATCTTTTTATTTGTTTAAGGCAAGCCTGTACAACCTGCAGGCTGGCATTCCACAGGATTTCTTTTCCTCTACATTTTTTGCAGGCCACCTGAAATCCTTTGGCATGCCACAAGTGTCCGGGGACCGCAGGTTGTGCAGGCCTGGTTAAGGCAAGCCTTAAGGCCTCATGCCAATATATGATCACAACAACTGACACACCTGATATCTAAATCTCATATAAGATGAGAAGTAGCATTAAATAGTGGAGGGAGCAGGAGTTCAGGGCCTGGGTGCATGTCCTCACCCTGCCATCTAATATCTGTATGATCTTAAGCTTGACTTAGAGCTTCAATTTCTATAAAATGAGAGTAAGCATGTGTTCACAAAATATATCATACATGCATTACAAGGAAAGTGCATTGTGAACTATAATGGGATAGAGAGATTCTTCAATTGTTTGAACCAGAAAGGACTTCTGAGATCATTTTGTCCAGCAGCTCTCTCATTTTAAATATGAAGAAACTACAACCCTGAGTGCTTTAGTGACTTAGAAGCTAGTGTAATAAACATAAACCATTATTATTAAATATATACCAAAGCTTAAGAAAGGAGATAGAAATAAAAGCTTCAGCCAGTCAGAAACAAATATCTTCAGTACCAATTGCCTTTCTACCTATCAGAGAAATCAATACATCCAAGAAAGATGTCTATTACAAAATGAATAGATATACATAGCATTCACCATGGGGGCAGTTTGGGAGCTATGGTTATTCCTGATAGAGGACACATAAACACCATTATGTGAGTCATTTTAAAATGCCCTTAAAAACGAAAAAACAAAACAAAAACAAAAACAATTCAGAGGAAGGTACTGTAGGGAGCCATCCTTCTCTGACACAGGACTGAAGAGGATGAATGAGAAGTTCAGTCAATAATTTACTTGAACATTATTCATTTGACATAATAAAATTTAAGATAGATGGGAGGTATAAATGTTCACTGGAAAGACCACTTCTTTACTGTGTGAGTGTTAGCTAAGTTACTTTTCTCTTCCTGTTTGATTTCCTTTTCACAGAACCAGAGAATGATTCTCTGTTCGAAGCTGGTGCTAGAGAAATGTTTCTCTTGGTTGTTTTGCCCAGAAAGACAGCATCTAAGAGCATCTAAGAAAAAGTCTTAAAGACCTCTGACGTCTGACCAAAGATCCTCTCTGTAATATCGCAGTCATTCAGCTTACACTTGACTTATGCCTGACTTATGCCTCTCTACTGAAGGGCAACTCATAGCTTCCCATTGCACCCCATTCAGTTTTTGGAAAGCTATAATTATGAGGAAGCCTTTCTTTATATCACATTAATATTTACTTCTGTACCTTTCATCTTCGTCTATATTCATCTTAGTAATTTGTAGAAAAGGTAGATTTCACTTTCTCCCTTCAATCCTCAAAATTCTATAAATAAAATCTATCTCTTTCACAGCTTCTACCCACTCCCTCCCAACACCGCAGTTACCTTGCACTGCCAGTTTTGTTTTCCTTTTAATTATACTCAGCCACAAAAACTGAAAACATATGTACTCACTGGAGGGTAGTGAAATTAAAGAATAAAATATCGATATTGGGAGATGTCTTTATTATGTTCAGCATTAAAAATCCACTCTAAGTGACAAGGAAATCCTGGATAAACAATTTGTAGGAGCTCAACCTAACTGATAACTTTGCTTTGGTAATTATCTATCTTTCCATCAGATACTCATAAGAATTCATCCTAATTCTGCTTCCTTTTATTCTCCCTAAAGACCTGAGAAAGTTCACATAGGCAACATTTAACAAATACTTATTATCTTGACTTTATTTCATTTTTTGCTAGTGAGAAAGTAAAATGCTTGGGAGCAAAAGGAGGGCAGGGAGACTGCATTATCCCCCAAATTGACTAATCACCCTCTAAGATTGAGAATTGCATGGAGAATTTATGTGATAAAGAAAACCTATAGGAGTAAACAGGCCCATGTCACAGGATAGATCACGCTTAGGAAAAAACAGAAATCAGTGTTCACTGGATAGTTTTACCTTGGTGTTAATGGGCCCCAAAAAGGATTTCACAAGTACTTAACTTAACCTAAGCTTTGTCAGGGGAAAGCAGTTACTGTTACTGTTGCCTTCTCACCCCAGAAGACTCCAACTTGTCTAACGGGGTAAAGGTAAGTTTCAAAACCCAAAGGTTTGCTTTCCATGAGCACTTTGTTTCGGAGCGATTCAAGAGTTCTTAAGACTTAACTGTATGCTATTTGTTGAAGGTATCTAGGTCCTCACCTCTTCTTCATCATTTTGTCTTCTGCCTCAGTGCATGGGACTACATAGAACAACAAGGTGACCACTGATTCCAAGTGTTATTTCATTTTAAAAGTCATTGCACAATTACAGTTATGCACATATGAAGCTCAAAGGCAGCTTGGCTTAGTGAAACAAGTGCTAGACCTGGAATTAGGAAGACCTAGGCTTAAATCATTTTATTATTGCTTACTAGCTATATTATTTTGGGCAAATCTTTTAACCTCTGTCTCATTTTTTTTTTTTATAAAGGAGGTAACCTATGTTTTGGAGCAGCTCTCCCCTTGGCTGATTGGGTCCCTAGAGCTCACCTATTACATCTCTCCTCAGGGTCTAAGATTAGCCCTAAGAGATTTGGGGAATGTCTTTTCTATTCCTCTTGAGCCCACACCATTGTGCTTTCCTCCACGACATTGTTTTTAATTTTTTAATTTTTTTAATAATTTATTTGTTTTTAGTTTTCAACATTTACTTCCACAAGATTTTGAGTTCCAAATTTTCTCCCCATCTTGTCCCTCCCCCAACCCCAAGACAGTGTGTATTCTGAATACTTTTTCTCCTAATCTGCCCTCCCTTCTATTCCACCCCCTCTTATCCACTTCCTCTTCTATTTTCCTGTAGGGCAGGATAGATTTCTATAACCCATTGCTTGTATATCTTATTTCTTAGTTGCATGGGAAAACATTTTTAAACATTTGTTTTTAAAACTTTGGGTTCCAAATTTTCTCCCTTCCTCCCTCCCCACCCACTCTCATTGAGAAGGCAAGCAACTCAACACAGGTTATACATATATAGTCATGCAAAACATTTCCATAGTAGTCATGTTTTGAAAAAACAACTGTATTTCCCTACATCCTATCCTGCCCCCACTTTATTCTATTCTCTCTTTTGACCCTGTCCCTCCTCAGAAGTGTTTACTTCTGATTACCCCTTCCCCTAAGCTGCCCTCCCTTCTATCATTCCCCTACTCTCTTATCCCCTTCCCCCCTATTTTCCTGTAGGGTAAGATGGATTTCCATACCCAATTGAGTCTGTACGTTATTCCTTCCTTAAACCAAATCTGATGATAATAAGATTCACTTATTCCCTCTCACATTTCCCTTCCACTGTAAAAGCCTATTCTTGTCTGTTTTATGTGAGATAATTTACCCCATTCTACCTCTCCCTTTCTCCTTCTCCCAGTATAATCCTTTATCAAACCTTAATTTTATTTTTTAGATGTCACTCCTTCATCTTCAACTCACCCTGTGCCCTCTATCTATCCATCTATCCATCTGTCTATCTGTTTATCTATCTATCCATCTATCTATCTATCTATCTATCTATCTATCTATCTATCTATCTATCTATCTATCTATCGATCGATCTACATATAATTTTCCCCCTCCAACTACCCTAATATCGACAAAGGTTTCATGAGTTACAAATATCATCTTTCCATGTAGGAATGTAAACAGTTCCACTTTAATAAGTCCCTTATGATTTCTCTTTCCTCTTTATCTTTTCATGCTTCTCTTGAGTCTTGTATTTGAAAGTCAAATTTTCTATTCAGCTCTGGTCTTTTCATCAAGAATGCTTGAAAATCCTCTATTTCACTGAATGTTCATTTTTTCCCCTGAAAGATTATGCTCAGTTTTGCTGGGTAGGTGATTCTTGGTTGTAATCCTATCTCTTTTGCCATCTGGAATATTATATTCCAAGTCCTAAGAGTTTTCCTTTGGGGATCTCTTTCAGGAGGAGATCGGTGGATTCTTTCAATTTCTATTTTGCCCTCTAGTTTTAGAATACCATGGAAGTTTTCCTTGATAATTTCTTGAAAGATGATGTCTAGGCTCTTTTTTTTGATCATGGCTTTCAGATAGTCCAATAATTTTTAAATTATCACTCCTGGATCTATTTTCCAGGTCTGTTGCTTTTCCAATGAGATATTTCACATCATCTTCTATTTTTTTTTTCATTCTTTTGGTTTTGTTTTACAATGTCTTGATTTCTCATAAAGTCACTAGCTTCCATTTGCTCCATTCTAATTTTTCAGAAAGTATTTTCTTCAGTAATCTTTTGGACTTCCTTTTCCATTTGGTCAATTCTGCTTTTGAAGGCATTCTTCCCCTCACTGGCTTTTGGGACTTCTTTTGCCATTTGGGTTAGGCTGTTTTTTAAAGTGTTATTTTCTTGAGTATTTTTTTGGGTCTCCTTTAGCAAGCTGTTGACTTGTTTTTCATGATTTTCTTGCATAACTCTCATTTCTCTTCCCAGGTTTTCCTCTACTGCTCTTACTTGCTTCTCAAAATCCCTTTTGAGCCCTTCCATGGCCTGGGACTGATTCATATTTTTCTTGGAGGCTTTGGATGTAGGAGCTTTGGCTTCATTGTCTTTTTGTGGTTGTATGTTTTGATCTTTTGTGTCACCAATGAAAGATTTTATGGTCTGACTTTTTTGTGCAATTTGCTCATGATTCTGGCCAATTACTTGAGTTTTAAACTCTTTGTTAAGGTATGGGTCTGCTTCCAGTGTGGAGAAAGTACTGTCCCAAGCTTTGGTGGTTTTGTGTAGCTGTTTTCAGAGATACTTCTAGGGACCTGTAAGTTTTCAGTTCTTCCATGGCGGTATGATCAAGGGCAAAGGGTTTACTCCTTTCCTGGCCTGTGCTTTGGTGACCACAAGCACTCTTTTCTGCCTTGGAACTGTGAGGAGCATTCCCTCTTTATTGCACTACAAACTCCACCATGCCAGCACTTCTCCTTGCCCCAGGATTGCCACCCAGAACTGTGACCCAAATCCAAGCACAGGCAAGGTAAGAGAATCCTGCCTCGGCATCAGCAAAGAAATACCTGCAATCCCCCACTTGATTCCCCCTCAGTCTGTGGGCTAGAAGTTCCATAAGCAGCTTCCACCCTAGGGCTGCACCAGGATTGGAGCTGGTACAGAGCTTCCTTCTCACTATGGTCATAGACTTTTCCTACTCACCTTCTAAGTTGTCTTTGGCCTTTGTGGGTTGAGAAGTCTGGAAACCACCACAGCTGCCTGTGATTCAGTCCCCTAAGGCCTGCTCCAGGTTCACTGAGGCCTGGTCTATGCCTGTGTGCCCACGTTGAATTGTGCTCTTCTCCCAGCTCAGCGCAATAGACCTTTCCAATCAACCATCCAGGTTGTCTTGGGTTGGAAATTTGTCTTTTTGTGAGTTCTGCTGCTCTCATATTTATTTAGGGCCATTTTTACAGGTATTTGGAGGGGATTTGGGGGAGAGTTCAAGCAAGTCACTGCTTTTACTCTGCCATCGTGGCTGCCCCTACATGTGACATTTGTTGATATCAATTAATCAGCCAGCTTTGACTAGCTTTGAGAAAATGATTTTTACTAAGGTGGTATAGCAAGAATAGCTGGAACAAAATAATCCTCAAAAGTCTATGACACACTCTCTCACTGGTATATACAGAATCTGAGGAAAACTAGGCTCAAGATGAGAGCACATAAGGAAAAAGTGTTGTCACAGACCCTGGAATGTTTTTACTGGAGTTCTCAAGATATTCCTCTTAGTTATAGTACATCTTTTCTTCTGGGATCCTGTAGACACTTAAATATGCATTTCCTTATCATATCCTATGTTTCCTTGATTCCTGATGTAGACATTGCAATCAGTTGTTCCAGGGATTCTAGGACTTATAAAAATAAGTTCAAATTCTCTGATCTTCCTTCTACTCAGTTCACATCATTCTCCTATTTGCAGAAGGTGGTGGGGGGGACTGAAATCAGGGTAAGTTTAGGGTTCTCACCCCAACTAAGCTATTCTTTCTTAGGGGCTTAACTAGAGGCTTCTATTACCAAACCACTATATACTCAAATACTAATTGACTTCACACCCATAGGGTTTTGATACCAGTCTCCTAAACCAATCTGAACACTCTTGTGCATGACAACATTTTAATTTCTCCAGTGGATTTCAAGGACTTTTTAATTGATCTAGGATTTTTTTTGTACTTAGACTAAAGCCCACTGTTGGAATTGATTTATGGAATGTTTAGTTCCTTACTTATAGGGGAATGGTAATATCTGTAGTATCTACTTCAAACAATTCTTATGAGAATCAAATGAGATTATATATCATATTGTAATCCTTGAAGCACTATTCTCTATTAATGTCAGTTTTATTTTTTATTCTACTTATCTTATTTTTTTTAACATTCAGAGAGAAATGGTCCATAGATGTTTTGCTTGGTTATGTTAATGCTGAGCTTAGCTCAACAGAGCAAGTGGATAAAATGAATACTTCTAACTGAATAAAATTTTGGTGATGGAATCTCACTTCATCAGGCTCCCTGACAGCATTCTCATGTAGAAAATTGGACACTGAGTATAATATGTAATTCATCCATCTCTCACACACTTTTGCTTTTTTCCATTATATCTCTATGCTTTGAGAACATTTCATACCATGTAGTTTAGTAATTGACTACTCACTATGGTGACTTTTTTTTGCTTTTCATTTTAAAATAATTGTATTGATTTTTTTTTACATCACCCATATGTCTACCTGTGTCTTTCTACCTTTCCCTTTTCAGAGATCCATCACTTGTAAAACAGAATAAAATAAAAAAAGAAAATAGTTCAGCAAAATTAAGCAACATATGACAAGTCTGTCTTATATTACATGCTGTAATCTAAACCCATAGTCCCCCACATTTGCAAAGAAACATGGTAGGAGGAAATACAGTCTCATATCTCTTTCATGGGATCAACTTTGGTCATAATTTGGTCATAAGAAAAGGAGACAAATCAGCACAACTGACTACATTGAAAAATTCCAAAAACATATGCTATATATAACATCTGTGGACCTGCTACTTCAATAGAGGGGTAGGTGATGGTGTCCTTTCATATCTCTGAGTCGTGTTTGATCATTAAAATTCAACTTTTTCTTTTTTGCGAGTAATTTAAGGAAATGTCTTTAAAATGCTGTTCCCATTTTTGTGGGTCATTTTTTATGCATGAGTGATTGTAGGTAACAATTTAGTTTGTGATTATTCTCCACTTTTAATAGTTTATTTGTATTATTGTCAAATCTATCGTGAAGTTACATTTGTCATAGGAGGATTTATTGTTTGTTAGTTTATTCAAGATAGTAAACTTTTGGTTTATAAATCTGAGTATTTGATTTCTTTTAAAAGAAATAGCAGCAGCCGCAGCAACAACAATAACAGCTAGCATTTACATAAATAATGCTTAAAGGTTTACAAAGTACTTTACCAATACAATATCATTTAATGCTCACAACAACCCTGGGAATTGGGTAATTACATGTATATGCATATATGTATGTATATTCATACGCATGTATATACACATGTATGTATGCATATTTGTGTATATATTTACATATAAAGAGATTGATAAATTATAGATAGATAGATAAATAGATAAAGATAAAGCATTTATTCAACACTTACTATGTGTCATACACAATAGTATAAGCTTCAAAATAATCCTGTTTTGAAAGAGCTTCCATTCTAAGATAACATGTATAGGCGTACTGGCATGGGGGATGAAAGGAGGAAGGTAACCCACATGGGGGCAGTATTTAGATATTGAATGTATTTAGATTCTAACAGTTATAACCTTCAGTGAGAAGTTACAGATTCTACCACATTGCTATATGGTCTGTGTCAATCACTAAGTCTGGACTCTTTAATAATGATGACCTGTCTATAATGTCTTATGGCAATAACATAGTCTTATATTGATCTCAGAAGTATGTAAAACATATATATATATATATATATACGTATATATATTTAAAAAGCTTGCATAACTCAACCTTTTGTTTGATACTTCTTTGTCTACATGTTATTGGTTGATTGATTTCATGTGGATGGCACTCATAAAGTCTTTTGGTACTAATCTGAAATGTTTGCATTTCATAAACTCCACCTGGAGGTGAACAGATACTGGTTACATTTGGGATAAGATTCTTGTAGGGGAAAATGGGAAAAAAGGCCCTCTGTCATTCTTGAGCTGGGTTTCATTGCATTTGGGCATAACTCATTCACAAGCATTCCACTGAATGCACTATATGACCTAGAACAGAAAAGGAGGAGGATGACGATGATGATGATGATGATGATGATGACAACTAAATAAACACTGCACAATATTAATAAAACACAGAACCATTACTCTTAAGGCAGCTATAGAAAGATGAATGCTTACACACACACACACAAAAAAAAACAAAGAACTAATAGATATTCTCAGATCATATGCTAAATAGGTTCAAATATAAAGAGATATTTCTGAAATAAACAGGCATCACTTCATAGAGTAAGAGCAAAAGGAGACAATGGGTATGTACCATTAGGCTTACCAAATGTAACCAATATCTATTTCTTATCTGAACTTAGAAAAAGTACAGATGTAAAGGGTGTTACAACCTGTGTTGCCTTTGGAAATCCCTTCCTACCTCTGGATCTCAGTTTCTACATCGGAAAAATTGAGGGATGGAGCGAGATGATCTCTGAGGTCTCTTTCCGCTCTAAATCTATAATCCTTATTGATCTAGCAAAGAACAAGGGAAAGCGCGGCAACTCTGTAAACAGAGAATGGGGTTCAAACTCCAACTTGGGTAGAATTTTTCTCTTCTCTGAGCCTCAGCCTCCTTTTCTTTAAAATTAGGAGTTTGTACTAGATTCCCTCTAAGATCCCCTCCAGCTTTAAATTTATAATCCTATTTTAAATCGAGTTCCTCTATCCTCACCCCTTCATTTAGCTGAAACTGAATATTAGACAATGTTATTTCCTCTGGGAGCTTGATTTTCTATGCTGTATTCAGGTTGACATCCCTACTGCCATGAAAGGACAAAGGCCATTTAAATGGTTTAATGAGATTTGGAGACTCCAGCATTCGAAGTAAATGTGAATTCAATAGACTCACAATGATGTATACAGTCTGATCTTCCGTGTGTTTTAGGTAGTGTATCAATGTGTTGAATCTGAGACTAGGTGAACTCTAAATGATTCAGCATCCCTGCTTGCCACGAATAATGTATGGAGTCATCCAATTGTAGATTCAGAGAGAGATTGCTGTCTGTGCAGGGAAGGGAAGGCGCCGGAAGTGTCACCCACTAGAGAAGATTATACTTATCGATCCATCCTAGAAGAAGAAAGCTTATGTGCTTGAATGTCATGGGAAACACTGGCTCAGTTTAATCATGGGAAGAGAATTGTATTAGCAAATATCTATTCCCTAAAGATAAATCTACTGTTCCAAAGAATTTGGTACTTCCTCTATGATCCCAAAGGCTATACTGCTAATTAAAAGAAAACAAGGGGGAAAAAAAAAAACCTTCCAGCCATATTCAGTTGATTGGTGGACTCCTAGAAAAACTTTTTCTTTTCTTTTTCAGAGAATGAGAATATAGTCCTAACTGTATTGGGGGTGGCTTGGGTTTTGCCCTAGGGTGTGGATTTGCAGAGCAATATAATTATATTTGTAAATCCACTTCAGCTCACTGAAGTACATTCCTTCCTTACCTTTCTTTGTTCTTTTTCACATTCTCTGTGGCCTCACAATCAAAAACTTGACCTGCTATTTTTGGGGTAGTTGCCTTTCCCGTTTCCTATGTCTGCCTTACCCTCCCACAATACCTCAACTTAGGATACCTCTCTTGTTCCTGGCCTCAAGAACAAAAATTTCTAATTGTTGCTGTGAGAATAAAGGGGAGGATTTATTTTTAATTCTCAGTTCCAAGGGAGAAGCAGGTATAAAGTGGTGATTTTTCTACTATTCATGAACAAAAATGGGCAATCACATTAGAGGTCATTCTGCAACTGCATTCGAATCAATCAATTCAACAAACATTCATTAAAATCCTTTTACATGGAAAGCTGGGGATGCAAAGACAAAGATGAAATAGCCCTTGCCCTCACATAGCTTACATTCTACTTAGAGGATGTAACATATGCCTAGTAAAGAGATACAAAATATATACAAAGTAATACAAATTGATTTCAAGGTGAGAACACCAATGATTCTTGTTGTTTAATCCTTTTAGTCGTGTCTGATTCTTTGTGACCCCATGTGGGGTTTTATTGACAGAGATACTACAGTGGTTTGCCATTTCCTTCTCTACCTCGTTTTACAGGTGAGGAAACTGAGGCAAATAGGATTAAGTGACTCGCTGAGAGACACACAGCTACTAAGTGTCTGAGGGCAGATTTGAACTCAGGTCTTCCTGATTCCATGTGTGGTGCTCTATCTCCTGTCCTCTCTAGTTGCACTAGGGACCAACAAAGTCCTTGTGTAGAAAAATGGCAACTGAAGTGGGCTTGGAAGAAAGTTAACAATTCTACCTTACGTGCCAGATGTCATCTGGGGAAGCAATCTAGCAGTTGCAGGGAGAGGGAGAAGGTGATAAGCATGCACAAGAGGGTGGGCCAAGTATACTGGCACACCTATGATTGCATTGCCACTGGCCATTCACCTTTTACACAGAGCAGCTATTTCCTCATGGACATTTCCTTCGGGTAAATGTCCAATGGTAACAAAAACCATGAGTGTGTCTGCCCAGCTTATATATATGTAAGTAAGAGAATAATTAGCAATCCAATTATTTTGAAACAGATGATAACTATAGGGAAGTAATATGTGGGGGAAAGAAAAGATTTGAAAAGTAAAATGAGCCATACTTTGTAAGGCATATGCCAAGTTAAGGAGTTGTATTTTATACTATAAGGGATCACTAAAGATTTTTACACATTGATGTGAACCATGTATTTATGTTTAAATGCTGTTTTCTTTCAAGGAATGGGAAAGACTGCAGGCAGGGAAAACAGTTAGAAAGGCATTGCAGCCATCAAGGCATGAACTGATGAGTGCTTGTACCAGGGCTGTGAAGAGAAGAGGACAAAGAGACTGATATTTTTAAGGTAGAAATGGCAAGAATTCATAATATTAGTTATTTGGTATAAATAAAAGTAAGCAGTTGAGGATGACCCCAAAACGGTTAGCCTGGATGACCGGGATACCGGTAATTCTCTCAACAATAAATGGTAAATTGAGAAGAAGGGAGCATTTCTCCAAAAAAGGGGAAAAAAGGATGACTTTTGTTTTGGATATGTTGAGTTAGTTTGATCTGACTATAAGAAATCCAAAACAGGATGTCTAAGAAGCAGTTGGAAATTTAGAACCAAAGCTGAGAAGAGAGATTAGGGATAGATACATAGACCTGGGAATCATCAGTAAAGACCTATTTGAACCCATGGGGGCTGATGAGATCACCAAACAAGATAATATATATGGAAAAGAGAAGAAGACCTTGACTAGTGGCCATGTCCTAGATGAAGATTCAATAAAGAAGACTAAGAAGGAATGGTCAGAGAGGTAGAAGGTGAAGAAACTTTCAAGGTAAGACTCTGTGTTAGTTACAGCAAAGAGAAGGATGCAACAGATACCTGTCTAATATTAATTTGATTCATTAACTGCATTCACTAATACTAATTTTACAACCCTTAACCTATTCATTAATACTTTCCTTAATTCCAGTTTCTTAATGTTGGGCCTTGGGGGTGATGCTTCTCAGGCAATGACAGAAGAAGAAAGAGGATTGAACTGTGATCTTGAAAGATGCTGCCCTCAATGCTTGACCCACCCAAGTTATATTACACTCAGCACTCTTTCTACCTTAATAGATGGTGGTCTGTTGCTCCCCACAAGAACATCTCCATGAAATACATGAGGTTCATGGGTTTTACACAGAGTCTTTATATGAGATATTTCACAGGTATGTGAACTTTTTCTAACCTCCGAAATTACAGGCCTGGAATCCTTGGGTCATCACCAAGAGATCACTCTCCATAGGTCATGGAGCTGCAGGGAAAACCACAGCTATAGAAAGTTTCATAAAGGGAATGGGAGGGGGCTAGAAAGGAGGAGGGAGTAGGCAGAGAACGAATGGATTTCAAAGCAGCCTCTGAAAAACAAGACAGGCTAAAGCATGAACATTCTATAGCAGCTTAGGGAAGGTGGGATCATTTTCAGAATCTCTTTGAAAATAGAGATTGTATGTCTCCAAATGTATTCTGGAGACAGTTTGGTGTAATAAATCTGGCCCTCCATTGTTACTCTCTGAAGGTATTGTGGCTGGTATTTTCACACACGACATTTAAGAGGTGCTTTAGAAATGTGAAATTATCGAAACGCTCATTTCCTGTTTTAGTTCCTCGTCATTTCACAGCTGTGCTCAATTAGGCCTCTTGAAAAACAACAGAGAAGAAAGAAAACAATGTATTCTTCTACCCATAACAATCTCTCATAAAGAAGAGAAGAAAAAAACTCCCTCCTTCCTTACTAAGTTCATGTCAAATCATCATTTCTAAATGGTGACCCATGTGTAGGCACGTGGCATGTTCTGCATTACTGGAAAGACTAATCAGCAGTTCTTTTTGTTTCTATGGGTGTCTCTGGTTAGCTGGCATTTCCAAAAGACCCTCATCCAGCTGCCAAGCAAAATCACTTTCTCCCTCTTCCTGAAAATGCTTCCTGGGAGCAGGTGCAACTAGGTACCTTTTACACAAAGGGAAATCAGCGTGGAAGAAAAAAAGGGCAACGTCTTCTTGGACAAGTGCCCAACTCAAAGTAACCTGGACCCAAGTATGTCTCCTCCCAATACCAACAACAGGTATAAAGGAAATACTGTGTGTTAGTTCCCACTAATATGTCTTAATATACTTGCGATAGTGGCCTTATTTGGCAGGCAGAGGGGATGAGGATGTGTCTAGCATGTGACCAACTGATGGAATGGTATAGTGATATGAGGCCTGGATTTGGAGGCAGAAGACCTTGTTTTCAATCTTGTATCTGTTATATCAGTTCTATATATTTGGTACCTTAGAGTATCTAATTCATCTCTCTGAGTGTCATTTCCTCATCTGAAAAATTAGATTGGATTGAATTTTTACTTGTTTTCCCCTCAGGTCAGTAGGAGCTTCTGTGAAAGAAGTCTATGGATCCTTTCCATAATGCAAGGCAGAGTGGAATGGCTAACCATACATCTCACCCATAGATCTGGTGACAAGAACCCAATGGACCCTCCTGGAATACAAAACTACTGAGGAAAAACATATTGAATAGTGTACTACAAGTTATTAATCTTTTAAATAAATGGATCATTGATCTACAGCTGGAAGGAACCTCTGCCTTCACTGAGTCCAGGCCTTCCATTTTAAAGAGGAGGAAACTGAAGCCCAGAAAGTTTAGACAACTTTCCCAAAGTCACCCAGCTAGTAAACCTGATAAGCATTATTTAAATTTAGGCCTACTGGCTCAGTTTTCTTTTCACTATATTATACTACCAGTCCAATGAACAAAAAATAAAAGCCGTCATGTTAAACTGATATTTTAGTATTTGGTGGATATGTACTTTTAATGAACCTAATGATGACACATCTAAGTGGAATGCGCAGCCATACTTAGCGATTTTTTTTATCTATTGCAAACTGCATGAAACAACCCCTCAAATAAACCTTTAAAAATAGATGCTGTTGAGTAGAGGAAAGGATATAGACTCCAAGGAAAAATCTGGGATATCCTGAGGGATAGGTAGGGACATCAGAGAGGAAAGATCACTCTCTGGTATATTACCATTTGAACTGTTCTTGCTAAATGTTAAGTTCAATGGTTTCTATCATGATGAAGACTACAAGTATTCTTGGCAACCTTTGAATTTTTACACTTTGGGTCATAGACCCAGTTGCCCCATCCTAGTTACAGATTTAGTGGAAAGGAACAGATTTTAAGAGTGTCATATGAAGCAGGTGTTGTAAGTTAAATCTGATAGCATTTCACGGATATAGAATGTTTCCTATGAGAAATTTTGCCTAGTATAATAGCAGTAATCTCAGTATGGGTATACATTTGGTTTTCCACCCAGAACTTATCCATTCATGCATAATCTTTTTGGGGTCTTTCAAATTATTGTAAGCATCATGTGAAATTTGGAGCTCCTCCTGACTGGTCTGGTATATCCACCTCATGTATCTGAAGGTCATTGGCACGTAAGTCTAATACTCTTCCTAGAAGAGAATGACCAGAAATGGTGAGATGTATCTGATTCTCCATAGGTTACTGGGAAAGCTTCATTTCCTATGTACATTTTCAATCAAGATGTCACTTTTTATCACTGTGTATTCCATTCCTCCCTGCATTCTGCATGAATATCCATGATAATGAATGCACTGATCTCTTTTTCTCTAGAGTAATTAAATAAAACCTCATTTTTTTAAAAAAAAATCAATTCCATCTTGCTCAGCCTATTTATGGAGCTTTTCTTCCTTAAGTTTCATCTCACCTCAATTTATTTCATCTTACCTCATTTAAGCAAACATTTATTAAGGACCAACTGCATTTGAGACACTGTGCTAGCTGCTAGAGACACAAGAAGAAAAAGAAAAAGTCCTTATCAAACTTAAACCCAACTAAGATATGATATGTTCATAAGGAATTCAATACAAAGTCTCTTTATAGTATCTATTCCAGGATATCATCTAAACTCACTCAAGAATTGAGGACCCATTGAAGGTCCATAATTCTAGACTGGGCATTTGGGTGGCACAGTGGATGGAGTCAGGAGGACCTGGGTTCAAATCCATCCTCAGACTCCGACTTATGGTGTGAACCTGGGCAAGTCACTTAAGCCTATTGGCCTCAGTTTCCTCATCTGTAAAATGATCTGGAGAAGGAAATGTCAAACCACTCCAGTATCTTTGCCAAGAAAACTCCAAATGGGGTCACAGAGAGTCAGACACAACTGAAATGACTCAACAAGAAGAATCCTGAAATGCAAGCCCCTGGAAGGCAGCTACTGCTTTCGTTTTACCTCGAATTCTCAGTGCTTAACTTACTACTCCACACATTGTAAGCATCTAATAAATGTTTATTGATTAATCGATTGATCACCTACCATCTAGTTTGTGATTAAGTGGTGAGATTTCAGTGATCCCAGGAAAATTTCCCCAAGAGCCTACCACATTATTTTCTGTTACCACCATTCAGACCTTATAAGGTCAAAGGCCTCAATTAAAAGGTAAATATTTTACCTAGTCAGTTTGGGGTCTTCCAAAGTCTTACTTTGATGAAGTAGAGGGGACATTGGAACCTGCAAGTCAAGGGAAGGCTTTATATGTGGTCACCTTGATTTTCAGATGTCATAGCCAACCTAGCTGAGCAGTGATGGATGTTTCAACCACAGCAATCCATTAAAAACAAACAAACAAAACCACTCAGGTAAAAAGTTGTTCTGATGTTCACTGGGGTTACCACACCAGCACAATCTCAGACAAATGCAGCATGGAGTTCTGCCTGGAGAAAGAGACGAACTATTAAAGGCAGACAGAGTGCAGCATGGGGTTGGCATTGTTCCCTAGGAGGGGAAGAGAAGGGAGAAAAAAGGCAAAGGCAGCACCTTTAAGGAAATTAAAGATTGAATTTCTCTATTTTATAATTTACTTGTAGTCAATCCCGGTAAATTCCAGTGTATAGGAAAGTCATTCACCAGATTGCAATTTTGAATGTCATTTGACTTCATTAGGAGAGATTTGCTAGTGAAATGGATCTTTGACCTGGGTTTTGAGGAATCCATTTCATGTCATTGTTCCTCAGTGGTGGGGACAGTTTTACCTTTGGCCCCAGAATCTGGCACAGTGCTGGGCACGTAGCAGGTCCTTAAAATAATTTTTTTTTTGGAACAATTCAACCATTCCTTCACAGAGGAGTGTAGTGCATTTCTTGGGAAACTCTTTGGTTAGCCAACTGCAGGGAAGCAGTTCAATTTATTTTTTTTTATTTTTCTAAATCTGGTTGCAAAACACTGTACACAATGGGAAGTAGCTTTGCTTTAAAAAAAAACAAACCTGCCTGTGTGATGGCACTGATTTGGATGGCCCCATGTTTTTCTGCTAAGTGGTGGTGTTTAGCTAAGAATCATCAAGGGAGAAATAATCTCAGAATTCCTAATTAAGTAATAGGGTGATGTCTTCCTCTTCTAGGAATGTAATGATTCTTGCAGAATGCATTCTGTTCCCTCATGCCCTAACCCACTTATTTCCATTACTTTTATTCTTTTTTTTTTTCAAATGAAGAATCAGGAAGGCAGGATTGAATCGAGGGTCAGCTGGATTTCAATTATCTATGATAGAATATTTAGGTTTGATTCTATGCCAGGTGGTTAATAGATACCAAGGCAGGAAATAATTCACTCAGCCCTATAACAATTGGCTTCATCCAGACAGGGTAAGGAGCTGTGACGCAGCCACCTGCATATCCAAAACAGTCTCTCCAGACCAAGTGATTCTTGGGAAACTATATCGGATATTGCTTTTATTCTTGAAGTTCATATGTCATCTTATTTCATTTTTATAACATTACTGGAAAAGGCAATAAACAGGTTCTATTCTCTCTAATAGCAGATGAAAGTCATTGGCTTTTCTCAAGGTTTTACAACGATAACATTAGGACTACCACTTACTGATACCTGTATTGTCTTTTACTCTGTCCCATTAGCCTTGCCGCAGTCTGAATTTACCTTTTTCTAGTAAAACACAAACGAGCATGGACAATTGCCCTGCATCACATTTTCTGAACAATTTCTCCAGTTACCTTAATTTGGAGGCCTTTGTTGATACAAACTGTCACTACAATATGTGTAGAATTTTATTTGGGAAAGCTCTACCCAATTGGGGTCATTACCATGATTGCTGAAAGTATTAGCAATAATTAATATAAAAAGGTGGCTACAATATAGTTATATAGCTTTAAGCTTATCAAGTATGTCACATACTATCATAAATTGATTGTCAAACAATCCTTTGAACTAAGTTTGACATTTAGAATCTGGCAATTTGGCTCTAACACTTGCAAGTTGTGTATTACATTGGGTAAATCACTTAATGTCTTAGAGCCTCAGTTTCCTTATCTGTAAAATGAGATAAATATAACATGTATTACCTACCTTGAAAGATTATCATAAATAATGGAACAACGGAAAAAAGCGTTCATATCAAATGGGATCGATTTTGTCATCAAAATAAGAGCATAAATTGTGATACATCTTGACTGTTCCTGATTTTGTTACATACATGCATACAAACACAAATACACACATATATAATGTATAATACAATACAACATAATATAATACAATACAATAAAATAATATAATATGATATGGTTACATATTATATATTACATTGCAATGTATTGATTATGAGTATATAAAACAATTATATAATATGTAAATAATTCTATCACTAATGAAATATTTAAAAATATATATATACATATAGATAGATAGATAGATAGATAGATAGATAGATAGTTTATTCTCTCCATTCTCTTCATCTCAAAATCCCTTGACATCATTTCCCACTCCCTCCTCCTTTCTCCCAGTCGCTGACAAAGTTGTGGCCTTTCTTGCCAAGGCCAAACCCTCTACATGTACACTTGATCCCATCCTCCCCTATCTTCATTTCATTACCTTGTCAATCACACCCTGTGTCCCTTGAATCTTAAACCTCTATCCACTAGTTCTTTCCCTGCTGCCTTCAAAATATGTCCAAATCTCTACTATCCTTTAAAAAAGGATCCTAAACCCTTCACTCATTCCTACTATCCCCTCAAATGATTATAATATACATCTCTCTTTCTCAGCTAAATTTCTTAAAATAGTTGTTTATAGTTGACAATTGTCTACATTTACTAGTCATACATAGTTCTTAGATATGTTTTTTTAAAGAAAAATCTTAAACTGTTGTTCGTATCAATTGTAAAAGGAACATTAGTGATGATATAAACATGTGAATCAATTGTCAATAGTTTGAATTTGGGGGAGCAGAATACATTTCTCCAAATTATTTTCTCATAAGAGTAACCTTTAACCTCAATTATTAAAATATGGGTTCCTTTGAGGATTTAGGTATCCATAATGGATTCATTTAATAAGGATTTATTTTTATTTACTATGTGCTAGGCAGAGTTAGATACTGAGTGTACAGAGAGAAAAAATGAGAGCTCCTTCCTCCACAAATTTATATTCTACTATGGGAGATACCACATACATACCTACATATGTTAGAAGGATAGCCTTACATAGGAAGACACTTGTAGCTGAAGAGACCAGAAAAAAATCTCCCGTAGAAGGTAGCACTTGAGTATATTCTTGAAGCACACCAGGGATGGCAAAATATTTAAGTGTGAAGGGAAAGTGATAGAAGATAGATGATGCAAAAACACAAAAATGAAAGATGAAGTGTTGTGAGGAACAACAAATAGTCTAGTAAGACTGTACCTTTAAGTAATTGGAAAGGAATGATGTCTAATATAACTGGGAAAGGTAGGAAGGACCAAGGTGATGAAGGGTATTTTTTTTTAATACAAACAGATATGATGTTTGTTCCTAGAGGTAATAGGGAGCCACTGAAATTTCTTGTGTAAAGGAAGTGACATGATCAGATCTGCGCTTTAGGATAATCATTTTGGAATATAAGCAGATAGACTGGAGTGGAGAGAGGCTGAGGAAGAGTGACTTTCCAATAGCAGCCATTACAATAATCCAAACCATAGGTGATGGAGGAGTGAACCAGTTTGGTAGTGACTGTCTGAGAAGAGAGAAGGGGACATATGTAAGAGATACTGTGGAAGTTGAAGCAACAAGATTTGAAAAGTCATCTAATGGCCGCACCAAAGTCAAACATGGGGAAAGACACAGATTTCGAAAAAGTCACATGGGGGGAAGCCGATAGTGGGACCTTTGAAGCAGAGAGAAATTCCAGCTATGGTTTCCACAAAGATACTAGCCCTTGGAGGACAGCAGGGAACTATACCTAAGCAGAACCTCCTTGAGAAGTCTATGAAGAGAGGAATGGACTTCCAATAACTAAGAATTGTGGGTTACCTCTTTTCTACATGTATTCTCCATATGTGTGCTCACTAGTCCTTGGCACCATGAATGATTCAACATCAGAAATTTCGAGCAAAATGTCATTAAAGAGGAAACATGACCATCTGCTTTGCCACTTCACTCCAAAGACCACAGGACCTTCATCCTTTGACTTACAGATGGAACCTTCAAGATGTGTATTATCCCTTAGAATGTGAGTTCCCTGAGAGCAGAAACTATCTTGCTCTTCCATTTGGATTCCTAGTGTTTTGCACGTAGAACATGTTTAACAAATTGATGATTACATATTTATTCATTCAAGAGTGTGCTCCAATTGTGTGTGTGTGTGTGTTGGATTGTTTTATAACTTTTGTTCCTGCTATGCCATTGTTAAAAAAAATAACTTTGCTAAAAAGTCAACCTGTTTTGTTGTTAATGGGAAGCATAGAAGGGGATGATATCTACCCCCCCAGTAACAGGATCCTAGCCTTTCAGGACCATTCCTAAAACCCTGTTTTGTCGTTGTTTGTCTTTTGCTCTCAAAGACAACCAACGATATCAGGAAGGTAATGTCCTGACTTGCAAGTGAATGGGATTTAAGTGAGGCAGGGCTGTGCAGAGTCACTCACTCTCTCCTCTGGAGCCATCTGGGTTAAGTGGCAAGATATAGATCAGGGAAACTGGAGATAACCCTGAATGCAGTGGGAGACCTTGGCCTTTTTAAACTAAGGTCTTTCCCAGGTCTCAGTTTATCTGAGGCAACACCCTCACCACTGATTAAGGCCAAGTGGTTATTGTTGCTCTTTGTTGTTGTTCCTTCTTGAAGAGGACCATAACATCAGCAAGGTGATGCCATGACATGCAAGTGAATTGGATTTAAGAGAGGGAGAGCTATGCAAAGTCACCAGCCTTACTCTCTCCTCCAGAGCCATCTGTGTCCAGTGGCAAGATATAGATTAGGATGACTGGAGATGGCCCCGATGCAGTGGGAGATCTTGGCCTTTTATAGCTAAAATCTTTAACATGTCTCAGTTTGACTGAGGCAACACCCATTCAGTGATTAAGGGTAGGTAAGAAATGAGGCAGAGAATGGCCTCTTTACTTGTTAAAAAAATCAGTCTGGGTAGGGAAGACCCTCAAGGTTCCTTGGCCAAAACAGAAACAATTGCTATTTACATTCATTTTGAGCCATCAGAGCCCAAACAATGACAAAGTGAGACTGGACAAAGTGAGGTCAGATTGTACCTATAGTTGGCCAATCAATGAGAGCCAGAGTGATTTGAGTTTAAGGTATGGATTCTTAAAAAAGAAATCTAATCTATAAACCCCAAGATATCTTGTGAGGTCTCAGTGATCAAAATCAATATTTCTTTGGGTAGAACACCTACATGTAAAGGTATGATTCCCTATGTGGACAGAGGGAAAGGAGGGAAGGAGGGGAGGAAGGAAGGAAGGAAGGAAGGATTACAAAGGAAAGAAGGAAGGAAGGAAGGCAGGAAAGCAGAAAGGCAGGAAGGATGGAAGGAAGGAAGGAAGGAAAGAAGGAAGGAAGGAAGGAAGGAAGGAAGGAAGGAAGGAAGGAAGGAA
>NW_020954577.1:34918413-35070182 GCF_900497805.2 Vombatus ursinus
GAAGGAAGGAAGGAAGGAAGGAAGGAAGGAAGGAAGGAAGGAAGGAAGGAAGGAAGGAAGGAAGGAAGGAAGGAAGGAACATTGCTTAACTGAAACTGGTCAGTTGGGTCCTAGTGGGGCAGCTACTACTAATCATAGATTGTTGTTTGTCCTTCACTCTCAGAGAGGACCAATGACATCCAGAAGGTGACGTCCTGACTTGCAAGTGAATTGGATTTAAGTGAGACAGGGCAGTACAAAGTTATCAGCCTTACCATTTCCTCCACAGTCATATGGGTCCAGGGGCAAGATATAGATCAGAACAATAGTGGTAATAGCTGCCCTTTGGTGACCTGGCCCATTAATGAAAATGGGAGCTACGGTAGTGGCCCTGGAAATAGGGAATTTTACCATAGCAATTTTGCACTGAGGTAATTTTCTGGGTTTTTCAGTGTAGTTACATAATTTCAAAAGTCCTGAAAGTTCAGAGAAAATCACTAAAATTCGAGGAGTTAAATAGAATCAAACCACTTAGGAAAATAAGCAAAATTAACAAGAGAAATAGACAAATTTTTCTATGAAAAGTTTATAAAAACCAAACATCTGTTAGGAAATTGTGCCATACTGAATGCACTTATCTCAAGGAATGTGTAACATAAGTAAAAACCAGGAGAATTCTATTAAATATTTTTAAAAGGTATGCATGAGTTTCTCTTTGAACTGTGCTTGGCATATATATTATATTTATATATATATATATATACACACATACATATATACACACATATATACATATATACACATATATATTTATACATATACTCATACATGTATATACACACATATATGAGGTTGAATATTGGATAATATCTGCAGCAGAGAATGACAAAAGCCAAATAAACAAGCCTGTACCCTCTTTACAGTTTTATTACCAACACTAATCAATTATAAGTTTTAAATAAGATATTCTGTTTTGATCAAAGCTATTAAGATCAATGAACAAATGAAAATGAAGCCAAATTTCCATATATTTGCTTGAACTTCATAACTTGCCTTTCATGTCATTGTAGTTACTTATATTCAGGCAATGTTTTCATGTTTTGACATTGGTAAAAAGGCTTAAGTCATTCTTAATCAATGATTATTCTTCATAAATAGGAATCTAACCAAAATCGTAATTGTGGTATGTCCAGCTATCCAGAGCCTAGTACACTCACTGTAACACCTTACTTGCAAGAAGCATTCTTATACAAAATATTTCTCAACCCTAAACCCTATTCTCATCTCTCCCACTTCTCCCCAGTCTTACTGCATCACCATTCCTCATTCATCTAGATCCTTCCACAGTGCCTTTTAGAACCCTTTCTTTATTGTCAACCAACGAGAGAATTTCTTCAAAATTTTTTGACAAACATATCTCTTCATTTTAATTGAAACTTTATGAGAAGGACAACGATATCTTATCCAAACTTTGATCCTAGAGTGTCCTAGATGTAGCAGGTGCTTAGTAAGTGTCTATCGTTTTTGTTGCTGAAATTAATTATGGATTTTGGTAACACGTATATTGTTTCTTTACTTTTCCCAAGAGAAATCACTTGAAAAAAAGTTATAGACTAAAAACAATAAATGCATCTAGGGAGCACAGTAGATAGAGCACGAGGCCTGGAATCAGGAAGACATTTTCAAGAGTTCAAATCTGACCTCAGACAATTACTTGCTGTGTGTGACCCAGAGTAAGTGATTTTGACCTTGTTTACTTCAGTTTCCCCATTTGTAAAAATGTGCTGGAGAAGGAAATGGTAAATCACACTCCAGTATCCTTTCCAGGAAAACTCCAAATGGCATCACAATGAGTCAAACACTACTGAAACAACTAAACAATGAAAATGAAAAAAAAAAAAGCCAATTGCTTCTATACTACTAGCTAGCTAGCTATTTATAGAGCACTTGCATAGCATTTTAGGATTTGAAGAACACTTCACAAATATTATTTCATTGTATTCTCAACCCTGAGAGGTAGGTGCTATTATTATCCTTATTTTGCAGATGAGAAAACTGAGGCAGGTAGAGGTTAAGTGACATGCCCATGTTCCCCAACTTGCATTTTCCCCCTGGAAGCAAATCCCAAGAAAATTTCCAAAGCAAATCTTGGAGATGGATGGATATTATAGACTTTCATTAACTGTTCTATATTCAGGCATTTTTTGATATTAACAAATATTTTACTTAATGATATCAGTAGCTAATTTCTGCCAAATTAAAAAGGTTCTGACTTGGGGCTGATTGTTTTAAAACCCAAAGATTCTGCCATTTGTAAATATTCTATTCTGTCTCTTTCAGTCCTGTTGTTACACCTGGTAAACTTAGACAACAACCTATTCATGGTGGGTTTTTTTTAATTATTTGGTTCCTTTGGCTTGTTGCGACTATTTCTGTTTACCAAAGGAAACCTCTCCATTGTTTATGAGATGCTCTTTCCATTGTTTTCTTTTGTTTCTCTCCTTTGACTTTGGGCTTTTTTTTCTCCTATTTTATTAAATAGTTTTCTTTTTCTACTATGTCAGGTGCCAAATAATTACTTTCCATGAAGTGCTGGCAGTAGGACAGATACAGGATGTGTCTGAATGTTAGGTATGGGATGTGATCAGGTAGTGTCTGAATAAGACTGAAAAGAATAACAAATGAGGCTTTTGGTGAAGGCCAACTCTTGTACGTGGTCTAAACCTCTTCAATGTTATTTTTACCTGAAGAATATGAACATGTTAGAGGGGGAGAGTAGTATAATGGATAGAACAGGGGTTGTAGAGTCAGGAAAATATGTCTCACACTTACTAACAGTATAACCCTGGACAAGTCACTTCATACCTGGCCTCAGACTCCCCATGTATAAAATGGGAAGACTGGACTCAATGATCTCGAAAGTCCCTTCTGGGTCTCGATCCACGTTCCCATGATCTTATAAACTACACCAGTGCTGGTCAGTTTGGGGGGCATTGATAGTACATTGAAGACTATTTATTGAGTCGTGTGATTTTAAGGATGGATGGAACTATGGCTAGCCTCCATCTAAACCATGCCTTTAGTGAATAAAAAATGTCCCCACTAGAAGATACCTCTTATTTGCTTGGCCAAGCCTCTCCTTGGAGATTGCCTATATAGTTCCTATCTAAGTCTTTATAGAAAAGGCAATAGGTTGTTAGCTCTCACGCTATTCTGTGAAAACATAAATGACTCACCTTTAAGCCTATAAACATTCAAGACATGTCTCCTTCTTGCTCTGGTCAGCACCATCTCCCCCAGGAATCTCTATAGACCTTTTCAGACCTTTTGAATTAAGGAACTACACATACAGGCAATACCTGAGGGTGATGTCTCTTTCAAAGGGAAAAGAAAGGAGAGTTGCTAGAGAAGCAACCTTATTGTTAAGCCTCAGTTCTCATTAAAGGGAAAGTCTAGAGTCCTTCAAGGAAGCTTTTGTCCTTTGATAAGCTTTGGTCATGTGACCCTCTACTTGTATTCGAAATTCATTGGATCTTTGATTTAAAGCTTTAAGGGATCTTCCAGGACATTAAGTGCAGTCCTCTCATGTTACAGATAATTAGACAAGCGTTAGGCGGCACAGCAGCAGATTGAGCACTGATCTTGAAATCAGGAAGACCTGAGTTCAAAGCCAGTCTTGTAGATGTTATAAATCTGTGACCCTGGGCTAGTCACTTAACTCTCTGCATCACTTTCCTCATCTGTAAAACGAGAATCATAATGATACCTACTCTACATGGTTGTTGTAGGGATAAAATGAGATATCTGTAAATGATAAAAAAAATTCTTCATAAATCTTAAAATACTAAATACATGTGGTGGTAATGGTGTGACTTGCCTATGGTTATACAACGAGCAACTATCAGAGTTGGTATTTGAACCTAGATCTTCCTGACTTCAGCCCAAGTTTCTCATCTACTCTGCCTCTTAATTCATCTTCTCTTCAGGAGTCTTAGTTCAGGAACTTTTCTGTTGATGGTTCCTATTCTAGGAATTACTTTATACCTCTATGACTACTTTTCCCCTGGTGACATCTCTTGGGACAAGAGATGCCATTGGGAGGTGTTTTTTTAATGTGTAAGTAGGATTCCTTTCTCCACTGCTAGGTGTCAGAGACCTGAGTATGCTCTCCTTTCTTTCTTTATTTCTTCCTTTCTTTCCTTCCTTTCCTTCCTTTCCTTTCTTTCTTTCCTTCCTTCCTTCTTTCTTTCTTTCTTTCTTTCTCTCCATCTATCTATCCATCCATCTATCTCTTTATCTCAATTTCTCAACTATGTCTAACTTTTTCATTGTTTGCAAAACAATTTGCATAGGATAATAGAAATAGATCTGGAAGGGAAGTTTGAAACTGCTTAGTCCAACATCCTCATCGAATAGATGACAAAGTAGGTCCAAGTAGCTTGTTACTGGTCCAAGATAATACAGGCATTAATCACAAGGAGTTAGTCTTCATATTCTAGAGCTAGGGCTTTTTCCAGCTTGCTACATCACCAGCGACAGCTCTAGTCACTCCTCATTTATCTAGATATCCATCTACTCTCCTTTTTAAAGACCAAGTCTAAGGGTGTAGTTCAGCAACATATTAGCCAGGAATGAATCAATCATTCCTAAATTAAATGACTCAACCAATCATCCTCAATGTGGTGTTAATTAATGGATGCTTTTTGATCGACTGTGGCATCAGTGATCAAATGAGACATAATCAGCCTCCTCCCAGATGCAGTATCAGTGGTGTCATAGAAACTAGATCTAGTGCAGTTGTCAAACTCATGGCCCATAGCCAGAAAAGCTCCCCAGAATTGCTGAACCAGACTGAAAGGTAATTGGTAAATGTTTAATTAAATAAATACAAATACAACAGAACATAGATAGTGTTAATTTGTGGTTTTCCAAGTCAATATGTTTCCAACAGGAACCCATGTCTATTTGAGTCTGATGCTACTGAATAGAACACAGAGGGGTGATTTTCTAGTACAGCTCTCTCTCTTACAGATGAGAAAACTGAGGTCCAAAGAGTTAAGTGACATGCCCAAAGTTACACAAGTTAGAAGTGACATACCCATGTTCTATGACATCAAGATCAGCCTTCTGTCCCCTGTATCTGTTTTTAACCTTGATAGGGAGATAATTTCAACAAAGCTCTCTTCGCAGATTTATCGATGTTAGCCACACTCCTGGTCTTACCCTGTAGCTTTAGCTTATAGTTTCTTCTGACCTTTCTCTGTGATTACTTGCCTGAATCTTGCAACTTATATCACAGAAAGACCCAAGACCTAGAGCATCTACTATATGGGCATTTTATATTTGAAATTGATGTTCATCGCTTTCCCAAGATTTTCCCTTTTGGCTCTTAGTATCAGCTTGTTCACAGGCTGGAGCAGAGTAAGCCATCAGGGAAGTTTCTATCTAAACAAATAGGAGGAGTCATACTACCATGTTTAATGAATAGAAGAGTTATAGATATGACAACCACACATCATGAATTTTCCTGTCCAGTCCAGATTTCAAATTTTCTATCCAGCTGGGCACAAAAAACTATCAAAAAGACCCAGAAATTCAAGAGGTTAGCCAAGACTCTGCTGAATGAAATGAAAAAGAATTTGTGTGTAGATATTCACACACACACACACACACACACACATATATATATTCATACTTATACACATGTACACAATGTGTACATGCCCATATACACATACACACAGATTTTCATACAGGTATAAGTGTGTATGCATACTATGCATGTATACATGTGTGTATGTTATATACACGTATATTTATATATGCATATGTTTTGCTTATATGCATATATGCACCCATGTACATGTGTACATAGATATGTATATGTGTTGTGTGTGCATATGCATAAATGCATGTGCATATGTGTATATACAAATGCATGTATATAGTGCGTGCATATATTGGAGGTAATGCATATGGATTATGTGCATACAATATATATGTGTACATATTGTGTATAATTATGTTGTATAATTACATATGTAATTTATGAGTGCACATAAGTATATTTTCTGTATAGGTATATGTGCATTTATGTGTGTGTATGTATATGAGTTCAAGGTCACAAAGTCAGCATGTATTAGAGGCGAGATTTGAACTCAAGTCCTCCTTGGTTTGAGTCAAGCTCTTTATTCACTATGCCAAATTTCATCTCACCAATTTAAAAGCATGGATAAATGTGGCCAAAAAAAAAAGACAAGGTAATTGACCATATTTCAATTTGTTGGAAAATATGCTCACTATCTCTATGATTTCTCAGATAGTTCATAAGAATAACTAGTATATCTGTGCCCTGTCTTCAGTCATTCAGTTCTACTACTGGCATTTGGACGAACCTCAGTGTATGTGTATTACTTTTCAGAGTTGGAGTGAGGGAGATCAGGGAATGATATGGAGGCAGGGAATTGGTAGTACTAGACATGTCACTCAGTTACTACTGATGTACTACTCAGTTACTCAGATGCCAGAAAGTCCTCGCCCAGCTCAGTGGTGTCACTTCTCACCCTATCACCTAAGACATATACTTGAGAGTCCATCATTACCAAGAATTTTTCTCACAATTGTCTGGCGCTCCAGTGTTCAGTATTACTCCTGGAAGTAGAAGCACTGAGTGTACCACTCTCTTGGGCATGATGCTGCCTTTACTTAAGCATTCCTACAGCTGACTGACACTCCCTGATCAGCTGTAGATTGCACAACAGAAATTATGATTATTTAAAAAGGAAGGATGGGTTTGTCAAAGGAGTAGGTTGTTGGGGAGGGGTCCCAGCCTCAGTGAAACTGTGCATGCAATTACTCACAATGCATGCAGAAAAACCTATGGGGGGCAATTACGTATGAGAACAATATCATAATAAGCCTCTCTGTGTCATAAATTTACGCTAGGTCAGTTTTTTACTGTGACTGCACAGGCATTATCTTAGGGAAAGCCCCTTCTTCAGTGGTCAAACATCCTGGTCATGCTGTTCTCTGATTGGCTAACTATTGTGGTCAAGATAGTTAGGTATTGTGGTGCTGTTTTGGGCTAAATAGATGACGTGATTGTGGTTGAGTGCATGGGCATACCTGTTTAAATATAAGAACTGGGCCTGGGGGCAGAGGTTAGCTAGAGGCAGTGGCTAGCATTCCATCACATGGACATGTCTGCTATTCTGGTGGGAAATAAGAGTTCATGGATACACCTGTTATTCTGGTGAGGCAGTGAGGCATATATAAGGAAGTTAGGATTGTGAATTGGGGGGAAAGTGGCTAGGTATGGGGAGAGGGTCTGCTGTTCAGTGAGGCCCATAAGGAAGTTTTAAAATTGGAGCTGGGGGCAGTTTTATTAGTATACCATCATAGCCACCAGGTAATATATGCAATTCTTTCAAAAAGAAAGAGTCAAAGGATGGGGTGGGGGAATATGTGAGCAGATGGTAAAGACAACAGTTTGTGGGATAAAAGAATGGGAGCATCAGTTATTTGCCTGCCCTATACATCCATCCTCTAATCCCATAACTTTCAATGATTTGGGACTGAAGCCTCCATCCATAACATCCATACCAGTACTTTTCAGTCAATGAAGTGGGTCTGAATTGAATGTTCCACTGATTATTAGGATCTCCTCAATATATCTGAGTGGCTTACTTCAGAAGAAGGCCTCCATTTTGGACCAGAAAAAAGTTTCTTTCCATATTCCTTCCCCTTTTAGGTCCTGACATACCTATGCTCCTCATGGGTATATGGCATCATCAAAATTGCTTACTTTCTTTCAGGGACATGGACCGACTCTAGGTGTATGATAGCAAATAGCTGATTAATGTTATTATATTCAGTTATAACTTAACCTTTGACTCATTAAATATTGGTCATTTCCCAAGCAAACTTTGTTAAATAGTCTTTTGGTGAAAATGATTGAATAATGGGAAAAGGATATTCCTAGGCACCATCCCAAGCTTATTATGGAATTTGCCTGGCATCTATAAGCATTTTCAAATTTTTGCCTTGAGTGATAAAATCCAGAAATGTACCACTGTCAAGCCAAATTTAGATCCAACACGCAGGACATATTGAATCATTTTTATTCTTTAAAAAGAGAGGAACCTTTTCCTAATTAGGAGCTGAGTAGTGCCAGACTCTGAAAGCATCTCACCAAATTGATGTAGCTAGAAATCATTCCAGTTGTCTTTACCAATTTTTACTGTCAGAAGAGTGTTTTCTACTCTTCATTCTTCTTTTTTTTTTCAAAATCCCCTACAGTGTGGTGGTTACCTTGCCTGGGAAATTTTATAGCCTTATTTCAGTAATTCTGCTCTGTTTATTTTCTAAAGACTTTTGGGATTTTGAGTAAGTTCGTTAAGAGTCCTAGGGCCATTTTTCTATATTGCTATGACATGACTCCAATTAACTCAGTAATTCAAAGGGGGAAGGGAGTTTGAAACAAACCCATAATTATGTAAAATGCTAAACATGCATATTTTTGTGGTCTGAATTATCTAGAAAATGCATTAAAGTTTCCTTTCTTGCTTTTTGGGGAGTGGGGCATTTTGGTAAATGACAGATACACCAGAACTACTCAGTGTCTGTGTATAACAGTCTCTGAGACACAGAAATACAAAAACAATACAGAGTATATGCCTATCTGGAAAACTGTAAATATTAAGTATCTAGTTTGTGTCATAGGGCACTGGAACCGCAGTCAGGAAGACCTGAGTTCAAATTTGACCTCAAACACTTACTAGCTGTGTGATCCTTGGCAAGTCACTAAACTTCACTTTCCTCATCTGTAAAATGGAGATAATAATAGCAATTACCTCCCAGGGTTATTGTAAGGATCAAACGACACAATAATTGTAAAATGCTTAGCACAGTGCTTGGCACAAAGGAAGCACTATATATATATAATGTTAGTTATTATTGTGTCATTAATTATTGGACTAAAATAAATTATTTTCCTTTCACCAAATTGTGTAGGGACACAGAATCTATGCTCTTAAACATTTTAAATCCAGACAAGTGTTCAAGAGTGTAATACATGCCAGGCACCATTAGATGTTGGAGACACAAAGACCAATAACAAATAATCTTTGCTCTCAAAGCGCTCATATTCTTTTAGGAAAGACAACACATAAATACATCAGGATATATGAAAGAATTTTAAAAATACATAAATATAAGATTTTTTTGGTGGGAAATGGAGAGTTACTAATGGCTGAAAAGATTAGGAAAGGCCCCATATAGAAGGTGGCACAGATTTGTTGGAGAAAATTAGGGATTCTAAGAGACTGAGGTGAAGAGGAAACTAATCTGCCCCAGCCATATGACCCTTCAGTCAAATTGGTTTGCACATTGTTCTGTGGTTCAGAGGAACAAGGATGGATTTGGAGTCAGGATTCAAGTTCAAATATGGATTTCGCCATTTATTGGATAATCTTAGGAAAATCACTTTGACTTCCTATGCCTCAGTATTTTCATTTGGAAAAGTGAAAAGGTGGTGTTCACTAGGTGACTTCCCTTCACAAACTGGTTGGACCATTACCATGTTACCATTGCCATGCTATTTAAATAAAGAGACTTTCTATGTATGTTGGGACCCTTGGTCATGCTCCTCCTAATGTCTTCAATGTCTTTTTTCTCTCTGTTTTTTTTTTTCCTAAATCTTACCCATTCCTCAAACATATCAAATTTCCTGATGCTTTTTCCCTATTGGGTTCATAGAATCATAGCTACACAGTTAGAAGAGACCTCAGAGGCCATTGAGGTTATCCCTCCATTTTACAGATGAGGAAACCAAGACACAGAGAGGTTAAATAACTTGTTTAGGGTCACATAACCAGCAATTATCTGAGGAAGCATTTAGACTTACTTCTTCCTAATTCTGAGTTCAATGCCTTATTCACCCTTGCATTCAACCTTCCCAGTTTGCCAACTCTGATGTCCTGTGGTACTTACTGTCTATACATCTATTGGGCACTTAGCTTATGCTACCTCATGTTGGTGTTCTATTTTTCCCCTGTAGAGTTTGTTTTTTCAGCATATGGAATATGTTCTATTTTTCTGTATCCCCATCAATTAGTCCATTACTCATAGATGAGAAAAAATAGAGTTAAAGAAGAGCATTGGAGTCAACAGAGAACTGGATTTATATCCTATCTCTGACACTTACTAAGTGTGCGACAAGAGACAAGACATTTAACCTCTCAGTTTCCCCATCTGTCAAATGGGGATAGTAGCATTTGTAATAATACCTACCTCACAGTGTTGTGGTGAGTCTCATATGAGTTAATCTATATGCTATATAAGCATAGATTTAGAGATGAAAGGAACCTTTAAGATAATCTATTCCTAACCCCTTTTTGGGAAAACAGGTCCAAAGAGGAGAATTGACTTGTCTAAAGTCACAAAGGTAGTATGCATAAGAGCCTAGATTTTAATCCAGTCTTTCTGACTCCCAAAACAGAACTATTTCCACTACATTATGCAGTAGAAACACTGATATAAATGATATACATATCTCTAAAATAATTGTCATCTACTGTTGCTGATGAAGATGATGCTATCTGGCCACAGCAAATGTGCTTATTATAATCCACATGTGGGAACTGGCCAAGCCTCAAATTGCCTGGCAGATACAAAGAGCTGAGCCAATGTCTGGCTAAGCAGAGTCTCAACAAACAAATCACCCACAAAGTCATCACTCTAAAAGAGGATGAATAGCAAGGCCACTTACCTCAGACACAAACTGAGCAGAGTGATCAAAAAAATGAGCTCCCTCAAAAGTATCTGCAGGATGCCTGAGTCTTTAAATACTCGGCTGATGATTCTGGAACCCACTTAGGTTAGACCTTTCTAATCATTCCTATTTCCACTAGGAGCCATAACACATTCATAACTGGGGGACGACTCGAATCCAAATCAAAATACTTCATAGGGATAAAACACCTTTAATTGTTATATGTGTATCATTAACATGTTTTTTGATGTTTTGCAATTGAGAACCTCCCCCCCCACCCTTATTTTTCTTTGTTGTCTCCTGGAAAGTTAACAATAAAGTTGACATTTTTTCTTTGGCAAATGAATCCAAAACTTGGTTATTAGCCTCAAAAGTCTTTGATCAAACATTAAGGCTCGTTCCTTCTCTTTGTAGCACAAATACTTTCAGTACTGATAAATGCATATCAGTGCCAAACCTATAAATCATTGAAGATTTTTTGTCTTTTAAGACCGTAACTTATTTTTCTTGGCCTATAATTTGTGCCTCACATCTGTTCCAAACTACGATTTATGGAGCAGGGCCCTCAGGAATACCTAACACGAATATGTAAGAATCCCCTGGAAAAATCTCAACCATTTGGTAAGAGATAGGATGGGTTTGGAGAAGGATTCATGCATGAATATTTTTTACCCACAACATGAACATGCTGCAATCGTAACATTAAATATGGTTAACTATTGGAATTTGTGAGAAAAATAATAGAAATTCCTATTTTATAGGTTACTTCTTAATCATCAGATTGAATTGTGATGTGGTGAGAAGGAAAGAAGTCCATTTCCCTCTAGATACATTCACACATACTGATCCTACTCCCTCTCATTTAGTTGATCTGCTGAGGTAGAAATATGAAAGCAGCGTCATCAATGATAGCCGAGACTCAGCAACTCTACATGAGATGGAAGTCAATATTTCTGAATTAATAAGTGTTTTCTCTGTTGATACCATTACTCAAACTTGCCACTTATTCCATTCTATCTCTTTGTGTGACTCTATTCCAGTCTGACTACTTTATTCATTGTCTCGTTGCTCTCATGCTCCTCCTGCTATATTATATGGCATGTGTTTGCAGAAAATTATTTGACTAAACTTTGGCAATAGCAGCTCCAACCTTTTTACCACTTTTTAATCTCTCTCTCTCTCTCTCTCTCTCTCTCTCTCTCTCTCTCTCTCTCTCAATTCCTTTGCCTCAAAGTGATAGTTGAGCTTCCTGATAAAATACTATGATTCAAATTTAAGTCCTTCTGTCTGGTATGTCAGTCAATGTCCTATGACACTCAGATTTTTTAGAAACCCAGCCTTTTTTTCCAAGGACATAGTATGTGTTGTGAACCATTACCCAATTAATCTCCTTGTCTCTGCTAAGAATTCTAGCAGTCTTCCCTTAGTCTATGTCTGTTGCAGTCTTTCAAATGCATGTGGTTTCCCAAGAATATTAAGTACTTGAGAAAGGGCTCTATTTTACAAGAACTTTTAGGAAAATCAGAAAAAGTTGGCAGAAAATAGATTTAGACCAGCATATATATCATATGCTAAAATTTTCCAAATAGATATGCAACATAAAAATAAAAGGCCACCTCACAAAGAAAGGTTAGAAGATAATATAGGGAAATACCTTTCACAACTATGGCTAAGGGAGGAGAGAGAAAGAGAGAGAGAGAGAGAGAGCAAAACAATTTTGAATAAAGTTAATGTAGGGTGTATATGATGCCTGTGTAAGCTATGTTTATATTCACATAGGTTCTCTAACTAGGGCTTGTTGGAAAACATATAGGTTATTATATATTATACATATTACATATAATACATATATATTTATGAGAACATATATGAATATGTATGTGTGTATATATCATATAGATTATTAACCATCTCTTTCTAAAGTGTGATTCCTGCCTGGAAGGGAAGAGGAGAATGGACAATATAGCTGGCTACTTTGCCCTCCTAAAAGAGGGGATATTAGAGTAGAATTATATCTATGTCTGTCTTACTCCCACTCCCATATGACTAGAATCACTAGACTAAGGGAAATTATATTTCTTAGGTTGGTGTTTCCAGGTAAATATCTTTAAATAAGGATAAAAATATAGATCCAAATAATGTTTTCCTACCAAAAGCTTGTTAGAGACACAGTTCCAATAGATGCAGTTCCAATAGTTATCCACACTTAATGTTATGACTACAACATGTTCCTGTTGTGGGCAAAAAAAACCTTCATGTATGAATCCTTTTCCAAACCCATCCTATGTCTTACCAAATGGTTGAGATTTTTCAAGGGGATTCTTACATATTCGTGTTAGGTATTCCTAAGGGCACTGCCCCATACAAATCAGGAATACCAATAAACTCATTTTTCCAAGCAGATACCTAAAGGAAATCAAAGCATTTATAAAGATGAGAAAATGGGAGTAGAATTATATCCATTTACCAACTGCATAAATATTGTTAAAATATTATTCTAAGGGAAATAATATTTAATGTCAAGCTACATTTCCCATTAGGACAGAGCTCATAGAATTACTCATTTGAGTATCTAGAATAAAGAATTCTTAGGAAATATGAGTCAGAAGAAGATGATGGTGGCCATTTCAGATTTATAAGAATGAATGATTATATAGCTCATCAAATTGCACCCTCCTGAGAGTAAAATTAAAAGGATCTTTTTTTATTTCATTTTATTTTTAAAGTAAGATAATTTGCTGGCATAGATTTGTATATGCTGAACCAATAGCCATACCCTAATACCTAGAATAGGTCCTAGCACATGGTAGGCATTTAATAAATGCCTTCTATTCCACTAAATAGAGTCAAATGGAAAAAAAAAGATGAAGTAGTCTTCAGTACCTCTGTGTTACCCATTTATTCTCTTTTATCCTTTTGATAGTATCCTTTCCTCAACCTTTATTATAACCAGAGCCCTCATGGTCTCTTCTAACTCCTCCTAATCAAAATATATTCTCAGGAAAAGGTCTCAACCATTCATTAAGGGGCAAGGCAAGTCACCATTCCTTTCATAAAGCATTGACATTTTTAACACAGATTACAGTCTTAAGCTAAAGAAAATCAGTTCTAATTCTGTTTTTAGAAATTGACTTATAGAGAAGGAGACATTTGGGACAATTCAACAAATTTGAATTTAATACACATTTGTTAAACACCTACTATGTGCATATTTTGCTTGGTGCTATAGAAACACTTTAAATATGTCTTATCTTCAAGGACCTTATGTTGTACTAGGAGGTTGGAGGGTGACATGTAGATAATTATGGATGTGGATTACTATGTTTTGTTTCTGTTTTACTTTTTAAGGAAAGATGTGAAATAAGCAAAAGAGAAAGATAAAGTTCCTTTGAAATTTTTGAGGTGGAAAAATGTTTTACATCTAGGATGAACAGGGGAAGCCGCATATATAAAGTCGAAAGTCAATTGAAGGCTCAGTTGAGCCTTCAAAGAAGGTAAAGACCTTTAAGATGAGACATAAGGCAGGAGATGACATGTCAAGCTCAGAAGATAGCTACTCGTGTAGGTTGGTTTGGATGTGATTTAGCACTAAGATGTCTCAGGCTCTGAATTTGATGAAAATGAGCACTTGGGCTATAATTGTGCTAACATATATCTTTACTAGGAGGAGATGGCAAGCAGCTCCTGCATCTTTGCCAAGAAAACCCTAAATGGAGACATGAGGAGTTGGACACAACTGAAATGACTGAACAGCAAAAAATGCTTTCACTAAGAGCATGAGATATGTTGAAACATCCGTGATTAAGGGAATGTGATGAAAGTTAGATGCTATGTTGTTTGGAAACAACTCTCTATCCCTTTCTGAGTTCCTCACCAAGGCTCATCCTTCATGTAGATGGCAGCAGCCCACATGAATGATGAATGTCTTACAAAGTGAGAAAGCAATTATCCTATGCCTACAGACTGTTTCTATCCTCCAAATACTAGGTGCCATGTTAGTTCAAGGGTCACTTGGGCAATTGTCAAAAAGCATGGTTGATATATCTTGAGTGATGTGTCTCTGGACTCCCTCACCTCCTGTATTTTATTATTTTGCTTTGCCCTGCTTCCAGAGGGTTAAATGCCTTATTTTCCACCCAATTCAATATTTATTGCCCTCAGGGTGCCTCCTCCCATCTCTTCTCTGTATACAACTGGAAATTGTTAGAGGTAACAGCAGACCCTGTTCAAATCCTGCTTCATGGTACATGAAAGGGAAATAAGTCAAAAAAGATAGATTGGAACTGAATTGAGGGTGACTTAACAAGATTTTATTGACAAATATGTAGAAGAATTGGATAGTAGAGAGACTGGATAGAGAGACTACTTAGGAGGTTATCAGAGTAGAGCAGGCAAGAGATGAGAATGACTTGCCCTAATGTATTGGTAGTATGAATGGAAGAAAGGGAATGGGTATGAGGGATATAAGGATCTGAAAGTAGAATTGACAAAGCTTGGCAGCTGACTTGATATGGAAGAGGGCTAAGGAGGATGGAAGAGTTAAAGATGATATTTAGGTTTAAACATTAATTTGAGGAGTGAGGAACTAACAGCTGAGGGTTGAAACATGTTCTTGAGTACAAGGTAATAGTTGATCTGAGTTTCAAAGGAAACTGAGGGATCTAAGAGATAAAGTGAGCAGAAGCCATGTTCTAAGCCTGGGGTAAGTGTGTACAAAGGCACAGAGTTTGCAAGGGAGACTGAGGAGTGTTCAGACAGGTAGGAGGAAAGACAGTAAAATACAGTGTCACAGAAGTCAAGAGAGAAGAGTAGATGATGAGAATTGGCAATGTTGAAACCTGAAGAAAATGAAAGATTAGATCTGAGGAAAGGCCATTGGATTTAGCAGTTAAAGGATCATTTGAGACAGGTTTCAGTAGAATGATGGGCTCAGAGAATCATAGTTAGACAGAAAGAACACTTAGAGATCATGTCAGTCTATCCCCTTCAACTTATCAGTGATGAAAATGAAGTTCAGAGAAGCTGAGTGATCTGTCCAATGTAATGCTTTAATACTAAGTAGTATAATTCATATTTCAACACTTCCTTTTTTTAAATGTCTTCTTGACCAACCATAAACAGAACAGATGATGGAGCAAGTTTGGAAATCACATAGATGGTGTGGATCTCCGTTTCACTTTGATCATGAGGAGCCATGGTCCAAGAGGAATAGTTATATTTAAGGTCAGTGTACCTAGCTCGACCCCTAAACAAACTGTGTGATCTTGGAAAAACACTATCTGTATTACCTTTGGGCCTCAGTTTCCTCATCTGTAAAATGAAGGTGTTTGATTATATTACCACTAAGGTCCTATCTAGTTCTAAGTTTATGACCTCATGGATCCATAATTTCATAGGTGTGAGTTCTCCACTACTCATTCAGATCATAGTCATTCTCTGTCTTCTGGGCTGGTGTAATTCTTGTCCATGTATTTCCACTCAGGGGTTTTCATAGGTTTTAGAATTTGAAGGGACCTTAGGAGTTATTAAGTTCAACCTCATCTTTTTTTTTCTTTTTTTATAGAGGAAGAAATTGAGGGCCACAAAAGAGAAGCGATGTTCCTAAGTCAGTCAGATAGGAAGCAAAGGCTACCTGTGATCTTTCTGTGGTGACCTCTAACAGCAACATATGGCCATGGAGGCTTTTTTTTTTCATCTATTTTCTATCTTGTATGTACCAATGGAGGAACCTTACTACTTACATGCTATCTCTGCTGCAGGATACATGACTTGTCTGCATTCTTTATGGGACACACATGTAATCAATAATGTATTTATGGCATTCTTTCATGCAAATACCACCTCTGATTATTTCATTGAATTTTTATTTAGCTTGCAAAAATAAATGAGTGGCATAGATTCCCTTCTTTTTCATACCCTGATGTTTTCCCTCAGCCAAAGTTGGTATTCCAAAGCTCTCCTTTTTTGGCAGGATTCTTATGCATGTGGCCTTAGATTCAAGGTAATGATAGTTCTTGGTGCCAGGGGCTCTGCGTACCAGAAGTACTACTCAAAATAGGCTAGGGGAAAAAAAAAAAAAACATGAAACAAGTGCTATATTTGAAAGTTCATAAGCACATTTTTCTTCCTCAAAGATAAAGAGAGATAAAAAAATAAGCCCAGAAGTCAGCTTGGGACAGAGATTAATTCTAATTAAGGCTCAGAAGAGGGTGACAAGTGTATTGATAAATGACTTTCTTTTTTCTTCCTTTCATGGACTGTGCTCGCAGTCAGAAGACTTGCCTAGTAAAGCCTCATTACATAGTATAAAAATAATAGGACTTTCAGGCAATGGAAATAAAAACTGTCAACAGTAAGAGAGTGATGATTTGAACACTCGTCCTCAGCCTTCTAGGAGTCGTCAGGTCTGAACTTCAGATTGACTCTCATCCACTGACTCAGTATGATCATGGCCTCTCTGCCTGGTTAATGGGCTAAATTATGTTACTCTGAGTGTATCTACACTGTCTGGGAAAAGGCCAGAGGCAAAGCTTTTGCTTTTGATAAGAAATTGGATTTTCCGTTCTGCTTTCAATGCAATTACTAGGACAGCGAGTCAGTGAGAAGGAATTTTTTATTGTTGAGTTTGTTGGGTTTTTGAAGATGTGCAGATGGCACCACATGAAAGCAGTATAATGCTCTTGAGCATGGTACTTTAATGAGGTCTTGTAGCTTTCTGGTGTGGTGGATTGGTAATCTGGGCACGTATATATTCCAAGAGCAAAGATCACTTCCTATCATTCAACTTAGAGGAGGAAAGGCCAGAGATGACAGTAGTCAAAATAAATTCAACAAATATGTTAAACACTTACTACATGTGACCCCCCCCAATAAAAAATAAGAAGTGGTCCCTCGTTTTGGTGATCTCCTATCTCACTCTGACCTGTAATTTATCTCATTCTAAGAGGCAGACTGTTCAAATGAACAGGGAGCGGTGCTGGGAGTCAGGTGAGATAATGTCACTGGTTTTCAATACCACTGGCTGTGTGACCATGAACAAAACACTTACATCAATCAAAAATCAACTGAAGGGGGTAGCTAGGTGGCACAGTGGATAGAGCACCTGAAATCAGGAGGACCTGAGTTCAAATCCAGCCTCAGATGAAACACTTAACACTTACTAGTTGTGTGACACTGGGCAAGTCACTTAACCCCAATTGCCTATAAAAAATCAATTGAAAAGCATTTCTTAAATGCCTACTCTGTGCCAATATAAACATAACGGATGACCCAATCTCTACTTTCATTCCTCATCTGTAAAATAGAAATAATAATAACACTTATAGGATCTTGTTTCACAGACATATACAGTAGTTTTAGAGCTAGAAGTAACCTAGAATCCAGCTCATCAAACCCTCTTCCTTTTAGAGATGAGGAAACTAATATATAGAGAGAGTAAGTGAACTTTCCAGAGTCACTCAGCTGTTAAGTGTTTGTGGGAGGATTTGAAACAAAGTCTCCCCTCAAGTTCAGGGTCCAATACACTACATTTTGTTGCTTCTTTTTGGGAAGTTTAAATGATGTGATGTACTTAAGACGTTATGTAGAAGCAGTTTTTTATGAATAATGTGATCAAACAGAAAGGGCACTAAGCTTCGAATCAAAAGACCTGGTTGAAATCTTGGCTCCACTTATCATTACCCATATGATCTTAAAGAAATGATTTTACCTCTCTGTGCCTCAGTTTCTCAACCTTTGAAATAAAGGGATTGGATTAGATGATCACTAAGGGTTCAATTTACATGTGCCTTCCCTATTAGAATGCGAGTTCCTTGATGACAGGGATTGAGTGTCTGTCTTTCCTTGTATCCCCTGAGTTTAACAGAGTGCCTGGCACAGAGTAAGTGCTTAGTAAAGGCTAATTGATTTTTAAATTGAATGTTAGCCATTTGTGGCTATGTCTCACTTTGACCATGCATGTTACACCATGGCCATGTATCTCCTTACTTTAATATTAATGTATGTGTTTCTGCATGTAAAAATAGAGAGGATGCCAGTGAAGGACCCCCTCCTTCACATATTCCTACATTGCCTTCTCCATCTACCTCTCCCTCCTTCTTTGCCCACCCACCATGCATTGGGGGTATCCTTTTCTAATATTCTCCTTTGGGCATCTATGTGGTATAGTAGAGTGCTGGGCCTGAAATCAAGAGGATTCCTCATGCTGAGTTCAAATCTGACTTGGGACACTTATAGCAGAGTGGCATGAGACAAGTCACTTAACTTTGCTTGCCTCAGTTTCCTCATCAATAAAATGAGCAGGAGAAGGAAATGGCATACCACTCCAGTATCTTTGCCAAGAAAACCCCAAATAAGGTCACAACAAATTGGACATGACTGAAATGATTGAATAACAACAATAACAAGAAAGTTATCTTTATTTTTAATGGATTTTTAGAAACTGATTTTATCTGCTTTAACTCTTTATTGAAACATAAACAGACAGTATTTTTAAAATGCCAATGCATTTAATTTATGAGCAACCATCAACTTCATACGCCAACCCCAGGTTCAAGGGTCAAACTATTTAGAATAAGATAGCAGGAGAATGCTTGCCATGGGGTCAGGACATGATAAGAGAATGACCCTAAACTCCTCTCATGGGAGTGACACAGGAGTACCATTAAGTTCTAATCAAAAACGTTACCATCAATCTATAGGTTTTATATAATTTACTGCCTACTGGCTGTTTTCCTACTGCCTATGAACTTATTCATGTCTCCTACATCCTTGAAAAACAAAACAAAATAAAACAAACAAACAAAAAAAAACCCTCTCACCTGATCCATCCATTTCCTGTTAGCTTTGTTCCCATACATTTCCTTCCTTTTGAGGTGGAACTCTTTGAGAAAGTCATCTATAATTAGCATTTCCACTTCCTTTCCTCTCACTTTCTTCCTAACTTGCTGCAGTCTGGCTTCCAATTTTGCTGTTCAGTTGAAATTGCTCTCTCCAAGGTCAAAAATGATTTTTTAATCAATAAATATTATGGCCTTTTCTCAATCCTTATTCTTTTTGATTTCTCTACAGCCTTGGCCACTGTTGACCATCTCCTTCTCCTTGATAGGAATTTCTTCATATCATTTAATGACTACTCTCTCCTTGTTCTCTTTCTACCTGTCTCATTACTTTTTCTTAGTCTCTTTTCTTGATCTTCATCTAGATCATGCCAAGTGTCTTCCATAACTCTGTGCTTTGCCTTCTTTAACTCTCATTGATCCCACTATCATCTCTATGGAGGTGATTCTCAGATCTATTTCTTTAGCTCTCATCTAACTTCTAACTTCTGGTTTCACATCTCCAATTGCTTATTGGATATCTCAAACCAGATGTCACCTAGATATCTTAAATTCAGTATGTCCAAAATGGAACACATTATCTTTTTTTAAATATTTTTCCAATTACATGTTAAAATAATTTTTAACATTTATGTTCTTTTAATCTTGAGTTCCAAATTCTAGCTCTCCTTCCCTCCCCACCCCTGCTGAGGGCAAGCAAATTGATATAGACTACATATTTGTACAGTCATGCAAAACATATTTTATATTAGCCATGTTGCAAAAGAAAATGCCTCAAATTCCCAAACAATTGAAGATACTCAAAAATTTGAATTCCTCATGCTGAATGCTATTGTATCTTCATTAAGAATCCCAATATTGACTTGGAGAAATCCAATGCTGTTTTTTATATCACTTAGTCAAAGTCAATTCTGAATAACTTTCAAAGTTGAAACCTAGATGAAACTTCAGAGATAAATCATCTGGTACAAACCTGTGTTTTACAGATAAGGAAATGGCCATTAATGTTTAGTATCATGTTAGTGAAAATCAACATAGTTGGCATTTACTGCAATCCTATTGAGTAACATTAAAAGCAGTAAGGTGACAAAGTGGATAGAACATTAGTCTTGGAGTCAGGAAGATCTGAGTTCAAATCTAGTCTCAGACACTAACTAGCTATATGACCCTGGGTAAGTCACTCAACCTATGTTTCCTTCAGTTTCCTCAATTGTAAAATGGGATAATAATTGCCCCTAGAGTTGTTAGGATGATCCAATGAGATAATAGCTGTAAAGCACCTGGTACATGGGAAATGCTCCATTAATATTAGCTATTATTAGTATTGTCAGTGTCTAGTGACTATGAATGATCTAGTGTATTGAAATCTCATCTTCCAGGTTACTCAATAAATGATAAGCATTTATTGAGCACTTACTATATATCAGAAACTCTACTAGTCAGCTGATATCCAGTTACATTCATCCCTGTTTCAAGGGTTAAAATGTCAAATAACTGTCCTATGTTCATATAAAATGATTTGCTTTCTGTAAGGTTCTTGAGTCTCTTAAATCAATCAAATCAAATCGGCAAGCATTTATTAATCACCCAGTATGTGCGAGACTCTGTATCATGGGCCAGGCACATAAATACAATGAGTGAAACAGCCTCTTCTCTCCGGGATCTTCTATTCCTCTTATTGGAATAGAATAAGAATTCTATTTAGTTAGTTAATTTTAGGGGAATGGGGAAAGGCACAAGCAGCAGGGACATGGGTAAAGAGCTCCAGAAAGTTTCCTGGTTTTAGAGATGGTAAGAGAAATTATTTCATCTCGAAATAGCAGCTGCTCTATTAATTTGAAGGCACATAAGTCTATTTTTTTTTAATGTAGTGCCACCATCAAAGTGGAAAAATGCAGCATTCTTTTCTGGCAACTGTCCAATGTATACCACCCATCTCCATGTAAATAACTAAAATTTAGGGCTAGAAATTACTTTAGAGGTGATTCAGTCCACTCTTTTCATTCTATAGATGGAAGTAAGACTGAGATAGGACTTTTGCTTTTTATCAAGGTAAGCATCAGAAAGGAGTCTGAAAATTAGGTCCCTTGGTTCTGTGGTCTATCCAACACACCAAGCTTCCCCAGAGATTTAGCTGGGTTTAAAACAAAAAAAAAGCAGCTCATTTGATTGGGAAGTTATTGGTGAGTTTAGCACAAGCAGTTTCTAACAAGAAAGAGAAACAAAGGAAGGTGTAAACATCTGAGGAAAAGGAGTTAGCAAGTATAGACTAAGAGCACACTGTGTGTGCTTAATGGTTCTTTAATCTCTGATGTGAATGACTACCCCGTTTTTTCTCCCTCACTGTTCTAAGAACAAAACATATGCAAGTAAGACAGCCCAGGCTTTTATTGTTTTGTCTTCCTCACCCTGCAGTGACAATTCCATTGGAATCCATAATCTTTCTGTCACTTGCTTTCTTTTATGTAGTTGGAGTGCATTAAGAGCTCCACTTTCTATATACTAACTCTGCTCTCCCAGATGGTCCAGTTTCACAGTCCCGGGGAAGTAAGAGATCTCTAATGAACTCAGGGAGATAGTTCTGCTTCAGATTGGCCAGCAGATAACTATGAGTCTCAGTACTTCCTCCCACCTCCACAAATCACTATGTATTTTTTAAAATAAATTTTGTATTTATATATTTGTAGATATGTTGTTTCTCCCTGATATAATTAAGCTTTTTGAGGATAAGTATTATTTTATTTTATTATTGTATTCCCAAGGCCTAGCCTAGTGCCTGGTAGATTGTAGACATAAAATATCCTTGTTGAATTGAAGAACATAGGAGATGGAACACCAAATCATTTTCCTCTTGCAGGAGCTGATTGAAAGATGCTCTTAGAATATAATCAAGAAGATCATATCAGCTCCTACTAGCATTTCCTTTTTTTTTTTTAAAGATAATTGCTTTCTTTTTTAAATGTAGCTTTCACTTCCAAATACATCCCTCCCCACTGTCTCATCCAGAGAGCCATACAAAGAATTTAAAAAAAATCAATTTCACCAAGCTGACCAAGGTATCAGTGGAGTCTGACTACATATAAAGTATTCCTAACCCAGAGGTCTCCCCTGACCCCCACCTATGTATGAAGGAAAAGAGGTTTATTATCTTATATTTTCTTCAGTGACAAGTTTGGTTATAATAATTACAATACTCAATTCAGTAGGAGTTTCTTTATTCTTTCCATTTGCATCCCTGTAAGCTTTTAGCTGTATCAGCATCATATCCATTGACATTTATGAAACTATATGCATTTCCGTAGTTGTTTCCTATATTGTTTTCCAGGGAAGCTGGAGCAGTGGATAGAAGGGTGGGCCTGGAGTCATGAGGACCTGAGTTCAAATCTGGCCTCAGATACTTACTAGCTGTGTGACCTTCAGCAAGTCACTTAATTTTGTTTGCCTTAGTTTCTTCATCTATAGAAGTAGGCTGGAGAAGGAAATGGCAAACCACTCCAGCATCTTTGCCAAGAAAACCCCAAATAGGGTCGTGTAGAGTTGAACATGAAATGAATGAACAACAATAAATATATTGTTCTCCTGGCTCTGCATACTTCACCTTACCTTAGTTATTATAAGTCTGTCCATATGTCCCTGAATTTATCATGCCATATTTTTCATGTCAGAATAACATTCCATTGCATTCACGTACCATAATTTGTTGAGACAAGCCCTGATCTATGGACATACTACTCTATTTCTACTTTTTTTTTTTTGGCTATGCAAGTGCTTCTGTGGCTGTCTTAGTGGAAGTGGAACCTTTCTTCCTGGTTTTGATCTAGCAAAACTTTAAAAAGAAAGCCAGAATATTACCCAAACACAAAGCCCAAATCGTCTCCAAACTAAATCACTCACAGCACACATGAAAGAAAGATCCACTGGGTGATTTGGGGGCATTGGATAGAGGTTCTTCAAATTGACTACTAGCAGACCCTGCTGCTGTAATTAGCCTTTGTCCACCTTGGCATTGCAGAGCCTGATGGCCTTCTAGTCACCTTTTCCAATTGCATCTTCCTTTTATTGCCTACATTTTTCCAGTTTCCAGAGTATTAATGACATAGCTTAGCTCTTCCCCTGTTAAATCTGAATTAAACCAAAGAAACTAACTTTAGAAACAGAATTTTCACTTTCTCACCCTCTCCCAGCCCTAAATAAACTTAAACACAAGGACAGGGAAAGGAAGCAGAAATGCACCCCCCCCCCACCTCCTTATTCCAGCCCTTGTACAAATTAGTGTGAAATCAGGTTTCCTCCTAGATTTTCAAAATAAAGGAGTATAAAGCAAGCACTTGGTTCTGAAATGGCCCTTATAATCTTTTCTTAGAACTCTGGAAAGGGTGGGAGGGGAGAATTATTTCAGTTCACTGAACATGTCCTTTTTTTTAAATGTTCATTCTCCTATGTATGATTAAACTATTGTCTGTATAACAGCCTGGTCTCTAATATTCTTCCAAATGAAGGATTTTCTCTTTGAATTGAATGTGTGTATGTCTGTGTGTGCATGTGCATATGTGTTTAAGAAAAAGAAATCTAAAAGCCCATTAATCTTCTTGCTGTTCTTAAAAAAAAAAATCCCCAGAAGATTTCTTACTCAAAATATCTCAGTTTTAATAACAGACTAAAAGCAACCATTTACCTTTCCCAACTTTTCCAATGCTAGGCCTCTTCATGAGTACTAGAATATGCCTAGACACAGACCCCAATTATATGATCCCTGCATATGAGGATTTTTTTTTAACAAGAGTGGAATGACCTTTGAGAGTGTGGGGAGTTCTTTGAGTATTTGTAGAGATTGCCTATTTGGTTGTGGTCTAAGAAGTCACATAGAAACTTCAGGAAATCAGGTTTTCATCCATGGGTACCTGAGAGGTTTGTATTGTGTGGTGAAAGAAAGCTTTCTAATTCTTTCCAGAGCCAGGGGGAAAAAAAGAATTGCTGAGCTTGTAGACAAAAGAATTGGCCTGTTGTGATGTTATTTTTTGTTTTTTGGTTTTGACAATGCAAGATGACTAAGGGTTGATCTTGACGTGGGTGGGGGGTGTTGGTGAGTGTAGAGGAGGGGCAGCCCCTTCTCTCACCTTGCCATAATGGCTGTTGGACACATGATCCCTTCTATCCTCCTTAAGTGACCAAGTATTCTGAGATCAAAGAGTTCAAACCTTGAATTTCCAGTCAACTTTGTGAGTTTAGGAGATATAGAGACCCCTCATAGGTCCCCCTGGCAGTTGGAGATGAAAGGAGAAAGAAGAGTAGAAAAAATACATAGAACTGGTTGTGGGGCATAAGTGATTTGAGGATAGCCCAGGTTTACAGAGTACAGTCCTTCATGATGGGGAGAAATGGCAGGTGTGGTCTCCAGAAAGTCACTGGTTTGGAGAACCCAGCAATAGAGCGATTCCCAAGGAGAATTTTACGAGCAGTCTGTGAAAGAAGAAAAGGAAGTTTTGGGGCAAGAAGTGGGAGTTCCTTCTGTCCCATGTGTTCTCTGTTTAAGTGCCTCATAACCCTTTTATCTTAAATGTGACCACACTTTCCCCATGAATATCATGTGTTTTTATGGAAGAATGTGTCCAGGTTTGGGGAGGAATGTTTTCTATTAAGTGTACTATCTTAATATTCTCTCTAAATCCCTTTACTTAAAAGGTATTGGAGATGTTTATTGACTTTGTATTGGGAATACATAACTGGGGGATTGGGGTCAACAGGACTAGAATCATAAATTCCCAGGGTTACCCCTAGAATCACTCAGTTGGTCAGTCAATAAGCATTAACATTTATTTATTTATTTATTTATTTATTTATTTATTAAGCCTTTATTAAACTTAGTATATGTCAGGAACTGTGCTGAGTACTGAAGATACAAAGAAAGGAAAAAAATACAGTCCCTACCCTCATGGAGCTCATAGTGTAATGGAGAGACAATATGCATACAATTACATACAAACAAGCTATATGTAGGATAAAGAGGGGATAATTGACAGAGGAAAGGAGCGAGAATTAAGAGGAATCAGGTAAGGCTTCCTCTAGCAGGTGGAATATTTGCTTGGATTTAAAGGAAGCTGAAGAAGCTAGGAAGTAAAATGAGAAGGGAGAACATTTCAGGCATTGGTTACAAGCAGAGAAAATGCCCAATCAAGAGATGGATAATCTTGTTTAAGGAAGAGCAAAGAGATCAGTTTCACTTGGTCAGAGTCTATATAAGATGGGGAGAGTGTAAAGCATAAGGAGACTGGAAAGGTAGAGAGGAGAGGCACAGGTATGAAGGGCATTGAACAACAGGGAATTTTATATTTGATCCTTTAGTTGAGAGGGAGCCACTACAATAAATTGAGGTTGGGGTGGGAAATATATATGACATGGTCAGCCCTGTGCTTTGGCAAAATCATTCTGGTAAATGAATGTAGAATGGACTGAAGTAGGGAGAGACTTGTGGCAAGGAGACCAACCAGCAAACTATAGCAATAGCCCAGCTATGGAGAGATGAGGGCCTGTACCAGAATGGCGGCAGCATCAGAGAAGAGAAGAGAGAATATTTGAGAGACGTTACAAAGGTGAATTCAACAATCCTTGGCAACAGATTGTCTGTTGGAGTGAGAGACAGTGAGGAGTCAATGATGACTCCTAGGTTGTGAGCCTTGGTGACTGAGAAGATGCCCTTTACAGTAATAAAGAGGTTAGGAGAGAGAAGGACATGGGTGGGGGGAGATAATTGTTTCTGTTTGGAACATGTGGAGTCTGAAATGTCTATAAGACATCTAATTTTAGATGTGTAATAGGCTGTTGGGTGTGTAGGACTGGAGGTCAGCAGAGAGGTTAGGGCTAAATAAATATGTCTGAGAATCATTAGCATAGAAATAATAATTGAATTCATGGGAGATCAGGAGATAATCAATTGAAATAGTATAAAGGGAGAAAAGAAGAGGGCTCAGGACAGGATCCAATGGGACACTCACAGTTAGTGGGCATGACATAAAGATACATCAAAGGTGACTGAAAAAAATGGCCAAATAGGTAGGGAAAGAATCAAAAGAGAGAAGTATTCCAAAATTTAGGGTAAAGAGAGTATCACGAAGGATGAGATTGATAGTATCAGAAGCTGTAGAGAGATCAAGAAGGATGATGACTGAGAAAAGGTCATAACATTTGGCAATTAAGAGATCACGTATAACTTTGGAGAGAGTAGGCTTGGCTGAATGACTAAGCTGGACTATAGAGAGTTAAGAAGAAGAAGGGAAAGTGGAGGCACCTATTGTAGAATGCTCAAGGAATTTAGCCACAAAGGATAGGAGACATCACCTGATAGTCAGAAGGAAGGATAAAGTGAATTTTGTGTTATTTGTTTTAGGATGGAGGAGACAGAGAGATATTTGTAGACAGTAGGAAAGTAGCTAGTAGACTAGAAAAAGGTACAATGAAAGAGTGGAGATGATACAGGAGGCAATCTAAAGGAGAAAATGTGTTGAAATAGTCTGTAAAATATGAGGTAAAATACTCAGCTGAGAGGTTGAGGGGTCTGATGAGGGATGAAAAGGTTTGGATGAGCCATTGGAATAGTGAGCTAATTAGGGAGGTGTGAAACAGTTGAGTTTTATGTAATACAAATTTTCAGTGGACCCACTCAGAACTCTTGTGTGATTTTCTCCATATTTGTCCAGCAGCATATGCAGAGGATTGAAAGTAGTGGATGGTGACAGTGATCCAAGGCTGATCCTTGGCAGGGAAAACTGGTGATATGTAAGGGGACAAAAGACTCAAGGGAAGAGAAGAGATAGAACTAAACTAGTTCACCAAGGGGCTGAGATGGGAAAAGAGGGAAATTGTGTCTAATGCAGGGGTGATGATCTGGGAGAGGACCGAGGGATCAAGGGGTTGGAGATCATGGTGTGGATGAAGAGAACAGAATCTTGATAGAATCTAGAACACACTCTGGTTGCCTTGTCCAATGAAAGCAAGTATAGAGTTATTGGAGTGGTCCCCAGAAGGTGATGCATCTTCTTTAGAGACATGATCAGGAAGAGGTTAAAGATAAGCAAGACACAACGAACATACAGAAGAAAAGGATTTGTCTGGACACATGTGGCCCTGACTCCAGTACCCCTGCTACAATAATACTCTATACTTGTTTCAGAGCTAGAAGCTAACACTACTCATAAACATACTATTCCCAAGTACTTGTTCTAAAAACAATAATGGGGAAAACCCCAATCCACTCCCATTAATAAGAGATGACAAAGGACTCCCTTTAGTGGGTTAGAGCATTGGGATATCCATTAATCAGGGGAAAAGTATACCACTCCTCATCTAATGGGAATGTGTTTCATTTCAAAAATTTCCTCAGTATGGCAAATTAAATTGGGATTGAGGGTTGGGCTTGGAATTGGTAGAGAAGGGAATCTAAAATATGTGGAATAGTGACCAAGAAGGGACCTTAGTATGGTGAAATAAACCTTGGATCAGAATTTAAGAGGTCAAAGTACAAGTGCTGGCTCTGATACTACTATGCAATTTGAGGTAATTCCCTGCATCTCTCAACCTCTGTTTCTATTTGTAAAATGAGGGGGTGGGGAAGGTAGATGGTGCCTAAGAAAGGTCCCCTTTAACTTCAAAATTCTAAAATTTTAATTGCATATGGTATTTGAAAAGTATTAAGAACTTTCAAAAGAATTTAATCTTTAGCTGCAAGTAAGTTATTATTTTTGTATAAATTTCCAGGCTTGGAAATCACCATCTGATTATTTTGATTCAGGAAAAAGGTACATTATCATTTAGAGCTCATTTTAAAAAAATAAATTTTACTCACATCAGAGGAAAGCCCTAATGGCCTAGTTGTAAAATGACACATTTTCTGCCTTACCATTTAGTTGTTAGTAAATGAGCATAAACAGCAAAGAAGTTCAAAAAAATAGATGGTTTATCTCGGTATACTCATTTACATTTCTATCATTAAATAGTATAAAATGATTGACTTGAAATTAAGTCTTCCTCAACTCTTAACTATAAAAAAGAGACGTAAAAAAGAGACATTTGCCAGGTTTTTTTAATCACTATGGCTACATTCTTAATAATTTTGAAAATGTTAATTCTCTAAGATACTTTCTCCACCTTTTCACTTCTGATTACACTTATTTTCTATATTTACTACCATGGATAGCTCTCTGTTAAAGTTTAAAATGTTTGTAAGATCATGTATTACTCAAGGGTAAGGACTCCATTGAAGTATAAAAGAGAGCCCCCAGTGATGTGTTCCCCCATCAACAATCAACCAGGTGACTTTATCAGAAGCACTTATTCATTTCCTACTCTCTGGAGGACAGTTTACTAAGTACTGTGAATACAAATACAAAAATAAAAAATAGTCACAACCCTCATGGACCTTATGTTGTAGTCAGGGGAGAAAGCATGTACATATATAGGTATATACAAAAGATGTATGAGATGATGGGACGTGGAAAGGCGGAGCATAATAGCATCTGAAGGGATCATGAAAGAGATGGCATTTAAGTTGAGCCTTGAAGAAAACTAGATATTCTGAGAGACAGAGGTAAGGAGGGAAAGTATTCCAAGTTGGAGGGAAGGGAGGAAGTGACTGCTTCACATTATACACAGCACCTAATAGTGTAGGTACTTGACACACACATAAAGGTACACATATACACATTCATTTATTCATTCACTCAGAGGTGTGGAAATCACTTTGAGCTCATTGGCCAGGGGAACAAAATTAACAGATGACAAAACTGAGCTGAGAGGATGTTTAGAGGTTATTAAGAAAGAAACAACAACAAATAAATTTGAGACTCGGAGAAATAAATAGCTTGTCTAAGTCACATCAGAGGTAGTTTGTGATGGAGTTTGCATTAGACCCTGGCTTCTTGCATTTTGGTCTACAGTCTTTCCCATCCTGAAACCCTGTTTTTTCTTGTGCTATGAAAGGCAAACCAGTTGCTTGTTAAAACACTAACAAAAGTTGGTCATGAATGTGGTACGATGGGCTGAGTGTTGGACTTGGAGTTAAGAAGACATGGGTGCAAATCTTGCCTCTGGCACTTAGTAGCTATGTGACGTTGGGCATTTTACCTTCCTCAACCTCAGTTTCATGTGTAAAAAGGGGACGATAATAGCATCTCCCTCACATGACTATTGTGAAGATAAAATGAGCAGCATTCACATGTGAAGCACTTTGCAAATCTTAAAGTTGTATATGAATGCCGGTCATGTTATGCTGTGTTGTGTTATGATGTTGTTATGCTACATTATATTGTGTAGTGTTTTGTCATATTATTTTGTGTTGTCATGCTATGCCATGTTATGTTGTGTTATGCGATATGTTGTGTTAAGATGTGGTATGATGTGATGTGTTATGTTGCATTGTGTCGCAATATGATGATGTGATCTGATATTATATGATATACTATGAAAGGCAACATGACGGAGTATTGGGAAGACTTGCCTTAGAGTCAAGAAGGCATGGGTTAAGTCCTGATGAAAATGTTTTGTCTTTTTATGTCTTATGACATCTAGTAGCATTGAACTAGCATGGACCCTGAGGGAGCAAGAAGGGGAAGAAGTGATGTGTGTTGTCATGTGGCCTTAGATAGGTCCAATCACGGATAATAAACTTTGAGCTGTCGGGGAGCTTAGAGGCCATTAGATCTAACATCATTTGAAAGATGAGTAAAACTGGGGTACACAGAGATTCCAGACTTACCCAAGTTCACACTGGTAGTAAGTGAAAGATGCTAGGATCAAACCCAGATCTTTGATTCTAAATTCAACACTCCATTCCTTGTACAGAAGTAACTTTCTTATTGCACCAAAGTGACTTTTCTAGGGTCTCCATTTACTCATATGTAACATAAGATTGTTAGCAAAGCCACAGTGAGAATTTCTCTTAGGTCAAACACTTGGAGAGGCAGGGAGAGGAGTGTAATGGAAAGTGAGGATGGAGAATGGAGAGTAGTTAGTGGAAGTAGAGGACAACCTAACTTGTGGCACAGTCATGCCAAGCTGGGGGCTTGTCTGTCCCTCAGAGTCTGGCCTGCATCACTATAGGGGATGAGCAGAAATGAGGTGGTGTCACAAGGACAGGACCCTGGGAAGGGTGACCCAGAAAGGGTTTCAGGAACAGGGTTGTGTCACGTAGTCTAGACCAACAAAAAGCTCATGATGTGGAAAACGTATTTGCTGAATCATGGTGGGGAGGAAATATGACTATCCCAAATAAAGCATTCCCCCCTCCCTCATATGAGCACCTTGGGACAAAGAGCTGATTGCCCTACCCTAGTTCTAATTCGGGATGTTGGATTAGATGATCTTTAACGATCCTTCCAGATCTAAGACCCTCTATATTTCTCTAGAGATTCTTAGTTTTCTGAATGTAACTGTTACCTCAGATACAGAAAAAAAAATAGCATACAATCCAGATGATCTTGCCCTCTCACTCATTTTCCTTTATTTCATCTCCCAAGGCATATCTCATCTAGGCAACCAGTACTGAATAACTTCTGCCTCTATTTATGAGTTTACTTCTATTTTATTTATGGTAGATAGTGACAGCCCTTTCATTCCCAAAGCCTTTTTTTGATGGATAGTTTTGAGCTAGATCCAAATCAAATCTAACTATTTTAGTGATAATCTTGATTGATGGGCCAGGTGTTAGAAAATTCCAATGTGACCTAGTCCTAAGTGAGGTACATCAAAGGTTGATTCTGCCTTCATCAGCAAACTGTATTTGTTTTTAATGAATACGATAGGTGCACATGGGAGAGAAAGGGGCCTAGTGGGATTTGCCAGATGGAATTTACAAGAGAATAGAGTTTGGAACAAGTTGATGGGGACTCTTTCTTATGTTCAGTTTTCAAGGTTTTTTTTTTTTATTTGAATTCTAGGAGTGCTCCAAATAGTCTTTTGAGTAAGAGGGGATAGAAAAGAGACAGTGAAAGAAATCAGATGTGGGAGGAAGAAGAGAAGTGGAGGTAAAAAAAGGGGAGAGAAGAGAGAAAGACAGAGAATTTCAGAGGTGGAAAAAAGATAAAACTTTTGAGTATAGATACTATTGGATCTATTGGAGGGCTTAAAACTTACAAAAACACAACTGACATTGAATTTTTAAATTAATAGAATTGCATATGTCTCCTTAAGAGACAGATGTCTCTTAAGGGGGTGGGAGAGGTTACTGAGTAGTATAGGTTATAGGCTAGCTATGATCCATTTCCCAGGATGACTGTGGCTCTCTGTTTTCATCTGAATATATCTACAGTGTGATACTGGAGAAAGAATACTGGAGTTCGAGTCAGAAGATCTAGCTTCAAATCCTAGCTCTTCATCTTACTTCTGATGTGATATTGGCAAAGTCATTTAGTTTCTCCATTTTCTCATCTGCAAAATTAGGAGGTCTGAAAAAAAAATAGGAGGTTTGGTAATCCCCTTCCCTCTCCTTTCCCTTCAAGAAAAGACACCCAACAGTTTCAAATGTCTAAAAGTTAGTATCTAGGAGGATCATACTCTCCCAATAAGAAAAAAAAATTCTCCTTCCATTCTGTTGTTTGTCCTTGTTGGAATTGCTGCATTAAGGTTCTCCTGTTCCTCTTCGTGATGTCTGGGTCACTCAATATTTTGAAACAATGAAACATGAACACTTCACTGGATCCTTGATTTAATCAGTGTGGGGACTTTTCTGATGGGAGTGTTCAGAACCTCTCTGTACCTCATCCTTAATGATTCATGTCCAAGCTTTGCCACAAATTCTCCATAAAAGGTTTCCCTAATGTGTTGAAAATTTCTTTTAGGTCTCTCAGTATTCTGTGGATACAGGCTAAGGACTCTATTTTCCATCAGTTATCCTTCTTTTTGCTACATGAAAGACATGCCTCATTTTTAAGGACATACATCAAGAGGCAAAATGGAGTAATGGGTAGAGAACTGGCTTTGGATTCGGGGAAACTGGGGTTCAAATGTTGTCTCTTACATGTAGGATACTCAGGAAGTCAATTGACCTTTCAATGCTCCAGGTAATTCTCTACGACTGTCAGTTGTATAACCACCTTGTACTGGGAGAAAGAGTTTGCTCACCAAAAGGTTCCTAAATACATAAATTCATAGATCCAATCCATGGTGCGGGCTCAGGGGAATGAGGAGGAAGAATATCCCATAGGGTATTTGTTGTATATAGTCTCACATTCAAGGATGTCTTGAAAGATGTAAAATGAGTTCCTAAGGATATGGGAGCCTTCAGGTACTCTTAATTTATGGAGTAAATCATGCTTATTACAACGTAAGTTTGTAACCCACAGTATTTGTTTCATTTGACTTCTTTTGTACTAGAGTTCTCAACAATCTCAGGGAAAAAAAATAATTCCTACATACAGCTTTCCAAGGATATAAGATTCCTAACCTGCCGGAATGAAGGTTCCTATGGAAATAACCATGTACAATCTTGGATGCAGTCATTTCCAAATTTTGAAGTTCAACTCAAGCAATTTATCAATGCTCTCTCAACCACCCCTGAAATAAATGTTGTAGTTATTCTTTATCAGCGAATTTCCAAGCAAAGATGTAAATAGTTCTCTCTTTTCCTAGGATCATAATCGTTTTTAGATTTAGACCTGGAAGGAGCCTTAGAAATAGTCAAATTCATTCCCCTCATTTTACAGATGCAGAAACTAATTAGATTATGGATGTGAGGACAATAAAAGCGATGTGAGGACAATAAAAGCAAAGGAGAACTAACTTCCCATGTGGTATTTTGGAGATTCATTTCCAGCTCTGATATTATAATGTCCATTTAGATAAAGTATTTAGAATCAGAAGGAATATTGAGATCTTTTATCCCAACCCTTTCACTTTACAGATGAGAAAACTGAGTCCCAGACAAATTTACCTAAATTCAAATAGACCACAATCATCCGAGCTAGGGTTTGAATCCATGTTCTACTCAGTCAAGGTCTAATTCATTTTTTTTCCATAACACTATTCCATGAAGGTGAAAAATCATGAGATAATTATTCAGCATCCTCATTGCTTATATTTTTTAAGGCATGCCTTGGCTTATAGGATATTATGATGGAAAACAATGTTGTTGTTGTTGTTTTTAATCAGAAGCCCTAGATTCAGAGTCATCCCTACCACTTACTACTGGATATTTTGGGGCAAATCACTTAACCCACCTTGTCTATACTTTCCTCATCTATAAAATGAGGGTGTTGTACCAGATGTCCTCTGAGGTCTGTTTTAGCTCTAAACCTATGGAACGCTGAAATAGCAAATTAAAAGTTCCTATATTTGTGGAATTTTCTGTAGAGTAGTAATTCAGACATAATGCATTATCTGCCAGCCACATTTTAAAACTATTCCCCAAATTACAGCCCTAGCTCTAACCTTTCTCATAGACAATTATTTCAGAAATAAGGATCATACTCAAACAGAGAGACAGAGACAGAGAGACGGAGAAACAGATAGACAGATAGATAGATGGATTCAATGAAGGGTTTCCAATTTCATAACATTAATGAGTTTAAAATTTATTTGAATCACAGAATTTTATAACTAGAATTAAATTTAGAAATAACCTAGTTGGACCCCTTTATTTTATAGATAAGGAAGCTAAGAAACAGAGAGGGTTACACAGATAGCTCTTTATAGAATTAAAATTAGTCCCGAATTTGTGTGTTTCTCCTTTGATGTCATTTGGAAACCAGTTGTTAATATAGTCATTCCTCTATATTTGTATGGGCTGGTTGTAGAGTGTGGGTGGGGGGTGGGGGTGAGGTGGGAGAGAAGATAGAAGTGCATTGTGTTCTCAAGTTGCAAATATAGAATGTGTGAACCAATGAACTATATAACTGCAGGACAGAGATACCAGGAAAGAGTCAGAGCTGGAAGTAATGGGGTGGGCAGCCTCACCCCATTACTCCCAATGCAATTGATATTATTGAAGCCTTTCTATTTCACTCTCTAAAAAATGCCAAGATAGCTTTTTATCTCTTCCTCGTAATTAATTGGCAAATAAACCTGGCTTTGATGAGAGATGACTGTTCTGAACCAAAGGTAAGGGCCTCTCTAGGCCTGTCCTTCTCTCCCTTCAGCCTGGCTGTGGTGCCCTGTGCCCACCTCTATTTCCAAGGCTCATTTTGTTTCCTTCAGGAAGCAAGAACCTGGATGGGTGGCTGGAAAATTGTCTAACAGGCTGCTGAGACAGAGGGACCCAAGCTCAAAGGTGAACGAGGTACTCATAACAGTCTGTCAGTCACCACCAAACTGCTGGATTACATTGAACAGTGCCCTAGAAAGATAATAGAAGGATCCTTTGGTTTTCATATAACATCCCTGGTGCAGCCTTGGTCTTAGCTTTTATTCATTTTTATTTTATTTATTTATTTTACAGCTGCACCATTACCTAAGAAGAGATAGTCTATTGATCAGCAATGCTTCTGCAGTGATGGGGAGCCCCTGATGTAGATGACTGATTACTTTCCCAAGGCTACTGCCTAATACTGAAGAAAAGCAGCCATGGAAAATAGCTTTCCCTCCCAGTTAATCCAAGATAGTTTGGCCAATCACAATGACACTGTGATTCAAATGTGATGTTCCTGACAACTATAATCACTCAACCATATATATACATATCTACATACATACATATATAGATATACATATATACATACAGATATATACATATCTATATATGCACATACATACATATACACACATGTGTGCATATATGTGTGTGTATACATATATACATATGTGTGTATGTATATACATATATGTGTGTGTGTGTATACATATATACATATATATGTGTGTGTGTGTGTATGTGTGTATATATATATATAGCTGTGTGACCCTGAGCAAGTCACTCAAATTTTCTTAGACTTTCTTTTGTTTTTTTAAAAATTGGGATAATATAGCACCTTCCTCATAGTGTTGTAATGACCTTAAAGTGTATGTGTGTGTGTGCGCACCTGTTAGCTATTATTATTAATGTTATTGTTGTTATTTGAAATTCAATAAGTTTAAAAATGTTCTCTTATATTTGGGTACAAAACAATCAGTTTCATAAGAGCAAAGAATGGAGGCAAGTTTGAGTCACAGTTTTTTTCTGTAAAAGATCTTTGGGACGTACAAGTCCGAAATGAGTTAGCAAGTGTGATAAGGCAGTAAAACCATGCCTTAAACAATCTTGGGCTTTATTTAGAAGCATAGCTTCCAGGAACAGGGATGTTATAGTCCCAATATAGTCGTCCTTTACCAGACCATACCTGGAGCATTGTATTTGGTTCTGAACACTGTGTTGTGAGAATTACATTGATGAACTAGAGTAAGTCTAGAGGAAAACAGCTAGGATGGTGAGGGGGCATGAGTCCTTGAGTCAACGTCATATGAGGATGGGTTGTACAAACTGGGCATTCTTAACCTAAAAAAGAGAGGCTTCAGTGTGTGTGTGTGTGTGTGTGTGTGTGTGTGTGTGTGTGTGTGTGTGTGTGTGTGAGTGAGAGAGAGAGAGAGAGAGAGAGAGAGAGAGATGAGGCAGAAAGCAAGATAGGTGGGTTCAAGAATTTAAAGGGTGTTCAAGAGAGTACAGAATAGACCTGTTCTCTTTGGTGTCAGAGGGCCCAAAAAAGAGCAATGGGAGAGAGTTGCAAAGAGGCCAAATTAGCCTTAAAGTCAGAGAAATCTTGCTAATGATAAGAGCTGTCCCTTAGTGGAATACGTTGCCTCAAGAGATGGCAGTTTTCTATTTCTTGAAGATCATTAAGCAGAGACTGGATTACCACCCGTTAGCTGTTTTATAGTGGAAATGCTTTTTATGTAAGAGTTTTTATGTATGAGCTATACTAAATGGCTATAGAGGCCCCTTCCAATTCTCCAATTTAATAATTCTGTCTTTGTTCTATGTATACCAAGGTTTTTGAAGGGCTTTTCATATATGTGGCATCATGGGAACATACACCTAGTGTTGGAAAGGACCTTGGAAGCCATGGGTCTGACCTCATTTTACATATGCAGAATAGAGCCTCACAGAGGTTATGTGACTTGCCAAGGATTGATCATGTTACAAAAAAACAGAGGTAGATAGTATCTGAACTCAGGGCTTCTGATGAAAAGGTCAGTATTTTTTTCAAGTGTAATATACTGTCTTCTATGCATAGGCCTACATAGAAGACTGGCCCACATAACCCTTTCTGGAAAGGCCAATAGTAATAAAGGCTTCATGTATATTGGCCCAACCACAGCACATTAATGCAAGTTTATTCCACCAAATATATACATATATATATATATATAAATTTTGAGTCCTAAAATGGGACTCAAAATAGCCTTTTGAAGTACATACTAATGGTATGAAAAATCCTATAGTGAGTATGTCGATAAATATTGTTTCAGTGGGGACTTCCAGGCCTAAAGCGATTTCCGGTTGGCTTCTTTGACAGAATAGCCCATATTAGTCAGAATTAAATATGACCAGAGGCAGAAGACTGGGTCTAAGTATCCTATTCTTGCAATTTCATCCTGGAAAGGGCTCTACTGCCCTGGAAGTGAACACCCACAGGGTGGTGCCTAAGATTGAAGGACAAAAGTGACTAAGAATGGAAGCACTTGGGTAATACCTCTTTGCCACTATTATTCTGTTCCTATCCTTTACCTTCAATCTCCAATCCTCATCTGAAATCACATGTGCCATCTAACCAACCCAAGACCTGTAGAGAATGAAACCAATTGGGAATTGTCTTAGGTCAGACAGTTCTTTAAGAAAGATTTTCCCCAAAGGACATATTCCTCACACCTACAATTTACACATGAATAAAGTAAGTTGAAATGATTTGCCCATGGGTACACAGTTGATAAATATCAGAGGAATGAGTTAACCTCAGGCATCTTCTTAATCCAGGTCTAATATTCTTTCCATTACAAACCAATGCTCTTTGAGAAGAGGAAAAAGAAAAATGGGAATGAGCTAAGTAAGACATGGATTTGGGAAAACTTGCTTAAGTGAATCATATTAGATGCTGCCGGTTGGTTTGGACTAGGTCTAAGAGGAGAAACCTCAATGTACCTGGAGGGGGATTAGTTTTCTGGCTTCCAAAGCCTGGATCCATATGGAGATCTTCTTGAGTTTTGTGCCTCAATGGGTCAGTTATCTTTTTTTCCAGAAAAGATTCTATTTAACGGGCTGTAGTCCAAGCATGGCTGACTGCTTCTTCAGTGCACGCTCTTGACAAAAGGGTGAATCTCTGGGTGAAGAGATTGGGTTGACTCACCAAATTCCAATATCATTTTTTTTAAAAAACTTGTAATTTATCAGGAATACCTCAAAAACCAAAAGATATTTGATACTCATCAAAATTCTCAAACTGAGCAAGGTCAGAATATCTGGTGTGAGTTTACCTAATAATATATCTTCCTGAGGTACTGGATGAAAGCTGAGAAAACTTAAACGTGAGAATCTTTGAGAGAATTTAGGTTTGAATTCTGTCCTTTAGCTTCCATTTCTAAGAGAGCAATATCATGAGAACTTATTGAAATGGATTTATTTGACTGGCCTTTTAAAGGTTATTGTTTTCTACTATCCCACTTCTGAGAAAACAGTGGCCAAGGAATCATGACTACAGACTTGGGTTTTCGGGTGTCTGAGCAACTTAGCCTTCACAATTCAGTTTACTGTGTGGTCTCCTCCAACCTGATGCCCTTTAGAATATGAGCTCCTTGAGAGTGGGAGCTGTCTTACTTTTTGATGTTTCTAGCACTTTGCACATAGTAAGTACTTAATAAATACTTTTTTTTCAATCAGTCATTCAACATTTTTCAGCTTTGTACCAAAAACATTCAAATATTAAACAACAGAATTGCATACAATATTCCTTGAAGAGAAATATCTGGCTCTGATATATACGACTATGTCAAGAATCATTCACTTCATGGGGTTAGGAATTCCTTCTTCCTACGCAGATTGGAATAGTGTATAAATATTAATCTTAGATACATGCCTGAAGGGAGAGTGGTTAAGTGACTTTCCCTCTGATGACCTACCTTGTGTCAGAGATAGGAATTGATCCCAGGTCCTCCTGACTCCAAGTCCAGCATTTTATCTACTCAATCAATAAGCATTTCTCCAGCACCTACTACATATCAGTTATTATTCTAGGTATTGAGTTACTTCTCTATGATGTCTCTGGCTTTCACAAAATCTAATGAAAGTTCCAATTGAACATGAGGGAACCTTTATTTCTATCTGCACTGATTAGCACATAGTAGGAACTTAATAAATATTTTGACTTATTGATTTATTGACATATCAATGTATCCCTTAACAGTAAGAGTCATACTTGGTTGCGCATGATGATTAGGGAAGGACACTGGAGAAAGTTATTTAGTAGACTTGGAAAAAAAAATAGGAATTCGTTTTTGATCCTTCAAAGAGAAACCACTATCTCATGGCTTCAATCATCACATCTCTGCAGATGCCTCCCCTAATTTTGAACTCCAACTGTAATTTTCTCCTTCAGTTCTAATCCACCTCTATTTCTAAGTCTCCAGATGTGTTGGCATCCCATGCTCTTGCATGAAGCTTTTATCTAATCTTCCAACCACTTCCATCTATTAAAGCCATCAGTGTTCTAATCCCCATCAAGTGTGATGGATTTATGTAAACTACTCATGCATGGGGGGTTGGGGGAGGGGATAGGTTGGAGTACTATAACAGAACTCTTTAGCACTAGAAATTCCTTATTAAGCTTGTTCTGCTCAGAGTCTTTGTGTCCTTGCTTTCTGGGAACTTGCTAGGCATGCTTTGCAGAGATTGTCTAATAGGAAATGAGAAACAAAAATCTTTTCACTTTATTGCCCCTCAGACTTTTCTTTCTGAAGAACATGGAGATTTTACTTATGCTCCCTCCTATCATAGATTTATCATTTAGTTATATGCAATGATCCCCTTTGAGCATGGTTAGGGGGATTTCTTTGGTGTCTGGGTTGGGCTAGATGGTGGCAAAGGTCCCTTGAAACTGTCAAATTCTGAGATTCTGAACAAGTCAAGGTGCATGTATTAAGTGCCTACAATGTGCCAGGGACTTGAAGAAGCTCTAGCTAATTCTAGCTGGAGGCATTATGGAGCATCTCAATTTTGTTATTTATTATCTGTGTAATACCAAGTAAGTTATAATTATTCCTTGGACTTCAGTGTCGTTTTTTGTTAAATTGAGGATCTAGGTTAGAATTTAGACTCTATAATATTGAATAGCATGTTGTGTGCATATGTGTTTGTGTATGTGTGTATATATATATGGATATATATATTTATACATGTACTGTGAGTATGTGTATATATTTGTATATACATATGCATATGCACATATACATACATATATACACATGCGTATAGATGGACAGGTAGATAGATAGATAGATAGATAGATAGATAGATAGATAGATAGATAGACAGATAGATAGATAGATAGATGATAGATAGATTGTGTAGCCCAGTGAAACTATGAGCTATACTGTGCAGGGTTACTCAAGATGAATAGGTTATAGTAGAGAACTCTGACAAAAGGTGATCCACTGGAGAAGAAAATGGTAAACCACTCCAACATCTTTGCCAAGAAAACCACATGGACAGTGTAAATGACAAAATATATGACACCAGAAGATGAGCCCTTCAGGTTTGAAGGTGTTCAACACACTACTGGGGAAGAGCAGAGAACAACTACAAATAGCTCCAGTACTAATGAAGCAACTGGGCCAAAGTCAAAGACAAGGTCAACTGTGGATATGTTTGATGACCAAAGGAGAGTCTGATGTAAAAATCAATATTGCATAGGAACCTGGAATATAAGATCTATGAACCAGTGTAAGCTGGAGGTGGTCAAACAGGAGACAGAAATTTTAAACATTAACATCTTGATTGAAGCAAAGTGAACTTAAATGGGTAGGAATAGGTGAATTTAATTCAGGTGATCACCACATACACTACTGTGGGCAAGAATCCCTAGAAGAAATGGAATAGCCCTTATAGTCAATAAAAGGGTGAGAAAAGCAGTACTGGGGTCTAATCTCAAAAATGACAGGATACTTGTTCAAATTCAGGGCGAACAGTTCAACATTACAATAATTACAAGTCTATGCTTCAATCACCTATGCCAAGAGGCCAAAGTTGATCAGTTTTATGAAGACCTACCACATTCTCCAGAAATAATACCAAAAAAGAGTCACATTTATTGTAGAAAAGTGGAATGCTAAAGTAGGAAATCAAAAGGTAATTGGAATAATAGGAAAGTTTGGCTTTAGAGTACAAAATGAAGCAGAGCAGAGTTTAGTAGAGTTTTGTCAAGATAACTCACCTGTCATAGCAAACATTTTCACCAGATGGTCAATATAGAAATCAGATTGATTATATACTTTGCAGCCAAAGGTGGCAAAGCTCTATATAGTCAGTTAAAAGAAGACCTGGAGCTGATTATGGATCAGACCATGAGTTTTTTGTTGCAAAATTCACATTTAAATTGAAAAAAAAAGTAGGGAAAACCACCAGACGCATATAGGCATGACCTAAATAACATTCCTTTTGAATGTGAAATGGAAGTGAAGACTACACTTAAGGAATTAGACCTGGTACATTGAATGACTGTGGACAGAGGTTCACAATACTGTACAGGAGACAACAATTAAAAAAAAAATTCCAAAGAAAAGAAGAGCAAGAAGGCAATGTGGCTGTCTGATGAGACATTACAAATAGCTGAGAAGACAAGAAAAATGAGAGGAAATGGAGAAAGGGAAAGACATGCCCAACTGAATGCAGAATTCCAGAGAATAGCAAGGAGAAATAAGAAGATTTTCTTAAATGAGCAATGCCGAGAAATAGAAGAAAATAACAGAATCAGAAAGTCAAGAGATCTTTTCAAGAAAATTAGAGATATCAAGGGAACATTTCATGCAAGAACAGGAATGATAAAAGACAAAAAATGGTCGACTTAAGAGAAGTAGAAGAGATTAAGAAGAGGTGGCAAGAATACACAGAAGAACTATACAAGAAAGATTTTAACATCACCAATGACATGATGATGTGCTTACTGATCTAGAGTCAGATATCCTGGAAAACGAAGTCAAGTAGGCCTTAGAAAACATTGCTAACAATAAGGTTAGTGGAGGTGAAAGAATCACAGCTGAGCTATTTAGCCTTCTAAAAGATGCTGTCAAAGTGCTGTACTCAATATACCAGCAAATTTGGAAAATCCAAAAGTGGTCACTAGATTGGAAAAGATCATTTTACTTCCCAGTCCTAAAGAATGCCAATGCCAAAGAATGTTCAATTTATTGAACAATGCCAGCAAGGTTATGCTTAAAATTCTGCAAGCTAGGCTTTAGAAATATGTAAACTAAGAATTACCAGAAGAGCAGGCTGGTTTTCAAAGAGGCAGAGGAGGTAGAGATCAACTTGTCAATGTTTGCTGGATTATGGAAAAAGCAAGGGAGCTCCAGAAAAATAATATCTACTTCTACTTCATCGACTACATGAAAGTCTTTGACTCCGTGGATCACAACAAAATGGGACAAGCACTCCAAGAGATGGGAGCAGCAGGTGATCCTATTTGACTCCGATCTGTATGTGGGTCAAGAAGCAAACAACTAGCCCTGAATGTAGAAAAAACTGATTGATTTAAGATTGGTAAAGGAGTACAATGAGGTTGTAGATTGGTATATTGTCACCTTATTTAACTTATATGCATAGTACATCATGCACTATGCTAGGCTGAATGACTCAAAAGCTGGAATTAAGGTTGCTGGAAGAAAAAATTGATGATTTCAAATATGCAGATGACACCACTCTGATGACAGAAAGGGGAGAATTAAGAAGTCTTTTGATGAAGGTGAAAGAGGAGAATGTAAAAGCTGGCTTGAATCTTAACATTAAAAAAGAAAACCTAAGATCTTGGTAACTGGTCCCATCACTTACTGGCAAATAGAGGGAGAAGAAATGGAAGCAGTGTTAGATTTTATATTCTTGGGGTCAAAGATCAATGCAGGTGGATTGCAACCATGAAATTAAAAGATAATTACTTTTTGGAAGGAAAACTATGGCAAATCTGGTTAGCATAGTCAAAAGCAGAGATATCACCTTGCCAACAAAGCTCAGTATAGTCAAAGCTATGGTTTTGCCAGTAGCACTGTGTGGCTGTGAAAGTTGGACTATAAGGGAAGCTGAGTGCTGGAGAATCTAGACTTTTGAATTGTGTTGCTGGAGAACATTTTTGAGGGTGCCCTGGACAGCAAGGAGATCAACTCAATCAATACTTAAAGAAATTAATTCAGACTATTCACTGGAAGGTCAAATACTTAAGCTGAACTTTAAATATTTTGGCCACTTAATGAGAAGACATGACTCATTGTAAAAGACCCTGATGTTGGGAAAGATTAAAGACAAAAAGAAAAGGGGATGGCAGAGGATGAAATGGATAGATAGCATTGTGGAAGTTATGGAAACAACAAACATGAGCTTGGGCAGACTTCAGGTACCAGTGGAAGACAGAAGGACCTAGAGTGCTATAGACCATGGGGTCATGAACAGTCAGGTGTAACTGAACAACTGCACAACAACAACAATAACAACATATATATGTATGTATGTATAAATATATATGTGTATATGTGTATTTGCATGGAGCTAGGGATTGTAATATTCCCAGCCCTGGGAGTCACACTGGCAGTGTCACCTAAGAATGGAGAGTCAGAGGCATAAAATGGGAAACTGAATGTTCACATGCCCACCTGCAAGATTAGATTGCTATTTACACCTGCAATTACACATGAAAGCACATGGCTCTTGCCATACTAGAAACAGATGCAATGCTGCAATTTGTGGGAATAGACTAACTGCTAAAAATCCTGGCTTCTGGAGTTGCAGAATTAGGGCTTCTTGCCTGAAATTTTGACAACGAGGATCGAGCCATTTTCAAGTTCTTGTTCAAGTGGCCCCTGTGTGGGCCAGACTTTAAGGATGCCTGACATTGCAGATGGAATGAATGAACCACCATAGCAGAATGGTAAAATATCATTGCATATATAATTAGTGGTTGGGTTATTACTGATCTTTGCAAACCCTTTCTTAGCCCAGTATCGTAGCAGTTACAGAATATTAGCAAGAGACTCTACATTACCTCATTTGATTCTCTTAATTCTGTGAGTTGTGTGCTAAAGTTATTATTATCCCATCACTCAGCTAGTAAGTATCTGAGGTAGAATTGGACCCCCATTCTTTCCACCTTGAACATTCTAACCACTATGCTTCCCTACTACACAATGCATATTTGCTGTTTGTTAAATAGTGATTTTCCTTTTCCTTTTGCTATTTTTTTTGATTGATAAGTCAAATGGCTAAGCATCTTTACATAGGCATCTATGGCCATGACGAGGTCCAGAAGGTCAGTCCCTTTTTTAGGTTGGAACCAAAATAAGTAAGTCTTGATTTTTTTGTGTGCCGATGAACTAGCAGAGCCTGCTGAAGGGGTGGCAGGAGCCAAAACAGACTGAGAAATCCACTTTCCACCCCTTCCTGGAAGAATTCCCAGATAGACTAGTGATTATAGTGAAAACCCTCCCTTTTAACTGTCAGAATAAAATTTTCTGTCACTAGACCTGCTTCTAACTTGCAGGCCCTGGCTTCACCTCATTGTGTAGAGTCCACTGCCACTCTTCAATTATCAAAGATTGTATATAATCTGGGCCATTAGTGATCCACGCCTGTGAGCGCTGCGTTACTTTCCAGAGTGGGCGAAGTCATCACGGGAACCACGTATTTTTCTTAACAAAGACAGCCCATGTTAACAGAGATGAAGACCTGCATAAAATCATTTACCAAATGCCATTTCCTGGTTTATTGGATTGAGGAATTTCTAAAGGCATTTCAATTCAGCAAGAATTTATTATGCACCTATTGTTTGTAAAACATTGTGTCAGGTGCTGATTTTTTTTTTAATTTGAAACTATTAAGAAGAGAGAAACTGGTTCTAAAATATTTCATTTTTTAGACTTGGAAAGAACTGTCATATACACAAGGTTCCAAAGAGATAATGGTTTACTAATTTTAAAGCCAACTTTTATCTCCCAAAATGTTGCTGGCATTATAGTACTTCTCTCTTTCCCTAGGAATTACTCCGGATTGGTAATGCCAACCACTCCTGCCTCTATCACCACCTCTGCTCAAAAGTGCAACCATCTGGCCCTTTCAATGACCTTCACAATTACTCTTAAAAAGTTAGAGACCCATAACCTAGGATAGGGAGGAGGAACAGTGAGAAACATGGTGTGGAACATGTGAGAAAAGATGAGAATAAAGAAGTAGAGGAACAAAAAGAGTGCCATTATAATAATGCTAATTGTAGAGGGAGAACATAGAGTGAGAGAAGGGAAGAGACTGGACTTTACAACATGATATGGGGATGAATCAACTAATATTCAAGGAAGAATTCCTGAATCTCATTATCTCACAGTTTGAAAAGACCTCAGAGCACACTGGGGCCGACACAAGCCTGATCAAGAAGTGTTTTTACAAATAATGTTGGAGAGTATGTAGGAAAACTAGGACACTAATGCACTGTTAGTAGAGTTGTGAACTGATCCAACCATTGGGGACAACCATTTGGAACTATGCCCAAAGGGCTTTGAAACTGTGCATACCCTTTGATTTGGCAATACCACTACTAGGCCTCTATCCCAAAGACATCCAAAAGAAGGGGAAAAGACCTATTTGTACAAAAATATTTATAGCAAGTCTTTTTTGTGGTGGCTAAGAATTAGAAATCAGAGGGATGCCCATCAATTGGGGAATGGCTAAACAAGTTGTGGTATATGACTGTAATGGAATATAATTGTGCTATAAGAAATGACAAGCAGGATGATTTTAAAAAAACCTGGAAAAACTTACATGAATTGATGCATAATGAAGTGAACAGAACCAGTAGAACATTGTGCACAGTAACAGCAATATTGTTTGATGAGGAATTATGAATGACTTAGCTATTCTCAGCTATACAATGATCCAAGACAATCCCAAAGTACTAATGATGAAGCATATTTTCTGCCTCCAGAGAAAGAGCTAATATTGTTTGAATACAGACTGAAGCATGATATTTTTCATTTTCTTTTTTTTCTTTTCTTCAAATCTTCTTATGTAAAGTCACTAATATGGAAATGTTCTACGTAATTGCACATATATAATTGCTTATTGTCTCAGGGAGGGGGGAGACTAGGGAGAGAGGGAAGGACAGAATTTGGAACTCAAAACTTTAAAAATGTTAAAAAATTTTTTTTAAAAGTGCCTTTACATCACATAGAATAAATAGTGTTTCAATCTTTCCTAGAAGATTTCAATGGAAAAGAACCTACTGATATAGTTCATTGAACTTTTGCATAGCCCTAATTGCTAGGAAGTCTTTTTGTTGTTGTTGTTTTCCCTGTAATCAAACCTAAATGAAACACTAGTTTACTCACATTGCCCCTATTAATGCTTTTTGGAGCCAAGTAGAACAAATTTAATCCTTTCTCCCACTTAATCACCTTTCAAATACTTGCAATTTGAAAAGATTACAAGTCAAGACTAAAGTGGAGGGAGAGTTGGTGCTTGACTTTTTGTTCATAGATGATTGTGCCCTCAGTGCAGGGTCTGAAGCTGAGATGTAACAAAGCATGCATTGATTCTCTGCTGCTTGTGCTAATTTTGGCCTAACAATTAATACCAAGAAAACAGAAGTTCTGTACCAGCCAGCACCTCATCAACTGTATATGGAACCACCTGTTGCAGCAAATAGAGAAATTTTGAATTATGTGTGTAAGTTCGCTTACCTTGGCAGTATAATTTCTAGGGATGTGTGCATAGATTATGAGGTTGATGTACGCATTGCCAGAGCTAGTGCAATGTTTGGGAGACTCCAAAGGAAAGTATTGGTCCTCCTTCGGAAAAACAGAAGGACTGTGGTGACCCAGCTTGTCACATGACCTTCTGAAATACAATACTCAGAAAACATTCTATTCAGGAAGTAAGTCCAAGAAAGATAGAAAGCTCTCCATAATGCAATTCAGAAAACACAAAGAGAAACAATTCTGATGGGGAAGGAAATGGAAGTATTGTCTGAAGACCTCAATGCTCATGCACAGAGAACTCATCAAACAGCTTTAATTAAAAAAAAAAAATACATGTATGGAAGATGGAAATATAGACAAGTAACAAAAGACAAATTTAAAAAAATGAAGCAAAGTCCTGTAAATAAGTTTAAAAAGAACTAAAACTCAAAATAAGTGGAGAATTGCTAAGAACTACAAAAAGTGTGTTTTTACTGTTTTTTTTAACCTACCTAGAACTTGGATCACCACCCTACTTGTTCTTGGGAGGCTTAAAATATTTACCCCAGGGTCAAAGTATTCCATTTGTTAATAATGACTGAAAATTCTTTATCAGCAAACCTGAATGTTTGTCTTTTCTTTAATCAGCCAGAAAACATAATTAGTTCAAAGTTGTTCAAAGCATATATATTTAATAAAATAGCATAGTAACAAAATTAACAATAGATCATTCTCCTCATAAACCTAATCAAACATGTTTAGGGATCATACATGAGGGCATACACATGGAAACGTGTGACCAGAATAGATGTGGTATATTAGGAACATATACTTCCAGTGTGTATACAGGTACTTTGATATCTTTTTTTTTTCAGTCACTACCTTGCTCTTACTGGTTCCAATAGATCTTCTAATGCTTGTTGGTCTCACAGTGTCTCTGCCAGAAACATTGTTTTGCTTGTCATGTATTAAACACTTGCTGTATACATTGTTTCAGCTAAGCATTGATCTCTGTTCCTGTGTTGTTTCTTGGAATCCACTCAGGTCACCCCAGCTTAAACTGACAAGAGTAGAGAAGCTAAAATATCCCTGATAAGGATAAATAGGAAGCTCTTTATTTGTTATCACCATACTTAGCTAACAAAAGTTTGGAAGTTTACACCCAGATTAAGAGTAAGTCACTTCTTTTTTACCTCTATGTGTAGGCACAGAAGAAAGCCCTGGGTTATAGATAACTGATGTATAGATAACTCTGATTTAAGTTTAGATATTTTCCAAGTCTTCTCTGGTCTAGAATTTAAATTAAATGGAGGCACAATGAAAATTTGACTAAGGAGGCAAATTCAGTGTTCTCGATGCAATGTTCTCATATCGACTTTCATTGTGCGTAATTTGTCAACAGCAAAACCTGAGTGCTGTAGTGTTGGATTTTTGGTCAGCAAAATATATGTCAATCTCCCTCCAACCAAAATAGGCCAAAGAAAAGACTCAAAGAAGGAATAGGACTGATCCTTAGTGAAAGATTCAATTATAAAAATGGAGAATGGAGAAGAGAAAGAGTTGAACTTTTACTTCTGTGCTCTTGGGAAAAAAAAGACTTGTTGACTAAACTTGAATGGAAATGACAAAACAAAGATATTTAACAGATTATTGAAACCCAGCAGTAAGTGAGCAACCCTGCCTAGAAGAACTACATTCTGCTCTGTTTAAAGAAGTGGTAAATATGACTGCTAAGCTGACACTGATCTTTGAAAGACCTTGGAAAATAGTAGAGATGGCAAAAATTAAATAAAACATATATATCAATTTTCAGGGGAAAGAAAATGGAGTCTGCAACCTCAGAAAGTTGGAATTAGGTCAGAAATTTGATTTTTGGCAAAATTCTGAAATGTACTATTAAAAGGATGATTTGTGAATGTCAAGAAAAGAAAACAGTAATCACAAAGAGCTAGTATGGCTTCAGTAAGAAGTAGTCAAGACAAATTAAACTCATTTCCTTTTAGAAAGGGTTACCTGACTCACAGATCATGGTTATGCTATAAATATTTTTCCCTTTAATTTTTAGCAAATCATCTGACAAGTCTTTTATGACATCCTTGTGGATAACAGGGAGAGAAGTGGACTAAATATGCATAGGATGAGGTAGATTAAGTACTGTTGAATGATTGAACTCAGAAAATAATCATTAGAAGTTTAATGACAGTCTGGAAGGAGGTCAATTTGTTGGAGTTCCCCAAAGTACTATTTAACATTCGTATCAGTGACTAGCTAAAGATAGGTAACTTACATATCACATTTGCAGATGACACAAAGCTCAGAGGGGTGTATAACATATTGGATGACAGTGTCAGGATATAAAAATGACTAGAACACTGGGCTGAATCTAATGAGATGAAATTTAATGGGAATATGAATAAAGTACTACACTTGTATTCAGAAAATCAATATCCTTAGTACCATATAGGTGAGGCATAGCTATGGGGCCATGAGTCTGAGAAAAATCAATGGTTTTTAATAGAAAATGCATAAGCAATATGACAGCAAGCAAGGCCTATCTCCTTCTGGACACTTTATATGACCTTTCTTCTGACCCTTATCTTCTTTTCATGACCATCTCCAAAGCTATGTACTCAGAGATTCCAGGAATAATAGAGTTTAAAGGAGTCAGGACAAAAGGGTGATGATTTCCCAAAAATCTTCAACAGGAGACGATAGGCCTCTGCCTCATTTAAATGCCTCTTCCCCAACATCCCTCAGATCCTTTTTAATTTTGATTGACTGGCCAATGTGACATCTCTTTAACTGCTCCTTTTTCAAAGAGAATCACGTTCTGAAGCTATCAAATAACATAAGCTATGACAGGCCCAGGTGACTGAAATAGTCATCCACCATTGTCTGCCTCTGAAACGTACATGCAAATGAGGAAAGGGAGGGATTAAAATATCTTATGATTGCACTCACAAGGATGAGGAAACAGCAACACAGGGTTCCTTTTGGAAGGCCAGGAATCTAGCAGAATGAGCCATTGATGTATTATTGTGCTTTCTATTCTTGTTATACTTTTTACATTAGATGCTCTAGCATCCCACATTTCTGAGTCCAATCTCAGTGCCTTCTTCCATTAATGTATTTCATGAAGCTAATGCTGTTTTTGCAAATGCTATGCTGTAATAGAACAGCCTTATAGCATGCTTTCATTCTTTTCCTTTTTCCTCTGTACATGTTTTTTATGAAGAAAACTAGCATTTTTATTACTGGATTGAATGAAATTGGAGGTATATGGCACTCTTCATTATCAAAAAATAAATACCCTTAGTTTGCTGTGCATAGCTTATTATTCCCCATTGCATTTTCACACTTGAATTGTCTTGTGTGTGTGTATATGTGTGTGTGTGTGTGTGTGTGTGTGTGTGTGTGTATAAAAGAAAACATTAGGCACAGTTACTTCTGACTGAGCCCTTCGTACAGTACATGGAAATGGCATCTTAATCTTCCAACAAAACATGCTGATAAATCATGAGTCATATCTGTTATAACAAATGTTTTTGTAACCAAAGATTTTAAATATGTATATATGTATGTATATATGTAATATAGGTACTACATGTATATATATACACAGAGATACATATGCATCTATAAGTGTAATTTATATGTGTGTATATGTACTGCATATATGTATCTTTGTATATATATGCATATGTATACATATAAATATATATTCACACACGTGTGTGTATATATACATATATATATAATTTCTAAGCCCAGTTTACAGCCTGTTTATTTAGAAAAAAGTGGACATTTAATATATATGCATAGATAGGTAGACAGATCTGTCAATCAACAAACATACAAACATTTACTAAGTGGCTTCTATGTGCCATTACACTAGGCACTAGGTATCCAAAGGCAAAAAAGATACAGTCCCTACCCTCTAAGAGCTTTCATTCTATTAGGGAGAAATGACAGGTACAGGGGCAGCTAGGTGGTGCAGTGGATAGAGCACTGGCCCTGAAGTCAGGAGGACCTGAGTTCAAATCTGGCCTCAGATCAAACACTTGACACTTACTAGCTGTGTGACCCTGGGCAAGTCACTTAACCCCAATTGCCTAAAAAAAAAAAAGAAGAAGAAGAAGAAATGACATGTACACATGTAGGCAACCACAAAAGAGATATACAACACAGATAATGTGATTTGATGGAGGGGGTCCCAGGTAGAGAGGGGAAGAAGGGACAGCATGATTTGATGGGGAAGGACACTGTCAGGGTGCTATCTAGAAAGGCCTCACATAGAAAGTAAAACTCAAGCTAAGTCTTGAAGGAAACTAATGAATTTAAGAGGGGAACAAAAGGAGGGACCATATGCCAGGCTTGAGGAAAGAAACTGGAGATAAGAATTATGGGTATCATATGGGAGAAACAATAAGATGGTCACTTTGATTGGAATAGAGTTTTCAAAGGGGATAATGTATAATATGCCTGTAAATACAGAATGAGGGCAGATTGTGAAGGTTTAAAATGCCAAATATTCCCAGAGGTAACAGGGAGTCACTAATGTTTATTGAGTGGGAGAGTTACATGATTAAATCTACACTTTGACAGCTGTGGGGAAGATGGATATGAATGAGGAGACATTTGAAGCTGGGAGACCAATGAGTAGCTATTAAAATAGTGCAAAGAGGCTATAAATCAGGGGAGAGGGTGGGATTTTAGAGTTAAGAAGGAGGATTCAACAGATGCTGTAGAAACAGAAACCAGAAATTGATGGCTGATGGGATATATGGAGTGAGTCAGAGTGAGGCAGTGAGGATGACAGGGAGGTGATAAGCGACCTGAGTGACTAGAGATTAGTGGTACATAGATTAAAAGGATTGCGATGCCCTCAGCAATAAAGGGGGGGATGGTTAGAAAAGGGGTGATATTTTGGGGGAAGAACAATGAGGAGAGAAAGAAAGAGAAGAGAGAAGAGACAGAGCAAGAGAGGGAGAGAGAGAGAAAGAGAAGTCTTTTGAAGTTTCTTGGGCTCTTTGCTTCAAGTTGGCAGCAGTTTACTAAAAGAGCATGCTTTTCATAACACCAAATGGATAATACTTACATGGGAGACCCTGTCTACAGTGAAAAATAGGAAGGTCTCCCAAACCTTATTTTCATGACGAAATTAACTTGGCAGTCTTTAACGAAATCGGAGATAAGTGGACTACATATGCTTATTTCAATTGATAAGGAAATCAAATCCTTTTCATTCCATTCTCCAGCTCCTCTTACCCTCTTTTGCTATGGTTATCAGGATCCTGGTGAGGAAGAAATTTCTGAATCTGGTCCTGAAAAACTTCCTCCATAAACACTGGACTTCAGACCATCCTTTACAAAACTTTGTCATTACCTCCCGCGATCTCTCAGAGATTGATAGGGCTCCAGGCCCCTCCAAATATGATCCTCATTCTCTGACTTCAAAGGATCATAGAACTTTATTTGAAAGGAACTTTAGAGATATTTTTATCCTACCTTCTCATTTTCAGATGGTAAAATTGAGTCCCAGAGGGTTGAAATATGGTGTACACGTACTGTCGCTTTTGAAAGAATGTAAGGTCCCTGGAGACAAGGACTGTTTCATCTGTATCTTCTGACGTTGCTTAATATTCTTCCTTCACCTCTACTTCCAACCTTGTGTCTTGGCTTCAATGGAAGATAGCCTTTCAGAAACATCTTTCCCCAGATCTGTGTGAGTCAAACCAGCTCTATTCAACTGTCTCAACTTGAGGCCCTGATTCTTCCAGTTTTAAGACTCCCATTTTCTTTTGGACCACTTCTCCCCTAGCTATACCCCCAAAAGTTCCTGTTTGTACCCGAGGTATAGTTTTCCATTCACTTACAGACCAGAGATAACTAATAGATCTTGAATTCAATGAATGGTTCATTTTTTCCTGGCTCTTCTCAAATCTCAAGTTTCTTTTTGATGGCCCATCAGGTAGGTATTCCCAAGGGAAGGAGGGCACTTTCCCAAGGTTTTCAGTTAGAATTGGATCATATATGGTGCTTATAGAAAGCAGTAACACTGTTTCTTGGGTCACCACATATTTATTAACTTTGTGCGAGTGTCTGGGGAGACGTTTCTGTACTTACAAGGTTTTCTACACACTGAGCAAACTCTCTTCATAAAAAAGATGTGGAAAAGAATGACCCATGATGAGAAAGTATTGGGAGGTTATAATTAGCACTGATAAGGAAGAAACTACAGTGAATTCCTGGCAAAAATAAGGTGAAGGACTTTCTATTACAGTTGATAACTTTAATTTGTTTCTTCATTCAATATGTATTAATGGGTAAGAGTTGTTACTCAACAAGTATTATTTAAGTTTCTGCTATGTACCAGGAGCTGTACCAAGGACTGAGGATAAAAGGAGGGTAAAATCAAAATAACTTCCCTCAAGAAACTTGCATTCTAGTGGAGTAGATAGTGCAAATGACTGTGTACATACAAGCAACACACAGGTTAAATAGAAAGTATTCTCAGAGGTTGGGCACTAGGAGTGTAGTGTAGGGGGGACAAGCAAAGGACTCATGTATATGGTTAGATTTGATCTCAATCCTAAAGGAAGCTAAAGAAGATAAGAAGTGAGCAGGGGATGATGTGAATAGGTAGAGTCAAGAGATAGAATGTTGCTCATTAGGAACAGGAAAAAAAAAGTCATTGGTACACAGAGTTGTTGGAAGGGAACAAACTGTATATATACACACATACATACATACATACATATATATGTATATATGTAAGATTGGAAAGGTAGGAAAGGGTTAGGCTATGAAGAATTTTAAAAGCCAAGCAGATGATTTTGTATTTGATACTGGAGGGATGTGTGTGTGTGTGTGTGTGTGTGTGTGTGTGTGTGTGTGACAGAGGAGATTTGTCATGCATAGACCTATGCTTTAGGAAGACCACGTTGGCAGCAGAGCAGAAGATGCAGTGGGCAGAAACTTAAGGCAGGGAGACCAAGCAGCAAGCAGGCTACTTCACTAGTCCAAGAGCAAGGAGTCTAACAAGGTGATGGCTGCATGGGTGGAAAGAAGAAGAGAAGGTTTATCTTAGAGACATTGTGAAGGCAGAAACAATACTTGGTAACAGATTGGATGAGTGGGCTGAATCTGAGTGAGGAGTTGAGGATGATCCTGAGGTTATAAGCCTCAGGGGACTGGGGAGATGGTGATGTTCCTCAACAATAGGAAAACTGTATGCAAGAGGGATGATTTGGAAGGGAAAGATGATGAATTTTCTTTTGGATGTATTGATTTTGAGATTGTATGGGACTTTCAATTTAAGATATCCAAAAGGCAGTTGGTGATGCAGGACTAGAATTCAGGAGACAGATTAGGTCTGGAAACATAGTTTTAACATATTAAGATCATTAGATTTTGAGCTGAAAGAATTTTTTGGAAATTTCTAATTCAGCTCCTTCATTTTACAGATGAGAAAACTAAGGCCCAGACAGATGAGAAACTTGCTCACACTCACATGAGTGGTAAGTAGAAGAGAGAGACATTTCATTTACAAGGCAGCATGGACAAAGCTCAACATTTTCCATTCATCCTACATTCTTTCTTCTCTTTTTAAAATTACATTTAATGGAGATGTTTTACATAATTGCACAAGTATAAGGTATATCGAATTGTTTAGTGTATCGGGGAGAGGAAGGGAAGGGAGGGAGGGAGGGGGGATAGAATTTGGAACTCAAAACTTTAAAAAATGTTAAAATAATTATTTTAACATGTAATTGGGGAAAATAAAATGTTACATGAAAAGAGAAAAAAAATAAATGAAATATTTAGTAATACTGCTTAACCCACACCTTCCCAATATACTACTGTACTGAAGACATAGTTCTCAAATAATATGATTCATTAAGTTGCTTATAAATTCATTCAGTAATTTACTCATTCATTCACTCATTCAGATATTAGTTAATTCATTAATCTGCTTATTCAGTCATTCCTTTGCTTTTTCATTCTTTCATTCATTTGTCAATTCATTCAACAAGTATTTATTGAGCATTTATTATTAGTTCAATACTGACCTAGGTACTGAAGGGAATACAAGTGAAGTATAAGAGAGGATCCTTGTCTTCAGAATTTTATAAACTGTTTAGGGAGATAAAACATATAGGAAACTGTTAAATAATAATTTCTCTTTAAAACAGCAGAAGAAATATTCAAAGTATCAGATGAATGAGTATGAAAGAAATAAATACTATAGTCCCAGAAGAGAAAGAGAGTGACATGGCTAGGTGAAATATTTAAAAACACAACTGTCAATAGAACCATTTTTGCCAAGCTGTATCACCTATAGAAGTGTATGCCAGTCATTGATGGGAAATGAGATAGATCATAACCAATTAATAGAAGACCAAGTACTTTTGAGACACACAATGAACAGTCATAAAAAAGTTATGCAAAAAGTGATGACATAAAACTCAACATATTCAAAATTGCAAATGGTGTCAATCTAAACTATGCACAAAAATGCTAAGGACTGAGGGAGAGAGGAGGTAATCCTTCTGTAACTGGGATGTGGGCATAATGAAATGATCATTTCAACCCAGTCAAGAAATGCAGAGTTCTTTCAAAATAATGGGTTTTTTTTAGTTTGTGTCATGCCCTGATGTTTAACATAATTAACACAAATAAAAGGAATGCTAATTAATACACCCCAGACAATGTGACATTTATAGCCCTCAGTATGATGAATGAGGGGAAACTGCATGGCATTTCTGAATGATGCAGATAATTAAGCAGGGAAGTAGAGGGATTCATTGTCACAGTCAGAGTGAAAGGCACGGAAGAAATTCAAATTCAAAGGCAGTTGATTTCTCCCAAGATGTGCATATTCTTCAACTCATGGGTAGCCTAGCAATTTGCCTATGTAGCCTGAAGAAAAATGTTCCTAGACTCCTTCCAGTGCCTCCTACATCTTCTCCCTTATGCAATAAATACCTTGAACAGAGGGCATATGTTTTAATTCTGCAATCAGAACTAAGATTAAAAATGTGACTAGCTCCAATAACTTAATGCAATATCATTTAATTCATGCTGAAGTGTGAATGGCTGGTAGAGGTGCCTTTTCTCAAAGGAAATCCAATGAAGGAAAAGGGGTAATAAGATAAAGGCACTGAGTTCTTGAATTGGCTTGAAAAGACAGAAGAGGAAGGCTGGGGATATTGACTACCCAGGAATCAGAGGCTTCATCTGGAAAACTCTCTCATATTTAGATGGAGTAAAACCATATTGCTGCTGCTACTAATACTACTACAACAACAACTACTATTACTACTACTACTACTGCTGCTGCTGCTGCTGCTGCTGCTGCTGCTGCTACTCCTACTACTATGAAGAATACTTACTATTTACAAAGTGCTTTAAAGTTTGCAAGATTCTTTACAAGTATTATCTCATTTTATCCTTACAACCACCATGGTAACTGAGTACTTTTGTTATCCCCATCTTACAGACAAGGAAATTAAAGAAAATAGAGGGTAAGTGATTTGCCCAGGAATATATCACTCACAAGTATCTCAGGCTGGATTTAAATTTAGAGTTTCCTGACTCTAGATCCAAAACTCTATATTCTATATCACCTAGATGTGTAGGTAGTCCAGGGGTATAGTCATGTATGTATATATTTATGTATACACGTATCCATAACAACATGCTAAATATTGACAAGTAAATTCCATGAATAAATGGTTCTGGTGTTGCATATAATTCTTCTTGTGTGGTTGCAACTAGATTTTGACAGTGAGGTTGTCCATAAGACAGACATATCATGACTGACTCCTCACCCCAGAGAATAGAAAAAAGTACAAAATTACATGAGACAGAGAAAAAAAAGTTGAAAATGGAGTAGGATCCTATAGTATTAAGACCTTTAGGCATCTAGGTGGCTTGGGGGAAGAAAGATCTGAATTCAAATATATCCCCAGATATATACTAGCTCTGGGTCTCTGGGACAGTCACTTATTTTATGTCTGCTTCAGTTTCCCCAACTTAAATGGGGGATAAAAACAACACCTCCCTCCCACAGCCAGTATGATTATCAAATAGGAGAGTATTTCCAAAGTGCTTATCACAGTACCTGGCACATAGTAGGTGTTAATAAATGCTTGTTTTCTCTTTCTTCCTATAGCTCTACCAAGTCCACTTTTAACAATACATTGTAGTAAACACTAGTTACTATATCTGTTTGAGTTATTTTTCAGTTGTGTACATCTCTTTATGACCGCATTTGGGGTTTTCTTGGCAAAAAAGTGGTTTGCTATTTCCTTCTCCAGCTCATTTTATAGATGAGGAAACTGAGGCAAACAGGGTGCAGTGACTTGCCTAGACTCACACAGCTAGTAAGTGTCTGAGTTCAGATTTGAACTCAGGTCTTCCTGACTCCGGGTCCAGTGCTCTATCTACTGCACCACCTAGCTACCCCATTCCATCTATGTTGCTTTAATGTTCAATGTTATTGGGATAAGGACTGAACTTTTATTGGTATAAGGAACTCCCAAATAAGGAAACTCACTCTACAAAGGCAAGTTGGCACCTTTTCTGCAACTAAGTCTTAGAGAACTGCTTAAATAACTGAAAAGTTAGTTAATATGTCCAGGATCTCAAATACAGTAAGGATGAGAGGCAGAACTTAACTCTTTTGTGCCTCCAATGCTAGATCTCTAAACATTCTACAACCTGAGCGTAACATTAAAAAAGAATTAGAAGAGCACTGAATCAGGTACCTTTCATAGACATGGTTAGGGATTCCTATCCAAGCCAGTAATAGCATGACTTTGAAAACCTTTGAGGGATCTCAATGTCAATAGGATAATAAGTGAAGACATTAACTGGGAAAGAATATATTTGTATCATATATCTCTATAAGGACCTGATATTCAAGACATAAAGACAGCTAATACAAACAAATGACCAAAAGCCATTTGCCTAAAAAATGGCAAATTATTTACAACTATGTGAAAGAATGTTCCACTAGTAATAAGAGAAATGCAAATAGAAACAACTCTAATTTTAACTCATGTGCATCAAATTATCAAAGATGACAAAAGATGGTAATTGTCAATGTTGGATGGGGTTAGCTAGATAGGTTGTAACATGATATTGGTCCAAATATTCTAGAAAGCATTTTGAAATTAAACTAAAGGACCAAATAAAATGGCTATACCCCCTTGACCCAAAGATCAAATTGTTCAGCATATACCCCAAAGAAGTCAATTTATTCACCAAAATTTTATAGCAGTACTTTTTGTAGTAGCAAGGAAAAGAGAAAAGAAAAGAATCACAGTGATGACAATGACAAAAACTGGAAACAAATCAGATGCTCATGATAGAGTACTATTGTTTTGTAAGAAATTACAGGAAAACAGTTTATATACTGTCTGCAAATATCTAAATGGAAAGAACAACAACAAAACACCAACGCTGAATACTGTGAAATTAGAATGACTAAGTTTGGCCCCAGAAAAGAGATACAAGAATACACTTCCCTTACTTTGCAGGGAGAGAAAACTATGGCTATGGAACACTGAAGATAATATGAAACTTGGTTGATGCATGATTAGTTTTGCTCAAGTTTTTTTTTCTCCTTTTGATTTTTTTAAAAATAAATGATCATTCTCTGATAATGGGAAAAAGTATGAATATATTGAGAAATGTAAGTAATGTAAAAACAATTATTTTTTGTAAATAGTATTTTTTTCCAATTGCATGTAAAGATAGTTTTCAACATTCATTTTATAAGATTTTGAGTTCCAAATTTTCCCTCCCTCTTTTTCCTCCCTCTTCCTCAAGATGGTAAGCAATCTGATAAAGGTTATAAGTGTGTAATCAAGGAAACATTTTCACATTAGTCATGTTGTTACAGAAGAAACAGAACAAAAAGGAAAAGAAACAAAAAAAAGTGAAAATAATATGCTTTGATCCGCATTCATACTCCATAGTTCTTTCTCCGGATGTGGATAACATTTTCCATCATGAGTCTTGGAATTGTCTTGGATCATTGTATCTCTGAGAAGAGCTTAATCAATCATAGTTGATCATCACACAATATTACTGTTTTCCTGGTTCTGCTCACTTCATTTGGCATCAATTCATATAAGTCTTTCCAGGTTTTTCTGAAATCTACCTACTCGTTATGTCTTATAGCACAGTAGGGTTCCATTACATTCATATGCCATAACTTATTCAGCCATTCCCCAACTGATGGACATTCCCTCAATTTCCAATTCTTTGTCACCCCAAAAAGAACTGCTATAAATATTTTTGTACATGTAGGTCCTTTTCCCTTTTTTAATTATCTCTTTGGGATACAAGCTTAGTAGTGATGCTGCTGGATCAAAGGGTGTGCACAGTTTGATTGTCCTTTGGGCATAGTTTCAAATTGCTCTTCAGAAGGTTTGGATCAGTTCACAACTCCAGCAAGTATTAGTGTCCCAATTTTCCCACATCCTACCCAACATTTATCTTTTGACTTTTCTGTCATATTAGCCAATCTGATACATGTAAGATAAAAGTATCTCAGAGTTGTTTTAATTTGCATTTCTCTAATTAATAGTGATTTAGAGCATTTTTCTTCATATGACTATAGACACCTTTGATTTCTTCATCTGAAAACTGCCTGTTCATATCTTTGACCATTTATGAATTGGAGAATGGCTTGTACTCTTATAAAATTGATTCAGTTCTCCATATATGTTAGAAATGAGGCCTTTATCAGAAACACTTGCTGTGAAAAATGCTTCCCAGCATTCTGCTTTCTTTCTAATCTTGATTGCATTGGTTTTGTTTGTGCCAAACCTTTTTTTTAATTTAATGTGATCAAAATTATATCCATTTTTCATTTCACAATGTCTCTCTCTCGTTTGGTCATAAATTCTTCCCTCCTTTATAGAAGGGTAAACTATGCCTTGCTCTCCTAATTTGCTTATGGTATCATCCTTTATGTCTAAATCATGCTCCCATTTTGACCTTATCTTTTTAGGGGTGTGAGATGTTGGTCTATGCCTAGTTTCTGCCATACTATTTTCCAGTTTTCCCAGCAGTTTTTCGTTAAATACTGAATTCTTATCTCAGAAGCTGGAGGTTTTGGGTTTCTACAGTGGATTACTATGTTCATTTACTACTCTGTCTTGTGTACCTATTCTATTCCACTGATTCACCACTCTTTTTCTTAGTCAGTAACAAAAAGTTTTGATGATTGCTGCTTTATAATATTGTTTTAGATCTGGTAAGTCTAGGCCACCTTCCTTTGCATTTTTGTAAAAAATAAAATAAAGAAAATTATCCATCTATATATTCATCCCAATCAAACAATTTAATTGAGGTTAAAAGTGATTTAAAAAAAGAAAAAAGTGATCAACAAATATAAAGTAATACCATCATGGTTGAACAGTGACATTAGAGGCCTAAAAATTGGAGGGATATTCTGAGCCTATACTTTGGTCAGGAAATCAATTGCCACAAGACAACAAGGTCTGTCTGAAAACACATGAGATAAGGAAAGACAAAACAGGGTAGTATCATCACGGGTGCAGTCATACAATGTTGTGATTTCAGATTCTACTTATCGTCATTGCACATATCCTATCTCTCCCATGTGCTCTACAATCAAGGTTGGATGGCATGAGTCTCTTTTTATCATTCTTGAATTTGAGGCTATTTACATTCCACACATTCCAAAGAGCTACCAACTTCTAGGGGAAAAAAAATCTTTGTCACACATGTGATCAGTACATAGTAGTGATTTAATAAATTTAATGATTAATATATTGGGCCTGAGAGAGAAGTTTCTATACTGGTTCTCATAATTTCATCCCTTCCCACTTGCTCTGAGAAATAGCTCCATTTACTATCCATAATCTCATAATTTAAACACTGGAAACTTCCACTATGGCACTCTAATCCAAACTCTATATGAAAGTTGTCACCCAACTTATTCTTGAAAACCTCCAAAGAGGAGGAACCCATTACCTCTTAAAGTAGTCAATTCCATATTAAGATGACTCTCATTAGAAAGTTTTTCCTGACATTAAGCCTAAATATCTTCTGGCATTTCTTCTGGTTCTGCCCTTTAGAGTCAAATAGAATAAACATAATCACTCTTCCCCATAACTACCCTTCAAGTATTTGATCATAGTTATCATGTCTTGTTCCTTCAATCAATTCTTAGATGATGTGGACTCAAGGGCTTAAGTATACTGAAGGTCCTTCTCCTCTGGATATATTTCAGCTTGTCTATGTCTTTAATCTATGGCCCTCAGACTTGAGTACAATGTTCCAGACAAGGTCAGTACAGTTGGACTACCACCTTCCCATTTCTGGAGTCTATATCTCTCTTAATTCAGCCAAAGATTCCAATAGAATGTTTTTACTGCCACATCACATTGACTATTGATATTGAGATTGCAGTCTACTAACCATGCCTCCCCATTCTTACACTTATTAGTTATAAGGGATGTCAAAAGTCACCCAAATCAATTCATACCTATACAAGAATTCTCTATACAACATTGTCTTTTCCTTCTCCCTCTCCCACAAAATATTAACATTAGATTGTAAGCTACTTGAAGGTAAGAATTTAGCCTTACACTATTTTGTTTCCCCCCATAGGACACAGCACAGTGCTGGGCATGTGGTAGGTGATAAAAAACACCTGCTGACTTCACCTACTGATACATCAAATTCATTTAGCATAGGTGTAAATGTCAGGGTAATATTTTTCAATAAGAGTTCAGTAATGAATGAGGGTGGTGCCCAGAGAAGGAACATTTTACTTTAATTGAACATAAGAACCTTGGGGTTCATGAAAATCTGCTGTCTCACTGAAATTAAAAACTATGTACACGCCAAATCTTGGGCTAATAAGATTTAATCAATTTGTAATGCCATTTAATTAAAAAAAAAGGAAATAAGGATGACTATTATTCAAGGTTCCCTTAGTTCTAATTGATAAACAAGACACATCCCCAAAATGCTTGTCCTCAATGACAGTAGAATAGTTGGTTGACTAAAAATAAAATAGATTTGTTATTCTTCCTTCTCCCAGAATTTGCCTTCCCTCTTCCTAAGAAATGTAGTCCTTCAAGGCCTATTGCCTTGATCATATTATGGATATCTGATTGTCCTTTTACTGCCTCCTCAATTACCTTATGTTTTACCTTCCTATTGACCACCTTTTCTGCCTTATATCTTTCCCATTTCAAAAAGTTTTTTTTTCTTGGTGGAGAAAACAAAAACAAAATAAAAGCTGAGTAGTTCTGCCTCATCTCTCCACCATCCATTTTATAATCTAATCTATTCCTAGCATCAATCCTTTACTTTTGTTCATTTTCTACTTGCCCTGAAATAGATTTTTAAGAAGGCTTCCTTTTCTGCCTGTGGCATTCACCTCCAATCTCAGTTCATCTTGATCTTTAGTACTGCTGACATTATTCTTATAGGATTTTGCATTTGTCTTAATTTTCCTGCCATTGCTTCCATCTTCCGTAAATTTCCTTTTCAAAATGAAGTTTCACAAAGCGTACCCTATGCCTTCACATAAGGGATATCACAAAGATTCCTATTTTCTTCCTCATTGGAATCATTTATGTTCATACCATGAGAATTTTATTATTTTAAACTTTCCATTCCTCATGGTTGTATGATAGAATTTGTGGACATAGGGCTCTACCTGTCTTTTCTCAGAACTCTAAGATTCATATGAAATTGTACTTGCCTCTCTCTTCCTTACTCATCACAAGCTCTAAACTGGAATATTCCCTATTTCCCAAGGAGCCTGTCATCTTGCTTCATCTTTCAGCTTCTCTTTATTGGTCAATGAAAGTCCAGAATAACTATTCTTTTAGTCTTTAGTCTTTGCCTTTGGAATTATGTAAAGGACATTAATCCAAGTAAAGAATGTATTCATTACTCTTGCTTTTTTTTTTAAGTTCCTATTACTATCCATTTATAGACAAGGAAAGAGTCTTAGAAAGTTTGATTTATCCATGGTCATATGACTATTAAGAAGGACTTGAAGAAGGATTTATATTGAGAAAAATACTGACACATCATTAACATTACAAAGCTTAGCTTCTTGGTCCATGCATACACACATACACATGAGGTCTATGGAACAAAAAAAATGGTTGAACAACTGACCATTTCTCTGCCTCCCACACACATCGCCCTAGTTCAGGCCCTCATCCTCTCTCTGCTAGAGTATCAAAAGGATGTGCTAATTGGTTTCCCTGATTCCAGTCTCTCCCCTCTCCAATTTGCTAATCACAATTAACGATAATTTCATATTCCTAAATCAGAGCTATGCTTGTCATTTCCCTACACACAAAAAACAAATATTACAACCTTCTATTGTGTCAAGGTTAAAATGCAAACTGTTTGGCATTTAAAGTCATTTACAATCTGGCTGCAATCTATTTTTTAGACTGATTTTACATGATTCCTCTTCATGTACTCTACATTCTAGCCAAACCTGTCCACTTCCTGATCTACATACCCCACACTTCATCCCTCATCTCTGTACTTTTGTACTGGCTGGTCCACATGCCTCTAATGTTTTTGCTTTATGCCTTTACTTTCTGGAAAGGTCTACAGAAGGCTTGGACTCCAAGTTTCCAATTTTACAGATGAAGAAACTGAAAATTAAGCTCCATTCAAGACTCATTTGTGTAGCCTACTCCATGAAGATTTACCAAATGTTCCCCCACAGTCCCTACCTCAGCCATTACTTTGCAGTTACCCTGTATATATTTGGTATTTATTTATCTATGTGCATGGTGTTTCCCCCAAGCAGAGTGTAAGCTTCTTGAGGTCAGGGATTATTTTTTGTCTTTATGCTCTTAGCATTTATTACATCCTCTGTCACATAGTAGGCGGTTAATACATACATCTTGAATTACATTAAATTGAACAGCTTCTTTTAATGGAGAAGCTTCCTTTTGATAAATGAGCTAGGCCTCCTTGGCTGACTATGGATGCAAATGGCCTTTTCTCAACGTTTGCTTTAGGGTCAGTAGAACTATTTGGTTTTATACCCAATCCGTTAATAACAGCAAATATTTTTTCTGTCTAAGTCACTTTTCCTACCGTTTTGTCTTGATCTGGACTTTATAAATACAAACTGCTTGGTTACAGAATATTGAGGCAATAACAAAAATCATGACTTATATGTTTATGTTCCTTTCTTGTTTATAAAGTTTTTCACATACATTATAAAATCAAAGGATGATAAGCTGGAAGTGTCTTGAGAGATCATCAAATCCAACACTATTATTTTACAGATGAGAAAAGTGAGGCCCAGAGGAGTCAGACGACTTAGGAAATTGATCACACAGGTAAGAAGACCACAGTCAGATTTGAACCCAAGGCTTCTCACTCCAGAGGTCATAATCTTTCAGTTATTTCACACTGTCTCCTTTGTTTCATTGGTTCCTCAAAACAATCCTATAGGGAAGTCTGCCCACTAGTAGCCTACACCCAGGAAATTTTATGGATTTCACCTAAAAGTGTCTTTAGTTGGAGGATTTACATTGTTTCCTTTATAATCTTTGTGGATGCAGTTCACATTAATGCTCACATCATTTGTACCTTTGTGTCATTTCATTGGTAATAAAAAATATGTGAAAGTCAACCATATTAATCACGGTGAGGTTTATGGGTGGCCCATTGTTTTTGATTTGATCAGATGTTGGGATGATCCCTAGAAGTTTTGGCCGTCCACCTTTGAGATTTGTGTGTGAGTGTGTGTGGAGGAGAGGAGAGGGAAAAGGGGAGGGAGGAGGAAAATTATGTGTCTCACTGATCATACTAAATGAGTTCTACTTGCTTGTATGAACCAGAAGCCATCGAGGGTAACAACAGACCATGTCCAGATGAAAATGTTCGAGATTAAACCATGGAAAGAAGAGAATAGTTTCCTCTACATAGACTTCCAGTGTCTGCTGACTTTCTACCCTTCCTGGCACACAACTCTTCCACTACCCCAAAGGGATGTTTCTTCTGTTTTCATTCACAGTCTGGGAGGCAGATGAAGCAAAGAAGTTGAGCTATTGCCTCAAAGGAAATAGAGAGTTCCCTCTGGAGGCCATCCTGTCTCCAAAACAGCTGTTTTCCCAAGAAGGATGTGGAAATATGGCAAGAGCTGAGAATTCTGAACTCTGCTGTGATCTTAACCCCAGAATAATCACATATTAAGTGGTTATTAAAAAAAACAAACAAACAAGCAATAACTTACAGTGGATAGAGGCCAGAAAAAACTGGGCTTAAGTCTTGCATCTGACACTTAATGGCTGTGGACCCCGGGCAAGTGATTTAACCCCTCACTGTTTTGGCCAACTCTCTAACAGTAGCTCTCTAAGTTACATAAGGTACCTTACTAGAGCATTTCCTCATCAAATAGTCCCTCATAACAAAGAAATTGTAGAGTTTCTTCCCCCTTACCCTACCCTAATACATGACTCCATAAATCAATCATTTAAGTCAAAAATAATTAAATTCTGATAGGTTTCTCTTTTAACTGACGTTCTCAAACTTCTCACTTAGGTCACTAACATTTTCAATATTCCTAATAAAATTGCCAAAATTGGAGACTATTTCATTTATCAAATCAAATAATATTTGTAAAGCATATAACACTGTGCTCGGAACATTGTAGGCACTGTTTAAGTGCTAGCTATTCTTAGTTATTATTATTATTACTTAAAAACTTGAAATCTCAATTTCCTTAACTGTAAAATGGAGATAATCACAACTGTCATACTAATTTTACAGGTTTATGATGCTGGAATGAAAAAAAGTGTAACTAAAGCATTTCAAAAACCTTAAAGTGCTATATGCTATTATGATCTTATCATCTTGTTGATCAGATTCAGATAAAAAATAGTAACCTGGTACAGGTTACTATTCTCCTATCATTCTCTCACACTTAATGTTCTACAGACTCTTAAAAGTTAATGTTCTAGGGACAATTGCATAAGTGGATAAAATAATTACTTTTTTGTAATTGAATAAAAGTATTAGGATATAAATGCATGCCACATAAGTTCACTGAAAGCATTAAGATTATTTATTATTAGTATTAATCATTGTTATTATTCACTGCAAGAATAGTCTAGTTTTGGACAGAAAAAGGACCATACTGCTCTTTTCTGTTGGCTTTTGGGCTGCTATTTAATATTTCTTATTCAGCCAAGACCTTTTCTCCACTACCTCTATTATCTTGCCCACAAGAATGGAAAACAGGTCTTGGAAAATGCTGAGTTATTCATGTTATGTCTACATAGCAACAAAACAAAATAAAAGAATGGAAAAGTCAGTCAAAACAACTAGTTGGTATGCTAATACCACACATGCACACACACAGAACTCATGCACACACAGAAAAAATGAAGAGATGCTGTGATTAGGTTATTCTTTCTAAAGTATTATTCTAATCTTTTATGGATTCAGTCTTTCCTTCAAGAAGAAAACAATTTAGTGAAGGGATGAAATAGTATATTTCTTTTAATATAAACAGAGAACTTTTTAATTTTTAAAGTATCATTTGAAATTTTAACAAAGCATACAATAGAAAAATTTTAAATTACCTTTCACAGTAAGGTATATTCTCTGACACTATATAAGAAATCAACACCCAAAGAATGATGAGAATGCATTGAAAAGCTATTTAAGAAAAAAATTCAAAATGTTTTATCAATTATCTTAAAACAAAACAAAACATTTTTGTGCTCCTAAGTGACATTCTCACCCCTGCCCCTCCTTCCACGAATAAAGAAGTACATCACACATTGTTCCTCTCTGCCAATGTATGGCCCATTCTGTACCTATAATCCATCCCCTCTCTTTGGAAAAGCAAAGGATATGCTACCCAGTCAATTCTCTGAAGTGTTGATTGGTCACTGAATTGATCACAGTTCTTAATTTCTAAAGTATTTTTCCTTTGTATTATTATCTTGTAAATTCTCTTTGTTCTGCCTACTTCACTCTGCATCATTTCATTCAAATCTTCCTTTAACACCCTCGAATCAATTCAGTCTCCCAGGTTATTTAAAATCTTTTCATTCCAACAGATGTCTCTCATCCCAACACCTTCCCAAACCTTTTTTTTTTTTTAATTTTTGCTGAAGACTTTGTGTAGGACAGAGATCACTACCCAAATTCAAAACAAAGACTTAGTTACCTTGAAAGCAGAAAGGAGTTTATTGCTTTTTCATGAGAAAGGGTACCACCCCTCCTTACCCTAATGGTGATGACCAGGAAGGACTGGTACATACAGAAAGCAAGGCTTATTTACACCCTAACATGACTTCCTTCTTCCTAACCCCCTCCCCCTTATCCCATTGGCTGGGCTTCAGGGGGCACAATCTATTCACGGAAATCTTCCCCAGCAACTGAGTATACAAGTTTGCCCAGAGACAAGAAAAGGCGGGGAAGTTTTTCAGTTTAGGTTGGGGGGTGTAGGGCTATTCTTTCTGCTAGGTGCTTAAAAACAGGGTCTGATGCAGTTTTGACAAGATCAGAAGGGAGTATGTTTCAACAATACAATTAAATTCCTTGAGAAGGTCATCTACAACAGATGCCTCCAATTTCTCTCCTCCCACTCTTCTTACTATCTGGCTTCTGACCTTATCTCTCTCCAAAAGACCAGTGATCTCCTAATTGCTGCCCTCTGTGAGAACTATTAACAAGAACTAGTAACCCTTTCAGGAGGCTTCACTTCTGAGAGATCATCTCTCACAACTTCATTTAAAAATTGAAGCCTCTTCTCCTCATTGCATATCACTCAGACATCTCCCCTAACTACCTCCTCCTTCACTCCCATCTCTCATGAAGCTGTCTTCTTGTTTCATTCCCTCCATCATCAACCACAATTTGTTTGCTAAACTTTAATCTCTTCCTATCTACTAACTCCCTTTTTTTCTCTAAAAAGTCACCCATGTCTCTTCATTTTAAAACAAAACAGAAACATCATTGGATCTCACTATCTCTGCTAGTAATTAATCTGTATTTCCTTCTCTTCTTGGTTTTTCTTATGAAAATTCCATTCAAATTGTGACTCTATTCCTCTCCTTTTACTACATTCTAAACCTTCTGAAATCTGGCTTTTAAATTACTCACTCAACAGAAACTGCTGTCTCTACAGCTACCAATAATCTTTTCATTTCCAAGTTTAATAAGTTTTTCCCAATTCTCACATTTCTTAACCTCTTGAATACTTTCTCTTCTCTTTCATGGCATTGCTGTCTCCTGGTTCTTCTCTTCCTTTCTCATTCTACTTTCCTGTATCTTCAACCAGGTCATACACACTAACCATGAGTACTCACTAATGCAGCTCTTCTCAGACTTTTAGCTCTCAGCATCTCTTTACATTCTTCAAAATTATGTAGGACACCAAAGAGCTTTTTTTTAATGTGCATTACATATGCTTATATTTAACATATGATAAAATAAAAGTGATACATTTTAAACTGATATTTATAATTTATTTACAATAACAATAATAAATCAATTACATGGTAAGATATTTCATGGAAAATGATTATTTTCTGAAACAAAAATATTAGGGAGGAGAGTGGCATTGTTTTATATTTCTGCAAATCACTTTAGTGTCTTGCTTAATAAAAGACATCTGCTTCTGCATTTGTTGCAATATTTTGAAGAGAATCTGGCCTCATACGTTATAAGAGTTGGAAAAGGGAGAAGTATTTTAATAACCTATTTGGATAAATGTATATATTCTTCTTTGATAATACACAAATTTCACAAGTGTTGGTTTCTTAAAGTTTGGTTGCAATGAGGACCCTAAATACATATCACTTAACTTTCCATACTCTGTTATCTGAAAATTCATTGATCTATTGTGCTTTGAATGCATTTTTTTAAACTCTGTATGTTTTTGTAACAACAGGCATTGCTCATTGGTAAAACAGCAGCTCACTAAGTAAACCTCTAAGTGCTAGCATATTTATTATATAATATCAAATAATCACATTTGTTAATATTATCACCAATCTTATCTGAAAAATCTTTTAGTATTGGAAGCTGTCAAGCTCCCCGTGGCAAATTCTGAGTTTTTTTTTTAATTCTTATTTCCACTTGAAAGCTTAAAATGTATCATTGACAATAAATCTGTCCATTGTTTTCCTGGAAGTGACTAGGTCACTTCCTTCATTTCTGGAAAATATCTGCCACATACACAAGTCTGAATAACTGCAGTTTGTCTGTCAGTTATCCTTTCAAGTAAAAATGGTGTTCCATGAAAAAAAATGTAGCCAGTTGAGCTCAGAAATCAAACAATTACAAAAATGCTTTTCCAAGAGAAATCTGTTGTACTTTAGTATGCGACAGAAGCTTCATACATAATTCCGATGTAATTACAAAGAATATTAAAAAAGATGTATTCAAGCGTCATTATTTAATAAATTTTATGATATTTTATTGCTTCATCTAGGCTATTCTAAAGTGAAACTGGTACATATTTTTAAAAACTATAATTATGTGGTGGTTAAGAATCCAATGACTACTGTTACAATTTGGTGCCACCCCCTTAAGTCATATTAAGGTATCAGTCATTTTATCAACCATTACTTTTGCACCAGCCATGCAAAGGTCAACACAGTTGCTCCAGGGTAAAATAGGAGTTTCAAAAAAAATCCTTAAACACCTCAGATATTTCAGCATCACTTATGTTTATTTCCAACAACCCACATAAAAGATCTTCTTCCATCATTGTTTGATTCTGGTACTACATGAATACAAGCAAAATGGTAAGTCCAGATATGTCTATATATTCACCAACTTTTGAAATAACTACAATTCTGAAGATGAGATATTAACTCCTCGTGTTTCTGGTTAAATCTTTGATTCACAGGTCATGGAGCTGCTGGAAAATTTCACTCTACACTTGTCAGATAAAGAGAGTGAAAAAAGGCAAATGAAGTCTTAGTATTATTGCAAAAATAGCCTTGCCTTCATGGGCCTGTGGAGGGGTCTTGGAGGGTCCTTTGACTAGAGTTTGAGAATTGCTGCCCTAAAACTTGTCCTCAGCCCTCCATTTCCCTCTGTACTATCTCACTAAGTGATCTCAAAATACTTGGGTATAATTAGTATATTTATGCAAGTGATTCCCAGAACTATATATCTAATTCTGACCTTGAACTCTAGCATCTTTTAGATATCTGAAACTGGAAATTCCATAGGCACCTCCAAATCAAAACATCTAAAAGATAAATCCTCCAAATTTCTCTTTTTAACATCCTCATAGTTACACAGACTAGAAATTTCAGTACCTTTCTGAATTTTCTTTTCACACTCACTCTAAAAACCAAATTATCCAATCTGTTGACAGCTCTTGTCATTTCTACATTCATAACAGTTCTCTATACTTTCACTTCACTAAACTCATACAACCACCACACTGGTATAAGCTCTCATTGCTTCATTCCTAAAATATTTCAATAACTTTCTTTAACTGGTCTCCTTGCCTGAAGGATTTCTAAACTCCAATTGATCCTCTACTTATAGTTGCCAAAGTGATTTTTGGAGGCAATTGGGGTCAGGGTCACATAGCTAGTAAGTGTCTGAGGCCAGATTTGAACTCAGGTCTTCCTGACTTTAGGACTGTTGCTCTATCCACTGCACCACCTAATTGTCCCCCAAAGTGATTTTTCTAATACAGAGATCTGAGAATGAAGTGGCTTCCTCTTTCTTCCTGTTTGGTATATGAAGTCCTTCATAAAATGACCTCTTGTTACTTTTCCAGGATTTATATTTTTTAGTGCCCTCCACAGATTTTGCAATCCTGAAACACTAGCTATCTTCACCTATCCTTCTGTTCCCAAGACTTAGAACTCAGTCTAATGACATAGTTCAGCTCCATCTTGAGTTAAGTAGGCTTTTGTGGCTTGGCTTGAGAATTCCTCTCTAGAGAAATAGGGAAATTCAATTCAATTGCCAAACAACTGCCTTACAGATGAATTCTTGGAATAAAATAGAACTCTGTTCCAAACTCCTATAGTTTATTCAGATTTCTCTGAGTGTTATTCCTACTGATTCTGTCTAACAATGTGACCTTAATTCATTTAGCCTCCCCATGCTTTAGATTTTGTGTCAATAGAATGGAGATAATAATATAAAAACTCATATGTATCTAGGGAGGATTAAATAAAAAAGGTAATACTGTATATGCAAAAATGCTTCAATTTCTTAGGAAGAAAGGTCTTATGCTTTAATGCCCATCATTTTATAAATTCAAGATAGTATTATCATCAATTTTGTTATGTTAATCTTTAAGCAAACTACTTATAGCACAAAAGCATATAAATCAGCAAATGGAACATACTCCAGACACAGTCCAGGACGAAGACATTTAAAGCTGTTTCAAATACCCAGTCCCAATGTGAGAGATTTATTTTCCTCATCACTGGGGAAAGGGAACCTCTTTCCCACCTATCATCTGGTCCAACCCCCTCATTTTATCTTGTAATTACACTCAGTAGCCACATTGCAACACGTAACACATGCTGCTTTGGAGATCTTTTCCATTATCATTCTCCATTGTTTATGTGTCCTTTTTGTAAGGTAGGATGGAGTTCTTTCTGATGAAATGAAATCTCTTAAATGGACCTGGAGGTTCATATAATGAAAATAAGTGGTGTCATCCATATCTAAGAAATAAAGAGAATATGATAGTTTGCCTATTAATATTTATGTACATGTGTTCATGGGTATAGAACCCTAGAATCTCATCCTTTGTTTCTTGAAGATACTTCTGGGATATGATTTTCTGTCATGGATTTCCTATCGTCAGCATGACTAAATGTGTATATGATGGATAACAAATGATAATCTGTAGCACATAGAAGTCATGTGCTGTCTTTGGAGTCTTTATCTCCCCTTAGGGTGGTGCCTGACACTGCCTCCAAAAGAGGGCTCCTTTAGAAATGCTAGTTATGTCTCTGCTTTTGCTTCAAAAGCTCTTATATAACACATTTTTATGAGAAAAATCTACATAAGCATATTGGGATCTTACGTTTTCTATACATTTTAGTTAATTATGGCAAAAATTTTTTTACTGTGGAATATTATGCACAAAAGTTTCTGCTTCTTGTTTGTAAATATCATTATGAAGGGATGGCCTTGATGGGCATGTAGGCTGTAGTTTGAAAATGTTTATATAGACGTGAAGGTGCATATATAGGTTGGTGGATATTTGTTTTCTTAGTTGTCTCTCTGTATTATTTATAGTAATAAGTCCTGTCATTTTTCTTTGACTTTATTATTTTTTTTACCTTCAGATACATAAAAAATGATCTCTCAAAAGCTTTAAAACTGTTTCACCTCCACCATGAACCTCTTCTATACATCCTTGGTCTAATCCAGATATATCACCACCACCCCAACTTTATTTTCTTCAATGCTGTTTCCATAAATAAGTCTGGGACTGTGATATTAGTTTCCATATGATGGGTCCATTACCATTAATAGTGAAAAGAGCTTGTTATTAAAAACATTTGCATATATTTTGGCATCTTTCATCATTGTTATCCTTTCATTTTCACCATTAAATGACCTTGGAGTAACTTTGCTTAGTTGGGCTTCCCAGTAAGTCCTTTTCAAACTGGCTGGAACTTGAATGGTTATCCCTTTTTACCACCATACTCTTTAAGATTTTATAGAGGAGTTTATATTCCGAATCACTAAAGCCTTCTGTCTTTGACAAGTGTTCCTTATCTCAGAGGATTTCTGGACTTTTGGTCTCCTCTATTATAAGCTAATTTACATTGGTTAAATTTTTGTGTGAAATTGTCTAAAATAGGTATCCTTTCCTCCATCCACTTCCCATCTTTCAGCAGCCATAGCTTCTTTAAATATAAAAAGTTGAAATTGTTTAAATTGTATATCTCTCTTTTTTCTAATTTGTATTCTCTTTTCTGGCTTTTTACAAATTTGTATCTTTTCTGTTACAGTTTGGTAATCCAACTGTATACAGACATCTGATTCAGGTTTGAATTTCACATGAGTAATGAGCAATTTTCTGACAGTCAAATATGATCAATTTCATTTTTTCAATGTTATCTGATCTTCAACCTCTTTTCTAAAAGAAAGGAATCATTACCTATAGGTGTAAAGCTGATGTGTAGTCCATGCATCTTTGGCTTCTCATATTTGATGCACTTCCAACAGCATGTTTTTTCATTGGTCATTGTGTAAGGGTCTCACATTTGAAGTATCAACAACTAAGTTAATATCTGTAGACATGTATTCAGGCGCAAGTGCCCTTTTTGAGATTCTATGGGTTTCCATGGCCAAACAAATAATTCATCAACTAGTGGCCAGTTTACTGATGGAGAATATGTTAGCATTTATATAGTCTAGCCTTTAGGATGTGGGACCAGTCTGTTGCCAAGACTTTATTATTGAAGTCTTTCCAACTTGGTAAAACCTGCTGGATCTCATATTATACTAGAGTTTGGAGAGCTCAGGTTCACAGCCTTAGGACAAGAGGCAGTCTGATTCCCAGCAAGGGGGCAAGCCAGTATATTTCTCAAACCATTGGGTAACCATGCAACTTATTGAAAAAAAAGTTAACTCTAATTTCCTTTAAGTTCTGGGTTGCAGAAAAGTATGATGTATTACATACTGCTTGATGTCTGTGTGTGTATATACATACAGACACACAACATATACATATATATGTATATATATATAAATACACACTTATGTATATTTATATATGCATATGTATACCACTAGAGATTATGTCAACTGTAGCAAATGCTTTCTTGACCCCTAAAAATTCACAACTAAATAGATTGAAAGTACTTACTACAACTGACATCATATCCCATATTTATAACAGCCATAAATATATAATTTGTTGTGAAGACACTTGAGTTCAAGTTTCCATTTTGCCTTTATCTACCTTTATCACTGTGTCAGTCACTCAGCCTCTCCAGAACTCATTTTCCTCATCCCCCAAATGAGGTAGTTCATTATGATTCTTCTAGATGCTTTAATAAATTATCTCATTAAAGAGCTGCAATAGTCCTCAGCATTGGAACAGGGGACTTAGAGCAGAAAGGTCCTTAATTTTCATCTAGTCCAATCCATTTCATTTTACAAATGATGGAACTGAGGATTAAAGAAGAAAATTAACTTGGCAAATTTCAGGTAGAAAATTGCAGTCCCGACATTTGAACACAGGTACCTTGGCTACAAATTCTTGTTTTGTTATTGCTCAGCACTCTTTACTATTAGCAATTAGTGGGACAAGGGAGATGACAAGTATTTATTAAGTGCCGAGCACTGTGCTAATTGCTTTCCAAACATTGGTGCAGTTGTTCAATTAGTAGCAGGATACACTTTAGGTAGATATAAGCAGAAAGTTTTGGAAAACACACACACATACACACACACACACACACACACACACACACACATACACACCCCATCTCCCATTCTTTCCTACTCTCCAACTCCTTTTGCTTTTGGCCTCCTTGACCTTTGAATGATTGATGTAAAGTAACAAAGCCAACATCTCTCAACCAGAGTGAAGGAAAGGTGCTTGGAGAACACTTCATTGGTCTGAAAATTGCTATTTATCTTTAAATTAGTTGGAGTAGAGTCTTGAACATCCATTAGAGTAGAAGTAAGAGAAGAATTGAGTGCTGTTTGCACCGTGGGCTGGACAGATGGGAAATCTAACTTTTCTTGGCGTCCATAACTGCCAAAAATAGACAAGTAAGCCTGCTTCAACTGATAGACAGTCACAGAAGCAATTGGTTTTGATTTGAGACTGAAGAATTAAACAACATCTCATAGATAGATGTAGTTCTTCAAATAACACCTAATTTTCCCTTTGAATATCACTGGAATGTTTCTGGCTGTGGCTTATACTTTTACATTATGCATTTATGTAAAATGCTCTTAGCCAGGAGGGATTCTTTGAAACTCACATCTTTATTCCACAGGGGGAAATTATGGACTCCTTTCTGCTTATACAACCCAGAAATAGTTGCCTGAGCTACTATGTAATTTAATTTTTTAATATAGAGCTAAACTTACTATGTCTCTCTTCCTTGGCCTGGAGTCTTATTGATTGACATAAAATCATCCGGCAGTTATTGTCTTTGATTAATGCTTTTAGCCCCTGTGTTCCGATCTTGCAGTAATTGGTTTCTGAATTCTTTCACAATGCTAATTTCAATCCCAGTGACTCTCCTTTGAACAATTTGCAACCCATAGACTTCCTGATTGCTGAGTTCCACTGTCCTTTTTATGAGACACTTAGCTTTGATATGAAGCTTCTGATGTGTAGGGATGATATATATTATTGGAAATGTGTATGTATATAAATATGCTTGTGAACTTTCAGGAGTCTAGAAAACATTTACTAGCATTGAGATCATATCCCATATTTATGACAGTCATAAATATTTGATGCTCTGGGAGAAAACATAAAAAAAAATCAGGGAAAGAAAACTATGGAGTCCGGGGTTTTGAGTTCAAATCCCACTGATATGGCTTACCTCCAATGAAACCTTGATCAAGTCACCTCTTCAGGCTTTCACTTCCTCATTTATAACATGAGAGTGTTGACTTAGGTGGTCTCTAATGTCCCTTTTAGCTCTAGATTTGTGATCCAATCACCACTTAAAGAATGATATTTGTTTATTTTTTTCCTAAAGGAAAGCTGATCTTTTGCAAGGGATTGTTGTAAAGAAAGCGCATTTTAAATAGTATATTCTATTTGTTTTCTTGATTGCTTTTGTACTAGACCCATGCTTTCAATGATGCATGAGACTCCTGGATGAGGAAACTCTCTCTACCAATGCAGTTAGGTAGCTGCTCTGTAACATAGAGTCTTAAAGACTTGCCTGGGTCATAAATATGCTGAGTGACTTTCCTCTGGTCATCCAGCCAATGACAGTAAAGAAATAAGAGGTATCTTTTAATTAGGTATTGATCAGAAACAGTGTGGGATGGTAAAATAGAGGCAGCAATCCAAAGGAATTCTCCCAATAATTCCCTCCAACCAACTTTAGAATTATACCTCAAATTCAATTCTGGAGCAACAGAGACAGTAAAAGGTCAGGATAAGACTTTTTTTCAGCCTAAGACAACTTAGAAAGAAGGTCAGCAGAAGAGTTCTGTGAGAGTGGACTAGGGGCCAGCAGTGGGTTTTGGAGGATGCTATTACAGTGGTGGCAGCAGCTTCAGGAGCTCTCAGTCCAGAAAGAGTAAAAAGGTTGGATAACTGGTTAGAAAGAGATTACAGGGGACCCTTTGCTGGCACTGCATCCAGCTGGTGCTGACTGACAACTATATTGCCCATACACAGTTCTGGATCACATTCCAGGGCAGAGTGGAGTGCTCGTGATCAGTCACAAGGGAGCAGGGGCCCTGGTTGCAGCTCCAAGGCAGAGAGGGGCACTAGCACTTGTAGCTGCAAGATAGTAGAGGACTTGGTCACATTCCCAAGGCCAAGAGGAGTACTAGCACTTTTTGGCTATGTCAAACAAGGGGCCCTTATTGGGTAAAGGCCATAGCACAGACCAGGACAGCAGTTACTACAATTCTCCTCAAATCACAAAAGCCTGAAAGCATCAAAAACTTATACAGCCCCGGAACTAGCTCTGAAAATAGCAGCATGAAAAAAACCTGAATGTTGGGCCACCCCCAGGTGAGCAGAACCTAATTTTAACATAAAGTTCAAAGTCAAAAAAATAAGCTGGAAAAATGAGCAATCAAAAAAGCAATGGCAGGGAAGATTAAGACAAATCTCAGAAGACAATAATGTGAAAACAGTTATAAGCAAAAACTCAGAGGGGAAAAAAAGTCCTAATTGGACAAAACCCCAACAAGAATTCTTGGAAAAGTTAAAGAAAGTGGTAAGATAGGTAAAGGAAAAAATGTGAAAACAAATGAAAGTGATGCAAAAGAAAATCATGAAAAGACAATTAACAACTTGGTTAAAGAGGCACAAAAAGTACTGAAGTAAATAATACCTTTAAAAAAATAGAATTGGCCTAATGGTGAAAAAGGTACAAAAATTCACTGAAGAAAAGAACTCCTTAAGGAGAATTGGTCAAATAGGAAAAGAGCTACAAAAGTTCACTAAAGGAAATAATTCCTTAAATATTAGAATTGGGAAAGGGGGAGCTAATGATTTCATGAGACATCAAGAAACAACAAAATAAGGTCAAAATTTAAAAAAAAGAAGAAAATGTGAAATATCTTACCAGAAAAAAATAACTGACCTGGACAATATAATAAGGAGAGATAATTTAAGAATTATAAGACTGCCTGAAAGCCAAGATCAAACAAAAAATCTTAGACATTATTTATCTTTTTCATTTGTTTTTGTTTTTTCTCTTTTCATTAATTTTTTTTTTAGTTTTCAACATTCACTTTCACAAGATTTTGAGTTCCAAGTTTTCTCCCCATCTCATCCCTCCCTCCACCCCAAGATAGCATGCTTTCTGAATACTCCTTCCCCTACTCTGCCCTCCTTTCTATCTCCCTCCCCCCTTTTCTTATCCCTTTCCCCTTCTATTTTCCTGTAGGGCAGGATAGATTTCTATACCCCGTTGCCTATATATCTTATTTCACAGTTGCATGTGAAAACAATTTTTTAACATTTGTAAAACTTTGGGTTCCAAATTTTCTCCTTTCCTTTCTCCCCACCCACCTTCATTGAGAAGGCAAGCAACTCAATACAGGTTATACATGTGTAGTCATGCAACACACTTCCATAGTAGTCATGTTGTGAAAAACTAACTATATTTCCCTTCATCCTATCTCATCCCTCCCCCACTTATTCTATTCTCTCTTTTGACCCTGTCCTTTCTCAGAATTGTTTGCTTCTGATTACCCTCTTCCCCAATCTGCCCTCCCCTCTATCATCTCCCAGTTCTCTTATCCCCTTCCCCTCTATTTCCCTGTAGGGTAAGATAAATTTCCATACCCAATTGAGTGTGTATTTTATTCCCTCTTTAAGCTAAATCTGATGAGAATGAGATTCACTCATTCCATCTTAACTCCCTCCACTTCCCCTCCACTGTAAAACTCTGTTCTTGTCTGTTTTATGTGAGATAATTTACCCCATTCTACCTCTCCCTTTCTCCTTTTCCCAGTATAATCCTCTTTCACCCTTTAATTTTGTTTTCCAGATATCACCCTGTGCCTTCTACCTACCTACCTGCCTATCTATCTATCTATCATCTATCAATCTACATATATAACATATATATATATATAATATACATATATATACATACACACATATTTTTTTTCCTCAAACTAACATAATACTGACAAAGGTCTCATGAGTTACAAATATCATCTTTCTATGCAGGAATGTAAACATTTCAACCTTAATAAGTACCTTATGTTTTCTTTCCTGTTTACCTCTTCATGCTTCTCTTGAGTCTTGTATTTGAGAGTCAAATTTTCTATTCATCTCTGGTCTTTTCATCAAGAATACTTGAAAGTTTTCTATTTCACTGAATGCCCATTTTTTCCACTAAAGGCTTATACTCAGTTTTGTTGGGTAGGTGATTCTTGGTTGTAATCCTATCTCCTTTGACCTCCAGAATATCATATTCCAAGTCCTGCAGTCCCTTAATGTAGAAGCTGCTAACTCTTGTGTTATCCTGATTGTGTTTCCACAATACTTGAATTATTTCTTTCTGGCTACTTGCAATATTTTCTCCTTGACCTGGGAACTCTGGAATTTGACTACAATATTCCTAGGAGTTTTCCTTTGAGGATCGCTTTCAGGAGGTGATCTGTGTATTCTTCAATTTCTATTTTGCCCTCTGGTTCTAAAATATCAGGGCAGTTTTCCTTGATAATTTCTTGAAAGATGATGTCTAAGCTCTTTTTTGATCATGGCTTTCAGATAGTCCAACAATTTTTAAATTATCTCTCATCTATCTATTTTCCAGGTCAGTTGTTTTTCCAACAAAATATTTCACATTGTTTTCTATTTTTTTCATTCTTTTGAATTTGTTTTACAGTGTTTTGATTTCTCATAAAATCACTAGCTTCCAATTACTCCATTTTAATTTTTAAGGAAGTAATTTCTTCAGTAAACTTTTGTACTTCCTTTTCCATTTGGTCAATTTTGCTTTTTAAGGCATTCTTCTCCTCATTGGCTTTTTGGACCATTTTTGCTATTTGAGTTAGGCTATTTTTTAAGGTGTTATTTTCTTCAGTGTTTTTTTGGGGGGGGTCTCCTTTAGCAAGCTGTTGACTTGTTTTTCATGATTTTCTTGCATCACTCTCATTTCTTTCCCCAGTTTTTCCTCTACTTCTCTTACTTGCTTCTCAAAATCCTTTTTGAGCTCTTCTATGGCCCGGGACCAATATATGTTTTTCTTGGAGGCTTTGGATGTAGGAGCTTTGACTTTGTTGTCTTCTTCTAGTTGTATGTTTTAATCTTCTTTGTCACCAAAGAAAGATTCATAGTCTGACTTTTTTTGTGAAGTTTGCTCATGATCCCAGGCAATTACTTGAATTATAAACTCTTTGTTAAGGTAGGGGTCTGCTTCCAGTGTGGAGAATGTATTGTCCCAAGCTTTGGGGATTTTGTGCAGCTGTTTTCAGAGATACTTCTAGGGACCTGTAAATTTTCAGTTTTTCCAAGGTAGTATGAAAAGGGTGAGATGTTTACTCCTTTCTTGGCCTGTGCTCTGGTCTATGAGTGACCACAAGCACTCTTTTCTGCCTTGGAGCTGTGAGGAGGATTTCCTCTCCACCACCACTACAGGCTCCACCATGCCAGTGCTCCTCCTCACCCCAGGACCACCGCCCAGAACTGTGACCCAGATCCAAGCATTGACAAAGCAAAAGAATCCTGCCTCAGCATCAGCAAAGATATCCCTCCAATCCTGCTCTGATCAGCCACTTGATTCTTCCTCCATCTGTGGGCCTAGAGCCCCAGAAGCAGCCACCACCCCAGAGCTGCACCAGGACTGGTGTTAGTACTGAGCTTCTCTCTCACTGTGGTCACAAACCTTTTCTACTGACCTTCTAAGCTGTCTTTGGCATTTGTGGGTTGAGAAGTCTGGAAACCACCACAGTTGCCTGTGATTCAGTGACCTGACTGCTCCAGGTTTGCTGAGACCTGGTTTTTGCCTGTGTGGACATGCTGAATTTTGTTTCACTCTGTCTTTTTGTGGGTTCTACTGCTCTAGAATTTATATAATGCCATTTATACAGGTATTTAGAGGGGTTTGGGGGAGAGCTCAAGCAAGTCACTGCTTTTACTCCACCATCTTGACTGCATCCCCTAGACATCATTTTTCAAGAAATTATTAAATAAAACTTTTCTGATATCTTAGGTATGGAGAGTAAAATGATAATTGAAAGACTCCACTGATCCCCTACTGGAAGAAATCCCAAAACAAAAACTCCCAGGAATATTATAACCAAATTCCAGAGCTTTCCAGTTAAGCAGAAAGTATTGCAACCAGCCAGGAAAAAAAAATCAAATATTTCAGAGTCACAATCAGGATCACACAAGATTTTGCAGCTTCCACTTTAATAGAGCAGAAGACTTAGTATGTGGTATTCCTGAAGTCAACAGAACTAGGATGACAACAGAGAATAATCTACCCTGTAAAACAGAGGATAATACTGCAGGAGGGGAAAATGGGCATTCAATGAAATAGAGGACTTCCAAGCATTCCTGATTGAAAAAAAAAGAGCTTAATAGAAAGTTTGACATTCAAACACAAGACTCAAAAGAAATATAAAAAGGTAAATATGAAAGAGAAAAATCATAAGGGACTCAATAAAATTATAGTCATATAAAAAAATGCTCTAAATCATTCTTGATTAAAGAAATGCAAATTACAACTCTGAGGTACCACCTCATATCTAATAAAAATGACAAATGCTGGCTAGGATGTGAGACAATAGGTACACTAATGAACTGTAGTAGAGTTGTGAACTGGTCCAACCATTCCAGAAAACAATTTGACATTATAACCAAAGGCCTATAAAATTGTGCATAGCCTTTCAACCAGTTACACAACTACTGGGTGTATATCCCAAAGAGATGAAAGAAAAGGGGAATGAATGTATATGTACAAAAATATTTATAGCAGCACTTTTTGGGGAGCAAGGTATTGAAAATTCAGAGGAGGCTCATCAGTTCAGGAAAGGCTGATCAAGTTGTGGTACATGCCTTTGATGGAATGCTATGGTCTATTAGGAATGACAAGACCAAAGAAGATAAGAAGATCATTGCAGAATATAAAATGAATGATTTTGATTACTTTAAATTAAAATTAAAATTCTGCACAAACAAAATCAATGCAGCCAAGATTAAGAGAAATGGAGAAAACTGGGAAAAATTATAAAATTTCTCTGATAAAGGTCTCATTTCCCAAATATATAGAGAACTGAGTTAAATTTATGAAAAATACAAGTCATTCCCCACTTAACAAGTGGTCAAAGAATATGACAGGCAGATTCTAGATGAATAAATTAAGAATACCTATAGTCATATGTAAAAAAAATGCTTGAAATCACTATTGATAATAGAAATATAAATTAAAAGAACTCTGAGGTATCACCTCACACTTATGCTGGAGGGCATGTGTCCCAGGGAAAAACTGGGACACTAATGCACTGTTGGTAGAGTTGTGAATTGATCCAGTCATTCTGGAGAGCAATTCAGAAGTATGCTCTGAAAGCTATAAAATAGTGCATACACTTGGACCCAGAAATGCCATTACCAGATCTGTATCCCAAATGGATTTTTAAAAAAGGAAAAGGACCTATATGTACAAAAATATTTTTAAACTATTAAATAATTCTAATGGCCATGAATCAAAGAATAAAATTCTAGAAGTAGAAAGATTAGATAAATTATAAATATAATGATAAAAATAAATAATATTTTAGAAAAAAGACAGAAAATGTAATGTAAAAAATTAATGAATGTTGAAGGAGAGGAGAGGGAGGGAGATTTACTTAACTAAAAGGGAAAAAAAGAGAAGTAAATCAATAGACAAAAGTAAATAAATAAAATGAGAACTAATAAGCAAAATTCCAAAAGTAAGGAAAATAGCAAAAAATAAATAGGTGATGAGATTTGAGGGTAAGGGAAAGAGAGCCTGTGAGAATAAGGTTGCTTTAAAGTATATGGTTAAAATAACTGAAGAGACAAAATATTTCAGATTTGGTGTTTGTGGAGGAAGAGGGAAAATTATTATTTGGAGGAAAAAAACAATAATAGAGACAAAAGAAAAAAATATAAACCTAATTCATTAAATGTAATAGATTAACTATTTCAATAAAATGAAAGTGACAGATTGAATATGAAAGCAAAACCAGATAATTTTTCGCTTACCAGCAAAAAAATAACTAAAAAAAGCATGTACAAACTAAAAATGAGGAATTGTAAAAAAAAAAAAATGCTATGCATTGCAAAAAAAGCAGGAATTGCAAACATGTTATCAGACAAAGCAAAAACAAATATTTACAAAATAATCAAAGGGCAAAAAGATAGAAACTGTGTTATACTGAAAAGAGTTACAGACAACATATTTAATCTTAATACCAAATATATTCCAAATGCTTTACCATCTAAATTCATAAAAGAAAAAATAGCTAAATGACAAAAAGGCATATATAGTAATACAATCATCCAGGAGTTTTCAAGGACTCAATTTTGGATAAATTCAATGGATAAACAAATGAAAAACCATAGAATAGAACAATTTGCCAGAGAATCTAGAGCTAAAAGACTTATTGGCATCTTCTAAATGGTACTCCTAAAAATATATATGTGTTACTCGACACTACATGGAACTTAAAAACCAAAACAAAACAAAATGCGTAGAGTATTGCCAAAAATGTAAAAAGGCAATAACAACAACAATTACAACATTTGCATGGTACTCACTATATGCCAGGCACTATGATAATCACTTTGTAATTATTATCTCATTTGATTAGCACAACAAGCCTGGTAGGTAGGTGCTATTTATTAACCTTTTACAGATGGGGAAACTGAGGCAGAGTCAATTGACCATGGCCACCTAGACAGAAAGTATCTGAGACCAGATTTGAATTCAGATTTTCCTGAGTCTAGGCTTAACACTAACTACTGTGCTATTTAGTTATTAAACACATCCTTTACTAACCATAAAGCAATAAAAAATAATATTAATCAATTCAGAAACCACAAACAAAATATGGAGACTAAATGAGAGAATCCTAAATAATGAGTGATTCAAAGAAGAAATAATAAGACTATTAGTAATTATGGGATTGAAAATAATCATGCAACAACATGCCAAATTTCTGTGATGTAGCTAAAATAGCCTCAGAGGAAAAAAAAATCATATTAGTACAAATGTACATTAACAAAATAGAAAAAGAAGGGGTTAATGAACTAAATGTACATTTAAAAATTAGAAAGCTAATAAGTAAATGAACTAAAAGAGGCACATGAGGCTGTATTAACATTTAGAGAACAAGTAAAGTGTAAGTATATTCTAAAAAAGAAAGTTTCAAACGCTTTTTTCTTTAGGCTATCTTCCATCTACTCTGTATTTATCTTGCATGAACCAACTTATGTACATATTGTCTTCTTTCATACCCCATTCCATCAAATTATAAGCTACTTGAGGTCAGTCACTGTTTTTGTTTTTTTGTTGTCTCTGAAGTAATTACCATAGTCTCTACCATACTCCCACAGTCCAAAAATGCTTGTTGACTATGCTTCTGTAAGTACACTGCATTACTCACCCCCTAATCTTAGTCAACTATTTCTTTCTCAAATAATCTCCCTCTCTCTTTCCCTCTGTCTTCCATTCCTCTTCTTCCAAAGGCAACAGTGAGGAAAATGTCACTCATGTCCCAATTGTCTTTATTACTTTGTCCAAGAGCTTGATACAATGATTTCTAGTTACCATTTGACAGTATCATGTGTGCTTGCATGAAATCCTTAAAAGCTGGTAATAGTCACCCATTTTGACACATCTTGGACAACAAATGCATTGTGTCTTGGATACGTGCCCTAGGGAAAACAACAACAACAGCCATAATAATAATAATTGTTATTATTATTATTATTATCAAATTGGCAAATAGCTGTCCAAGTATTCCTGAACAGAAAGACACTGACCACTGCTTTTATTCCCTTCTTCTGAACCTCAGGTTCATGTCTCACCTGATAGTCTCATGAATTTATTTGAACATTCTTTGGGGATAAGTAGTTGCTTCTTAAAAGTATAACACTTTCTTGTTCATTTAAAGTCAAGGGGCAGCTAAGTGGCGCAGTGGATAGAGCACTGGTCCTGAAGTCAGAAGGACCTGAGTTTGAATCTGGCCTCAGACCAAACACTTGACACTTACTAGCTGTGTGACCCTGGGCAAGTCACTTAACTCCAATTGACAAAATAAAAATAAAATGAGAAAATAAAATAAAGAGTCAAATAGTTTTATTTAGCGCCAAGTGTACAGTGGTCATTTTTACTCCCTTCCTTCTCTGCATGGCATTTCTCTACCCGTCAACTTCATTATTCACCTTCTGCCATTTCAGAACTTCTCTCTATACCCTCTCTTCCCCCACTTGTGCCTTATACACACACACACGCACACACACACACACACACACACGGGAGGGGGAGAGAGAAATTTAAGTTTTACTTCTATTTTTAATAGGAAAACTTCTTCATCTCTGATAACATGGAATGTGGAATGATATTGCCTGACCCCTTTCAACTTCTCTTTTATGGAGAAGAACAGTCTACAACCTCGTATATAAGAAGTAACTATTGGGCCGTGGCAGAAATATGAACAATTACACATTCACTATAAAATTTCTCTTGCCCTCCGTATTTATGGACATCTCTTTTTTCTTTTCCTCAAGACATCTTTCCCAAAGCCCTCAATTAGAAACTTGAAATCCAAGTTTTTTTTAATTAATAAAAGAGATAGAATATCTTGGAGGATTGGGGGTATTCTTGGAAGACATAGTGATCTTTTGAAACTGAAAGTTTCTGAATGCAGTGACCAATCACTAGACAACTTCAAGTGAAGGACTACTTTTGGGGATGGTGTAGAGTAGATTCCTGTTCAAAAACAGTTTGGACTGTGATGCTGGATTTTCTGTAACGATTCAGTGAACAATAGTGAAGAGATACCTTCCTGGCTCTTAGTTTTACTAGCTTTGTGACTCTTGCTATGCAAACAGAAAGTCATCATCTTATATATAAAATATATATGTGTGAATACAAAATGGGCTTGATAACCAATGCAATACCTACCTCACAGGGTTGAAAGGATCATAGAGTTGGAGTTGGAAGAGATTTCAGAAGCTGTGAAATTCAATTCTTTCATTTTATAGGTGAGGAAACTGTGCTCTCAAAAAGATCACCATAGAATCATACATTCAAAGTTTGGAGGGATTTTAAAAGTAATCTAGTCCAAACTCCTTATTTTACAGATTTAGACATTGAGGACCAGAGATGTTAAGTGACTTACCCAGAGTCACATAGCTAGTGTCTGAGCTTGGACTTTATCCTAGGTCTCCTTAACTCCAAATCCAACAATTTATCTACAATTCATTTTGGCTGACTTCATTTGTTGTAAATTGTCATGTTTTATAAGCCTTAAACAGCTAAATATATATTAGGGGTTAAGATATTCCACTCTTGCTTGTCCTAAAAAAATGTCTTCATGATATTACCTATGTACCTTGATAAAGCAAATGTGTAATTTACCATGAAGGAATAACTTTGAACTTAAGAAGCATATCTTCCCTATAAACACAGAATCTTACCATTGTATAGGATCTTGGAGGTCATAAAGTCCAACCCATTCCACAGCAAGAATCCTCTGTCTAACATACATAGCAAATTACCTTTCCTTGAAGATCTCCAATGAGTTGTAATACATTATCCTCCAAAGCAGCCCAGTCCAGTTTAAACAAGTTAAATTTATTAGGAAGTTGTTTTTTTTTTTTCCTTTTATTGAGTAGAGATCCAGTCCTCTGAAATTTGTCTTTATCGGTCTTACTTCTGCCTGTTGGTGCTCAGTAACAACGACTTTAAAAGAGCTCTCATTTCTCCTGTGAGCCTTCTTTTCTCCAGGCCAAACACTTCTATTTCATTTGGCTAATCTTTATATGGCATAGGCTACAGGCCCTTCACTGTGCTGTTGGCTCTCCTGTGAACCTACTACAGTTTGTCAGTGGTCTTTTCTCCAGTGTGGCAGCCAGAATGGAACATAAGTGTCTAAATGTTACCTGGCCTTGGCAAAGTAAAGCAGGACTAGATGAGAATTCCTAGTCTTGGGCACTATGCTTTGTAATGCTGCCTATGATTGCATTAAGATTTTTTTTTTTTTGCTACATGACACTGTAGACTCATATTGAGCTTATGGCCTACAAAAATTCCACAACCCCCCTCCACTGCCCTGATCTTTTTTTTTTTTTTTAAAGAAAAACTGAAGTCTAGTTATGCTTCCTTCATCATGTCCTTGTGAAATTGATTTTTTTTAATTAAAAAAATCAACAAAGGCACTATGAATTTTAATATTTTTATGGATGTTGAAAATGATCAAACCAAACCAATTGGCATTCTTTGAAAAGTGGGCAGTGTGTATATCAAATTACACATCACCATGATATTGACACTGGCATCAGAAGATCTGAGTTCAAATCCCACCTAGAATATTTATTGTCTATGTGACCAGGGGCAAGTCATCTGTAAAATGAGGAAATTTGACAAGATGACCTCTGAGGTCCCTTCCAGTTGTAGTTCTGTGAGCCTCTTAAATCGTTAGGAATTTTCCCATCCAGTATTCATCAAGGCAGTTGGTAGAAGCAGTTAGGTGGTTCAGAGACTGTGTAGTCCCTTAACTCCCAATAACCAGCTTGCATTTCCCTTCAGGAAGCCCTTAGCTAAATTTTGGGTCTGGGGCTCTGCTGAGAGTTAATAAAACCTCCCCAATTCCCTTAAGCAACTTTTCTTCCCAGGAAAGTCTATATGAAGGAGTTATTTTCCAAAAAGTTTTTTTTTTCCTTTCCATCTGTTCAACATTGAAAATGAGCATATTCACATAAATTATTTGGCTAAGGCCAACAGGATGGTTTCAGGTTGGGAAGAAGTGTCTTCTACCTAAACAGCTTATCATTTCTTTGAAAAGAAACCCCTGATTTCTTCCTACCAGCCATCACGCCTGTCCATTCCTTGCATACTCCTGATTAGTTTCCTTGGCAACATGTAATCACTTGTTTCCCTTAAATAGATGAGATGCCAACAAATATGTAATAGCAGTTTGATACATCAGCACAGAAAATTGTTGTAATGACAGCCTAATAAATTCGAACACGAAAAGTTAATAGCCACATTAGTGACAGCCTAAACTCGAGTGTGTGCTGCTCCAGCCCCTGCATTTTCTGTCTTCTGGTGTTTGTGGACCTTGAAGCTCCCTGGAAAGTCATCCTCCTTCCCTTAGCACACAAAGGGGACTGGATTCAGACAAACTTTAATCTAAGAAGCAAACAGAAAACCTTCAGAGTTCATAAATCTCATTGGCATTTGAGTCTGTATTTTCCTTTTGAGAAATTGTATCAGCCTCCTTTGACTCCGGGAATCTTATCATCATCAACACTGGGAGTTCTTAGGTCCCATGCACATTTGCTTAAATGCATTATTTGAACGTATTATCATATTTTCACAGGCATAAAAATAACCTCAGAGTAGTTTTTTTTTCTGCATCTGCATTTTGTACAGTTAATGCTAGATAACGTAAATAACCTCTTTGCTTGTATCAACAGTGTTTAGCACATTGCCTGGATGGCCCATACTAAGTACTTAGCAAATGTTCTCTCACACTTATTCACCCAACTCCTCTCTCTGCCTCTCTCTCTATCTCTGTCTCTCTGTCTCTGTCTCCTCTCTGTCTCCCTCTGCCTCTCTCTGTCTCTCTCTCTCTCTGTTTCTCTCTCTCTCTCTCTCCCCCTGATGCTCATTACAAAAATCCTAAAAAACTTCCATTTCAGATATATAATTGGACAAGATAAGCTGATAAGTAATGCTCCAACACACTAGTCATATGTACTGTGACTCACTCTTTGAACCTCAGCTTACTTTTAAAGCTGTTAACAGTAAATCAGCCAAGGAACATTTATTAAGTGCCCACTATGTGCCAGACACAGTGATAGGAAAACAAAAGCAAAATTAAAATGGTCCCTGCCCTTATGAAAATTGTACTCTGGCAAGAAAACAACATAGACATATATAAATACATAGAAAATCAATTCAAATAACCACAAGGCAGTTTTGGAAGGAGGCAAGAGCTAAGCCAGAAAGTCTTAAGGAGGAGGTAATGTCTGAGTTGTGCTTTGAAGAAAACTAAGGAATCTAAGAGGCAAAAGCTCTCGGGACAGTCCTCAATAATTTTTGAATCATCCTGAGACCAAAACGTTTGAGAACCGCTGGACCAGATGACTAGGATAGTATTCAGCAGTGTCAGCATAAGGAAAATAAATCTGAAGTCAGTCAGAAGGTAACAATGTGGTATAGTGGAAGAAGAAATTTATTTGAAAAGAGAATCACATAACTTCCAAATTGGAAAGGAATTCAGCAGCCATTGAATTCTACTCATGCTTTCCTGCCACACCTCATGTCCCAATCTCCACTACAACATATCCATCAAATGGTCATTCAGGCTTGGCTTGAAGACTTCCTTTTAGAGGAACCCACTAACTTACAGGACCTGGTTAAAATCCCAGCTCTGCTACTTACTACTTATATAACCCCAGACAATTTATTTTCTCTTTCTTGCTTCACTTAGCAATAAAATGATGGGACTGGATTAGAATAACATCTAAAATGCCTTTAATTTAAAAATCATGTGATAATAATATAAGTAAAAATTAGAATAGCCTGCCTTAGAAGAGGGTGGAATTCCCCTCACTTGGGGTCTCCAGTAAAAGATTGTATACTCCTTACTGGGGAAGGGATTCTTCTTTACATCCAACATGGTCTAGATGACCCCTGAAGCCCCAATAATGGTGAAATTCTATAAGCTTTGCCCACTCTCTCATTGAATTCTGGTATTTAGAGTTGGATGAGACCTTACAGGTTGGCAGTCAAACTTTTCACATAGTAGAGAAGCTATTTATATAGTATTCCTGATGGATGCTCAATAAATCAACACCTTATCTCACACACATATAATATATTATATTTGTATGTGTGCATATATACACATATGTATATGTATGTGTGTATACATATACATGTATATATACATGTGTGTATATGTGTATATATGTGTGTGCATATACATATATATTCATTGAACCCTAAAGATCCTATAATTTGCATCTGAAACATTTTTTAAGTGCTAGAGGCAAAAGTGAATAAAGTGCTAGACTTGGAATCAGGCAGACCTAAGTTTAAATCTAGGAACAGACACTAGCTGTGTCTTGGCAAGTCATTTAAACTGTCTGCCTCAGTTTCTTTATCAGCAAAATGGAAACAATAATAATATCTATTTCTTAGGATTGTTTTGAGGTTAAAATGAGATGATATTTGTAAAGTGTATTGCAAATCTTAAAATGCTACATAGATGCTAGCTATTGTTATAGAATTTTACAAGCTAGAAGGGACCTTAATGGTCATCTAATCTACCTATATCTCGAAAATTATTGACATTATCTCTGACAAGTAGCCAGTCCTCCTTAAAGACTTGCAGATAAAGAGAACTCATTACCTCCAAAACCAGCCCATTCCTCTAGAAGCCATAAGTGTTAGGAAACTCTTCTTTTATTAAGTTTCAAAGCAATGATAGCTCTAAATAGATGATGACTTGGATATATTTCACCCTATAGGCAAACCACACCTCAGAAGCCTTTTCTTTACTATAAAGGGTTAGGATTAGGATTGGATCAATTGATGTAACATCTAATTTTAGTATTCATTATGTCCTAGATTGCCTATCATAAGTATTAAAAAAAAATAAGACAGACAGTACCTTATCCTTCATGGAAGCAGAACTACATGATTTTATACTTCAAGGACTTTGCAATGTGTGTGTAGTGGGGGCAGGGTGGAATGGAGAATTAGTTCTTTCCACCAATGCAGATTGCAATTACTATTATCCCTATTATCTTAGTAGATCATTACTAAAATGTGTTGCGGCAGAAACAAAACAAAACAAAAAACGAAAACGAAAACGAAAAAGAAACAAAACAAACAAACAAAACTCTGCTACTCTAAAGCTTGTCTGATGACGAATCTACTCCCAGCTTACCTAGGTACTTTCTTGGGCAACAGGGTTTATCCTGAAACCATAAGAACCAGCGGAAAGAGTAAGAAGATTTAAATTCTCTTTCTCCTACTTACAACTTGTGCAGTCTTGGTCAAAATGAACACCATGGTGCAGTGGATAAATGTCTGGGCCTGAATCAGTAAGAACTAAGTTCAAATTCAGCCTTAGACAATTATTGACTGTGTGACCCTGGTAAAATCACTTAACCTCTGTCTCAACTTCCTCAATCACAAAATAGGGATAATAAATAGTACTTCCCAAGGTTTTTGTGAAGATCAATGAGATGATACCCGTAAAATGCTTAGCACATTGCCTAACACATAATAGGTTCTATATAAATTATTGTTATTATTTTCATCATTGTTATTATGAATTACCTGTTGTTCTCCAAGATTCTTCCAGTTCCAAATCTAGGATCATATGAACTTCCCTGTTTCTAACAATGCTACCATACTTCTAGTCACTGAATTTCATAACTTGTACTTGTTTTCCTTGAAGAGGATATCCCATCTCTCACCTAGAGGCCCTTGTGCAAACTACACCCTCCTCCACACTTAGAATGTTCTCTCTCCTCAACTCTTCCTATTGGATCCCTTGGGTTTCTTCAAGGCTCAACTCAAATGTTACCTCCTATCTTAGGCCTTCCTAGATCCTCCCATGTCTCAGTATCCCCCCTCTCTCCTTGAATATAAGCACCTTGAGGGTCATTTCTGTTTCTTTTTGGTTTTGGTATCTCTAGAGCCTTGCACGATACCTGGCAAGGAGTAGGTGATTAATGCATGAGATAATGGTGATGAGTGATGGATTTGGAGCTAAAGGATCTGGGTTGAAATCTCACCTTTCCTTCTTACTATCTGACCTTAGGCAAGTCACTTTTCATCTATGAGCTTGAGTTTCCTCCTCACTAAAATGAAAAACAAAATATGATTTCTAACTCCTTTCCATCTCTAAACCTATGAGCTTATGAACAAACCTGTTGAGTTGAAATGAACTGAAGCCTTTCAGGTTGGAAGGCTCTCTGAAAAATTGTCTTCTATTGGTCTAGAATCCAAAGTCATCCTGACACCACAATGAGCCTTCAGAGGTGGACTTTGAGGGGGTAAAGAATGAACACAAGTTATGCAAGTTAACTAAGTCAAGAACTTTGATTTTCTTCACCTTTCAGTTTAGCAATACCATCAACTCATTTCATCTCATTTGAATATTACCTAGCATTTCTAAAGTCTAACTAAGGAGTTCTTAACCTGCAGTCTATGAACTTGTGTTTCATAAAAAAAATGATAACTGAATTTCAATATATTAGGTTTCCTTTATAATCCTGGTATTTTATTTTGTGAATTTTTAAAAAAAAGCATTTCAACCCCTTCTGAAAAGGGGTTTATAGACTACACCAGACTTTGGCCAAGAGTCCAGGACATTAAAAAAAGTTAGGAATCCCTGGTCATCTTCTTTAGGGTGGAAAACAGAAAACAGACAGGATGAGAAGACTCCTTTACAAAAATCCTTCAGGAAAGTCAAATATCTGACCATTTGACCTAACTCAAATGCATGCAGTTGGATGGCATGCTAACACTTCTGATGTCCCTGGCCAGATCTGTTCCCACCTTGAGCATGGACAAAGTTTCTATCTCATACCTGCCATGATTCCCTATTGTTCTCTTAGAACTGTCAGTAACTTTATAAAACCTGCTCTGCCTGTTGTAAATTTGTATCCAAGCAACCTACACACTTTTAATAAATATATAGTTTTCCAAATACCTTCATACACTGAGGATTGCTCTCAGACTTTTCTGTCTGAATGAGCAGCACTTGATGCTCTCATTTTTCTGTCTGAAATCCAAAAAAACACACATACTTCCCTCTCCTTCACAAGTTATTATCACAACTGGGACATGCTTCGATTCTCGGAGAAGGGGGAAACAATGATGGCTGGAGTTCTACAGAGTTTGTGGAGAAGCAGGATGAGGAGCAAAAGTTTGGTTTGAATGGATCGAAAATCTTGAATTTCCACAGACCTGCATAAGATCTATAACTTCCTAATAAATATATTTTCTTTGTCATCATAATTATAAAAAAGAAATTCTTTTAAGCATGAAAAAGTAAATGATGTATTAGTCTCCAAGTCTAAGCCATCCATTCTTTCCTCTATAGTTACATACTTAACAGTTGTCACTAATTGGAGACTTAAATGACCAATTCACAGGGGTCTCAACTTCTAACAGAATCATTGATTCAGAATTGGAAAAGACCTCTGAATTCACAGGGGCATAGATCTAGGGTTGGAAGGTGTCTTGGAGGACATCTTGTCCAACCCATTTATTTTATAAATGAATAAGATGAAGTTTAGAGAGGTTTAAAGACTTGTCCTAGGTCATACAGATAATGACAAATGAAGAAATTCAGCCTAGATCCTCTGACTCCATAGCCAAGTTCCCTTCTTTGTAACATGCTTTTGCTGTTATCCAGTCCACTCGTATCAAACTTAAAAAAGATTCCAGCTGCCCATACATTGATTTAGAAAAGCACAAGTTTACATTATCTGTGTTTTATTGTATTTTTATTTATTTTGTTAAACATTTCCCAATTACATTTTAATCTGGTTCTGGTGGGAGTGGTCCTTGGGCTCTGAGTTCCACACCTTTTACCCAGTCTAATGCTCTACCTGAATCTCTAGTCATCTTTCCTGACATATGGTCATCCATATAGGTTGGTAGGCAGCACAGTGTGATGGAGTGACTATTGGGTTAGAAACTGGAAGACCTGGCTTCAAATTCCAGTTCTGTCACTTATACCTGTATGATTTACCTGGGCTAATCATTCATTGTCTCTGGGCCTCACTTTACCCAATTATTAAAGGGCCAGGAGGGCAGGAAGAGTTTGGAGTAAGTGTTTCTAAGGTCTCTTCTGGCTCCAGCTCTACGTTATGGGGAATCCATTACTATGAGAGGCAACCTGTTCCATTTTCTGACATCATTGCTTTTTTTTTTTTAGAAATTTCTTTATAGTGAATTGAAATCTCTTCCTTGTTCTAACTTTCACCTGTTTATACTAGTTCTTCTCCTTGAAATCACTCAGTATATATATATAATTGCTCTCTATAGCTAGCATGTATGTAACATTTTAAGGTTTGTGAAATACTTTGCAAATATGATCTTTTTATGTTCATAACTACCCTTGCAAGTAGGTGTTATTATCATGCCCATTTCAAAGCTGAAGTACCTCAGGCAGATAGACGTTAAATCACTTGCAAAGGGTCACATAGCTAGTGAGTGCCAGGTCAGAGTTGAACTCAAGTCTTCCTGAATCCAATTCTCTATCAACCATGCCACTTAGTTGCCTGTCTAATAGTCATTTCAGTGACTAATTGTATTCTTCCTCCATCTTCTCTGCTGCTCTCTGGGTCTGTTTTCTTATGTGTACAGTGAGAGAGCTGGACGAGATCACTTCTGAGGTCCCTTTTAGCACTGAGTCTACGTTATTTAAATTCTACACCAGGGAGATTGCAATCTTCCACCTCCATACCACTGCCATACACACCCACTTATCCTAAGTAATCCTTGCCTATATTTTTCTTGAAAGCCTCCATTGGAGATCCATCCAGTTCCATGGGGGCATCTCTGTGACTCAACACTTTAAAGAATGACTCCTTCCAAATCCTTCATAAAATATGATGCAAAAACTTGAACACAGTATTACAAATACGTAATAGATGAATACTGAAGACCTTCCAAACTGTCTCAGCCTCCTTTCTTGTCTGATTGCAGGGCTGGGGAGTGGAACACTAAACTTCTCCCAAAGCTTTTCATTGTAGAGGACAGAACTTGACTTTCTTCACTCTCCATTTTCCATCTACAGCTTTGCTTAGTTTGAATTCCATGGAAATAAATGACCACTGGTGTCTTCCTTCCCTCGCCCCCACCCTTCTACATAGTCTGTGAAAAGGCATAGAGGCTAGAGACAGAGTGTTGGATTTTAAACTCATCAAACAGACCATTCTGGCTAGAAAGTGAAGTGCATGCAAGAGATAAGCCTAGAAAAGCAGCCAAGATCCAAATTGAGAAGAGTTTTAAATGCCAGGCTGCAATATTTGTATTTTATATGAGAGGCTGTAAAAAGACACTGAAGATTCTCGATCAGGGAAGTGGCATGATCAGACACGTGTTTAATATTTGTTAGTCATTAAACCTTGCTTCGAAGCCTGGGTCTCTCTACCAGTAACTGTGACCCAGTGGAACATTTAGCATCTGTACCTTGATGATGCAAGGAATTTTTTTCTAGACCTAGTGACAGATCACCCTGTTCTCACTCTCCTCTCCACTAGTAAGACAACATTTATTTCATATGTAACCCCTATCCCAAAGCCCCCTGATATAGAAATATCTTCTTATTGGGGAAATGAATCCCCTGTTCTGTGTGAGTTGGCAAGAGGAAAGAACTTCAGTTCTCATCGAGTATTTTGGGGGCTCCCCAAGTGAGAAGTCTCTTCTTTGGGAACTCTTCAAGTGGGAGACCTTCAATACTCTTCAGGTCAGTTTTCTCTGAATCTTTCCCCTTTGGGATTTTTCAGGGCCATTCCTGCCCTTTGGAACTGGTCAAGCTTCAAGCCTTCTGTGATCATTAAGTCACTTTGGGTAATCCTGGCTTCCAGTTTAAAGAGAGAAAATGGAAAAGGACAATCCCACTTCAGGTTGCTGGAAAAAAAAAAAAAGACTCTGGGACAACACAAGGGGAGCTGGCAGTTTCCATCATGTTCTTATTCCCGACTTGTTACTCAAGAGACTTTTGAGAGTTTTCCCCTTGGGTGAGATCTAGAACACTCTCTTGGTTGAACTGAGTTATTACTCTCTTAATGAGAGAGTTGCTTTATGAGTGACTTTATTTTCTGGTATATTCTCCTGTATATACCTTCAATTTTTGTTTTGCTACAATTTGCATAAATGGGTTTCTTTACTATTCACAATGTGTGTTCATTATGAAATTGGTATTATGTGGGAAAGAGGTCAAGCCTTAGATGTAGAGCTTGGGGTCTTTTTCATCCCCTGCCAAATGAGTAAGTGATCAAAAGTTAGCTTGAACATGATCACATTCACTAGACTAATAATATTTAAGGGAGCAGATAGATACACCTTTAGCCTGGTACCCCTTACTCTGAGGAGAGCAGAATGGTAACCTCTGGTCTTAATCTCCTATTCCCCCTCCTGGTAGGAATAAAAATTTCCTTTGGAGAAGCATCAAGAAAGAAGAGGCTAGAGTTTTCTATTTTTCTTCCTTTCCAGTCACCATACTCTACTTCTCCACTTTTATTGTTTAGTCATTTCAGTTGTGTTTGACTCTTCGTTACTCCATTTGGAGTTTTCTTGGCAAAGATACTGGAGTGGTTTGCCACTTCCTTCTCCAACTCACTTTACAGATGAGGAAACTGAGGCAAATAGAGTTGAGTGACTTGTCCAGGGTCACACAGCTAGTGAATATCTGAAGACAGATTTGAACTCACAAAGAAAAGTCTTCTTGACTTTAGGCCCAGTACTCTATTCGCTGTGCCACCTAGCTGTCAACAAATGATCCAATCAAAGAAGCACTGGTGTTTGCTACCATGTCATTCTTTGCCAGGTGCCATGTACCTGACTGTGCTGAGAACTCTAATGAGTAGGATCTGATTGAGTTAATTAAAGTAGAAATGACAAAAAGTCAGGATGCATTAGAAGGAGCAGATAACTATGAAAGCAGCCTTGTCCAGGACTTATCCATTTCCACAGAATGTTTATAGTCCAGGGTTCCAAGAAGCCAGAAGTCATTACCAAGAGGAATGGCAAAGGGAAAAAAAATAAACAAAACAAAACAAAAACAAAAAAAACAACACAAAACAAGCATGTAGGTGTCAAGTGGTCTACCCACAGAATTTGACTAATTAGTGGAATAACTGTGACAAGAGCACATGCCCCCTAACTTTTAACTTTTCCAGTATTCGCTCCACTGATAATTGTTTTGTAAAGGGCAATTGGGCTGAAAGTCAAGAAACCTGTCTTCTGGTCTTACCTCTCCCTGCTATATGACCTTGTATAATTCACAAACTCTGTGGGCCTTTTCTACATTGTTCAGATAAGCTGATTGTACTAGATGGACTCCAAAGTCTCTTCTGGTTCTAACACATCCCTAAAAGCTCTTGGATTCCTTGGATGAGCCCTGAATGGACTTTCAATGTTTCCCAATGAGATCTGGACCTTTTTTTTCTTCCTTCTGATCATGCTAGTGTGAAGTTTAGACTTCTTCCTACCAGGTATGGTTCCTGGCAAAACAAGAGATTTCCGCTACAGGGAATAATGAAAGTGCATTGGTGCATATGTCTAGAAAAGTAGCCTGATACAAGGAAAAGAATACTGGACTTGGAGCCAGGAGGTATCTGGGCTCAAATCCTACCCCTGAAACTACCTATGTGAGTATGGGCAAGTCACTTAAGCTTTTTTCATCCTCAGTTACCTCATCTGTAAAATGGGAGTGAAGGGCAGTGTAAAGTAGCAGATAAAAGGCTGAACTTAGAGGCAATAAAACCCAGATTAAAGTACTCTCACTAAAACATTGACTATGAGCAAGTCACCTAACATCTCCATCACATAGGCAACTGAGATTATAACTCTAAAGTATAGGTTCGTCTTTCTTTCCTTCCTTCCTTTCTTCCTTCCTTCCTTTCTTTCTTCCTTCCTATGCCTCCTACCAACAATGGCAGCAACTCCTCGTGGCAATTAAGCTTCATACTTCTAAAGAAGTAGGTAGTGGAAACTGTGGCATTTGGGTGTCAAAGGACCTAGGTTTTAATCCTAGCGGTGCAACTTCCTAGCTGGAGGACCTGGGAGAAGACCTCCCTGGGCCTCAGTTTCTTTATTTATAAAATAAGGGCATTGGATTTCATAGCCTTTAAGGTTCTTTACAACTTTAAATCGATGATTCAATGATGAAACTTTGGCGTTCCATGTGTAATCAACATTGCTTATTTCACTTGTTCAAAATGTGGAAATACCAACCAAATATGTTTTTGATCATTATATCGTCTTGCCCCCAACCCCCATGACCAACCCGGCCTTTCTTATTCAGTCTTTGGACAGGACTTCTGTTGTGGAAAATGGGAAAGCAAAGCAGGGTGATAGGCATGTCCTCACTTAGAGTGATTTATGAGGTTGAAGCTGCAAATGATGCCCAGATCTGGCAATGCTGTCTCTCCTAAAGCAAACTTGATGTTTTCCCTTTCTTTATCCTGATTTTCAAACATTTAATTTTGCGGCAAACATGCCACTTTGCCTTCGATTAGGTGTGGCCCTGCCTCAAGGCAGCAGGATGGGAGGTGATGGGGGAGGGGAGCAGGGAAGGGCTTCTTAAGAGCTCTTTGAATTCTATGATGCCTGATTACTGATGAGGAATTCATTGAGATAATTATAGATGGTGAATAAATGATGGCTCTTTTGACATCAATCGTGTGGGTTTCATATTGCCAGTCTGATGTAAATTGAAAGCAGGGTGAAAGGAATTTAGGATCAGGTAATAGGGGGAGGGAGGGGGGGGGAGAGAGAGAGAGAGACAGAGAGAGACAGAGAGAGAGAGAGACAGAGAGACAGAGAGACAGAGAGACAGAGAGAGACAGAGACAGAGACAGAGACAGAGACAGAGAGACAGAGAAACAGAGAGAGACAGAGAGAGACAGAGACAGAGAGACAGAGACAGAGAAACAGAGAGAAACAGAGAGACAGAGACAGAGACAGAGACAGAGAGAGACAGAGACAGAGAGAGAGAGAGATGAATTGAATGTGACTCATACAGTGATGTCTCAGTGGTGGTTGGAAAAGAAAATTATTTGCAAACAACAACTAGGACAAACAACCTTTTGGTCAGAGTAGGGTGGCAAAGAAACTTTAATCTTATAATTAATTGGCAACCTGAATTGTTTCACTGGTATTCCCAAGATACTAAGACAAAGAAAGAAAATCACATTTCTTTCCCCCAGGGGGAAGGTAATAAAGGATTTATGGGGAAAGATGGACAAAAAGAGAATTGAATTGGACAAGAACTCTCAGTGGAAGAATTGTGGTCTGCATCAAAGAAGGCAGAATTCACACTGATGAAATCATAGTTGAACAAAGGACCAAAATGTGTCAGCTAATCATCAGGGCCTGAATATATATCTCTTGATCTGCCAGGCATATGACTTCTGGCATAATGTCCCATTCCTATAGGATTTTGGTGATCTTTGAAACTCTGTGAACAGTCCCTTTGCCTTTCTTGTGCTGAATGTATGATGAATTAATGGCAGGGACCTTCTGTAGACAGCATGGTGAAAAGAATAACACATTGACTTTCACATTAGAGCACTTGGGATCAAATCTCACATCTACAACTCATCATTTCCTCAGTTTGGACCTCATTTCCTTTATCTGCAAAACTAGAGATTTAGACTATATGGCCATGAAGGTCACATGCAGCTCTATATCTATGTCTATGTGATAGCTGACCCCTGGAACTCATATATGTTGTTTTCTGATCACTTTAATGACCAGGTTCTTTTTTACTATGTGTTAGAGATATTTTTTTAAGGATCATACTATCAGTGTTATTAGGCAATATGAAAACTAGATCATTTTTAGTGGATAGTATTTGGAAATTTCTAAGAATATTGCTTTTAAAAGTTTGCTCTTTTTCATGTTTTTTATTTTTATGGCAGAAGGATTTTTTATCCATCCATCCATCCATCCATCCATCCATCCATGCATTAATGAATAAAGTAGAATTTGAATGAATGACTAGAATAAGGTGTTGGTAAAATAGTGTCTATGAGTAGCACTTTAAGGACAGTTTGCATAAGTAGAATTTTGAAGTGTGATAACTGTCTCACTTTTGTGCATTTACATCTTCAGCAACTCAGCACTTAGCATGTGCTTGACACACGCTAAGTACTTAATAAATACTTGTTCATTCATTCATTCATTCATTCATTCATGACAAGCCTGAACCTAAAATACCTGATGCATAATTTCAAAAATTCAATTAAATGCATGCACAAAAATTCAATCTTCAAGGCAAGAGGGGATTAATTAGCCTTGTCCTTATAAAAATAAGTGACAAAAGTGCAAGCCAAATGTAAAGACTGCTAGATAGTGTCTCTAGCAGGGAAGAACAATTAGCAAGCCTACAAATCATTTCATATTCCTACTCTAAACTACCAAGCTATTTATTTATAGTATAGCTTATCTATTTCATAGGATCTTGATTATATCTTATTAATGAACATTAATAGACGATGGTCCAAATTTTAAAAGTCTTATGCACCAGAAAGCTGAACCAAGTAAATAAGTCTGAAAACACCTCTAAAATGCAAATGTTTAGATACAGTGGTGGGGAACCTGGATTTGTTCTGTGAAGTTTGGATTCAGTCAAAGGGCTATGCTTGAGAACCTAGAGGACCTCACGTGAACTCCAGGCCGCAGGTTCCCCACCTCTCAACATAAGTAAAGCTAACATTTTCCCCTTTGAAATGCTATATTAGCAGAAGATTAATTGGTGAACGCATTTATTGTTTTCCTTGCTTCAGGGACTGACTAGTTTTGGATTTATTTTGGTTTTGGGGCATATATTTCCATGTTACGTCACTAGCTTCTTCAATGATGTAAGAATTCTATTTTGATAACCAAACTCAGAATAATCATAATCATAACAATAATAATTAGGACAGGGACTTCATTTGTATATTAAACTGTATAGAATTCCATGAATCAAGATTTCCCATTAAGTAACTGGGCCTTGGGCGCTCTTTGGGGATATTTTGCTGTTGTTGAAACCTGTGTTTTCATTAGTTTAGGGAATTTCTAGGGAAGCAATACCTTGTACCCACAAATATTCACAATTTGTAATCTTACAGAGTTACCTAAAACCCCGAAAGTTTAAGTAACTTGCTTAGGGTCACAAAGCCAATATGTATGCATCAGAGGAATGTCTTTCTAAAAAAAACAGGCCAGCTGTCTGCCCTCTATATCACAGAGTCTCTTGCAAGTTATGAGTTTATCTAATATTTCAAGATTCTGTGATTCTCCCTACTCCCACCAAAGAATGTCAGGCCTGTAGGATTTAGGGGATTCGTAGAGCTGCTTTGACAGGAAGAAATCAATTAAACTGTGGCCAACTTGAGGATGAAACTTAGGGAATTTATGTAGGCTGGTTCTGGGACAACAGCCATGTGTCAATCATGAGTTCTTTACTTAAAGCCTTTGTTCCATGGTAATATATGCAATCACTTATATTGCATGATCATCTTCTTTCACGAGTGGAGTTTATCTTCAAGCCCAACATGAGGCAAGCACTAGGACTAATGGTAATTAGCTCCCCCCAGCCATGAGTTAATCAACAATAGAAAAAAATCAGCAATGTAAGAGGCAGCATGGCTATGCAGATAGGTACACCATTTTTGGAGTCATGCCAGGCTGGGCCCCATATCATTTCATATGCCAACTGAGCGAGATTAGAGGGATGAAAACCCAAATAGACTAATTTCTTCTTCTGCCTCTGATACTTATGGGTAAGTCTTTTAAAGTCTCTGTGCCCAGGGCAACTTTCTAAGATAGTAAGTCACAGACAAATTACTGGTCTGAAATGGAGGGGGAAGTTTCCAAATCAGGAGTCCTGCACAGCACTGAATCACATGCCTCAAAGGAAAAAAAAAAACCTAGCAAAAGCTGATCTTATCCATGTGAGTTTTTTGTGACTATATTCTCTTCCAAAAGAGGGTGGGGTTAGATGTATTTACAATCTAAGCTTTGTCAGCTTGTTAATACTATCTGGTCATTTATACTTGTGGAATTCCTTGGTGAGGAAAGGAATGAAGAGCCATTAACTCTTTTTTTCTGTGATTTCATTCTTTTCTTTTCTCATTCTTTTTTCACCTAATGCTAAGTTGAGCGTACATGCATGGGTGAAATTTTTATATATAATCTCTAAACACAGTGTACTGATCAACTTTATCACACATGTCTTTATAGAACACATTTAATTTAGAGAAGGAGGAGAAGGAAAGACCAGGAGAGAGGGTCTCATCTCCTCTCATCTTTCATATTCAAAGCTGATACTACCACCAGCGTTGTTTTACAGACTGAAATATTTATAAGCAACCTCAATAAAATACTTGCAGCCATAACAATCTGACAAAAGAACCTCCCCACACCCCACTCCCAGGACCATTACCACAGATCAAATCTGGAGAGACAGGCTTCATGCACATGCACACACACACACACACACACACACACACACGTACACACACACATGCTGAAAATGATATTTACAAAATATCTCCCTTCTTCTAGCTTTGACTATTGAGAAAGAGCGAGGTGAAAGGAAACCATTACACAGATGAGTTCAATAATAATCAACTGGAGGGAGATTTTCCCTGAAGACCAATGAACAGCAGAGTGTATAGCACTCATTAACAACCAGCAAACTCTATGAAAGAACATCAGCTAAGAAGGGCAGCGGGATCTTTCCAACAGCTGTAGAGCATGGGCTCTGGCTAATGTCATTTTGAAGGGTGCTGAGTGGCTGCGTAGCACCCTTTGGCTCGAGGATGGGGATTGTTTTTGTTTTTACCTTTTTAAAGATGGACCATGGAACCAGCATCAATTCAGTGCAAAGTAAAATAAAAATAATTTGGTTTTTTTTTTCCTTTCAAACAACACATTTCTTTGGAGACATAGTCAGGAAATACACGATCTGTGATTCCATGAGATTTTCTTGGCAATCTCAGCAATTGTTATGGTAGATTAAGAGTACTTTTTCATGATATCAGAATATTGCAGACAAGACAAAAGAATCAGAGATGACTAGAACTGGAAGTTTAGACAACATAGAACCAACATTGTAGCGCACACACACACACACACACACACACACACACACAGATTCTTCCCACCCTAAATACTTTAAAATGAAAGTAAAACTGGGAAGAGGACCCCTGAATTTGATCCATCACCCGTGGGGGAGAAGAAAATAACAATTTTGTTTCATGAGCCAACAGAGTACTATTGTATGAAAACATAAATGGACCAATTTCCTTACAATATGGAAGCTATACACACAATTTTAGTCTCTTCAATTAGGAGACATCACAGAGGGGGAGGCTTCCCAGGTGTGGAAATAAGAAACTTTCATAACATGATAGACTTAACTCTTTCTTTCTTTCGTTGAAAAGAAGTTCCAAGGAAAGAAATCTCTCTGTATCTGTATATATATCTATATCTGCACACACACATGCAAACATATACATGCACACACACACATGCTCAATTAAATTAGCTCAAGCTCAAAAACAAAGCAGATGTGCTCACTCTCAATTGCTCTGTCTATATCATTATATAGAAGCACCATATTGAGATTTTAGTATATGGTAGTAAACAAAATAACAAATTATAATTATGACTAAGTGAGCCAGGCCCAAACTTTGGATCTAATATTTTACCTGGAGATTAACTAAGGGAAATCCTACATAGCCCAGACCAGCTGGGTGGATCTGGGATGGAAGACACCACAATAAAATCATCATTCATATATCTAAACATGAGCATTTCAAAGTTCACTGGTGGCCTGCCTGCACCTGTTGCAATTCACCCGAATATTACTCATGGGGATGGAGTCGAATGACAAGATAGGCTGATGTAAAGGAAAGACCGAGACCTGCTGAATATTGAAGTGGACAAGGTTCCTGTCACTGAAATCACTGAGTGAAAAAGGAGATTCCAGAGAATCCTGAAAATGAGAGTGCAAATGAGATGGAAAGCACATTCTCTCTTTCCAAAGGAAAACAAATAAAAAAGTATTTCTAGAATGACTGTAGTTCTCAAAAAGAACATAAAAGTTTTTATAGGAATGGGGATAGAAGGCTAAACTTTCATTGCTTCTATAAAACACATGCTTGTCTAAACTGTATTAGTAGAAAAAAAATAAATTTCTAAATAAAAAGAGAATTCAAATGACTTCTTCTCTTCCTGTTCCCCTCCCCCCCCAAAAAGGAAAATGGTATCCCCATAGTATGATTAGAGACTTTATCTGTGATTTCATTGGCACAGGAAATGTGAGGATGAAGACAATATAATCGTAGAGAGTTGGCTAGAGAAATGAAACGACTTACTCAGAATTACACAGCTGGTGTGTATCAGAGGTATTAGCTGGAACCCAGGTCCTCCTGGCTCTGAAGTCCAACCCTAAGCTCAATATCCACTATATACATTTTGCATAGTAACAGGGAATTTTATCCTTGCTAATCCTGGGAAAAAACCAGATATCTTAAAACTGTAAAACATTTTACCAGTACTTTCAATTTTATAAGCCCCACATTCCCAACTGGATCTCTGATAAACAAGACATCCTATAACATTAGTGTGTTAGCTATTGAAATTATGTTTCACTGCTTAATAAATATCCCAACAAAAACAAGTCAAAACAAACAAACAAACAAAAAACAATTTCAGTAAAAGCTAATTTCAGTAAATAGGGCATGGTCCTAATTCTATTATCAAGAGTAATTATTTGTTAATTTAAATAAAACCTCCACAACTTCTCCAGCAGATTCTATTCTATGAAATAACACTATATAATCTTCCTGATATTGGATAATGTGCATTTCATACACGTCTTTCAAAATCACAAACATCAATTCTTACTGACGGACATTAATGACAGAACCACAAGATCACGTGTGTAGAGTTGGAAGGGACCTTAGAGAGCTATCTAACCCTCTCCTTTTACAAATGAGGAAAATGAGACCCAGAGAGCTTAAATGACTTTCCCAAGTTTGTATATGTAGTAAGAGGCAGAGTTAGGATTTGAATACAGGTCCTCTGACTGCAAAGGTAAAATTAAGAAACTACAACTAAAATAATTAGAGTTGAAAAAGCCATGCAAAAATGATTCTCATTAGTTGGTTTTTGCCAATTATCCTCCAATTATAGGTACTAGCACAAGTGGTACCTTTATGCTTTAGGGATGGTCATTTTTCATGAGTAAAGATGGATTGTATTTTGAAACTATTTAAAAAAATTAAAAACTATTTTCAGAATCTTTCAGGAAAAAAAAGTACGTTGAATCACACCTCTGCTCACCTACATTGTTTTTCTTTTAGTTTCCTGAAAGATCAGGAAGAAGAGGAATATTAAAACACTAGAAATCTAAGCTTCATTAAAAATATGCTGTTGAAAGAGGAATTTAATAGAATCCATATAGAAGCATGGTCTAATTTTTAGATTCGAGTTAACTTTCTTCTAAATGAGTTTTTTGTATCACATCCTCTCTCAAAGTAGGCCAGCCAGCCTGTCCCCATTTGACAAAAGAAAAAGACCAAAACATCAAGGGGATTGGCCCAATTTCCTCACTGGAAATTAGGAGTGGAGCCAAGAACCCAGCATTAGATACTCTCAGTACTCAATTCTGGATTTTCTCTTTAGATAACTTAGGCATGAGGCCTTGCTTAATACCAAATCCATTCAGGTCCTTCCCAGAGTCAACTCAGTTAACAATCAGATACTTTCAGAGAGTTCATTTTTTCTCAGCTTCTAAAATGTTTCCTGAATTTTAATTAATCTGCAATACTTCCTAAGGTCCTAACAAATGCTTTTAAGTGTCCACTCTCAAGAGAGGTGATGCCTTTGTGGGGACCATGGGATGACAGATTCAGAGATTTGCAATTAGAAGTAAACTCTGAAGTCATACAGTCTAACTGCCTCTTTTTACAAGGGCACAGGAAACAGGAAACTGAGGTAGAGAGCAGTTGAATGACTTGCCCAGGGCCACGAAGCTAGTAAGTTTCTGAGGCAACAAACTGGGTCTTCTTGACTTCTAGTTCAGTGCTATATCCATTCTGCTGCCATGACACCTTTTTGGACTTTATCCATCACTCCTTATCATTTCAGTGTTTTGTTTTGTTTTGTTTTTCAATTGTGTCTGACTCTTTGTTGACCCCTTTGGCGTTTTTCTTCACAAAAACACTAAATTTTATAGATGAGGAAACTAAGGCAAAGAGGATGAAGTGACTTGCCCAGGATCACACAGCCAGTAAGTGACTGAATCCAGATTTGAACTCAGGAAGATAAGTCTGCCTGACTCCAGGGCCTGTGCTCTACCCACTGTGCCACCTAACTGCCTCTCACTTTTCATTACTTCCATTTAAATTCTTCAGTCTTGTTCCTTTTGACTGTTGCTGTCTGTAGGTTCGACAACTTTAATTTGGTGATAAAAATTTGTCATCTCTCCTAAACCTAAAAAGTTCCTTAATGATGTACCTTTCCTTAATGTGAAGATGCCTATGATAAGATTAACTCAGAAGCTGGGTGGGAAAAGTTATTCCTTCATTCTAACAAAAGTTTGGAGTCACAGCAAAACAGGCATGCTCACCCCATACTGAATGGAAAGGATGCAAACTAATCTGATAATTATTCATCGAGCACCGATGAGGTACAATCTTTGAACCCTGGAGTTACTTCTTCATTGAAGCACACAGTTCTGCAAAATTCTGTGGCATATTTGAAGGAAGGTCTAGTGGGACTTTAGAGATATCATCTCTCTTCCATATCCATTATCTTGGTGGCTTTCGTTATGCAAAATATTGCATATAGTCCCCACTACTAACAGACATGGAAGTAGGAAAGCGAAGTCACTACCAGAAGCTCAACTTCTCCAAATTGAATTATTTCAAAGAGACAAGATATTGGACAGAGTGCCCAGTCACCATACCCTCTAGCCAAATAACCTGCGTAAGACTCTTAGCTAATGGAACTGGAGAGATAACATCCAAGTGAAAGAACAATCAGCCCTAATCTCACAAAAGGCTGAGTTAGTGATGGATGGCAAAAGGAATACTTGTCAGTATAAAGGGAGAAGTATTGTCAATCAACATATCAAGGCTGTTTCAAATGAAATTTCCTTTCATAGGCTAGGTTGCACAGTGGATAGAACATCAGTCAGAAAGACCTGAGTTCAAATTCAGCCTCAGACACTTACCAGATTGTGACCCTCAGTTTCCTCATCTTTAAAATAAGCTGGAGAAGGAAATGACAAACCATTGCAGTATCTTTGCCAAAAAAACCCCAAATAGAATCATGAAGAGTCAGACACCACGGGAACAATTGAACAATAATAACAACAACAGCAACATCAGAGTGCCTGGCACAATGGAGTGAGCTAAGAAATACCTATTGATTGCTATTGAACATTCATCAATTATGGGAAGCTCTATGCTTATTTGGAAGATACTGCTGTTGACGCAACCACCTTTGGCCTTCAGAATGATCCTATGAGTCACTTAAGAAAATATTATTGCTTTAGTCACGTTTTTTAACCCCAAATGGTGCTAAAGCAGCAATATGGTAAAAATGAATAGAGCCAGGCTCAAAGCCAAGAAATCCTGGGGATGAATTCTGCCTATGACCCATTGTAGCTGTGACTCTAGGCAAGTCAGTTCATCTCTTCGTGGTCTAGACAACTCTCTAAGACTTTAAGTTGTAGAGAAGGTATTGGTCTCCTCTGGCGGAGAGATTTTCTTCACCAGGGAGTTACTGCCCTAGACCAAGGCAATCACAGCTCCAGTTCCTATTCCCTTCCTGGACAGCATTATCTTGCTTGATCACTTGGTTTATCTGCCACTCTTGGGTATAACTAAAACCTACCTGTTACTAGTTCAGCCCCAACTACACTTTGCCATCTCCCAGCTCTTGACATTTTCCCTGGCTGTCTCCCTGCCCTTCCTCATCATCCCTGCTTGCTTCCTGGCTTCCTTGGCTTCCTTCAAATCCCAGCTAAAATCTTATTTTCTAGAAGAAATATTTTCTGACTCTTCTTCAATTCTAATGTCTTCCCTCTGGTGATTATTTCTAATTTATCCTGGATATGACTCATGTCTACATAATTGTTTGCATGTTGTCTCCTCCACGAACTCCTTGAGAATAAGGACTTTCTGACTTTCTTTCTATCCCTAGCACACAGCACAGTGTCTAGCCCTAGAAGGTGCTTAGTACATGTCTATTAATTACTCACAATACTCTAATGGATTTGTGATTTTTTTTTTTGGTCAAAGTGAGCACTTCCTCCATTGATTTTCATCAAAGGTAATCCTGTAAATGTCTTCTCTTAAATTTAGCACAAGGAGTTCACCCAACATGTTGGGGGCCACCCTTGATTTCTCTTGTGAAAATTGAATTTTAAAGAATGAAAATTTGTGACATCTGAGAAGATTCCAAAGACTACCAAGGGCTCAGCAGAATGTCAGTCTTTTGACCTCCTATATTTGGATATGGTCTTTTGAAGCCAGATTTGGACAGCCCATATCACAGACTATTCATAAAACTCCATTGCATTTAATAAACTTGGAAGTACTTATAAACCAAAAATATATAGAACTGGGATACCTGCTTTTTCTGTCATAACCCATTATTCTAGATGAAAAATTTCTTGGACAATCAATGTTAGAAGAAAACTTGGTACTGACATCCAGCAAACTCCAATATAATTGGAAACCATAGGATTCCTTCCACTACTATGACCTACTTGTATACTGGTGGGACCTGTCCATTAAGGGTTCTTTCAACTATCCATAAGCTTCTTTGCTAGTTTTGTAAGCAGATAGCAAAAAGACCAGATGAAAGGCTCCAGAGAATGAAAATCCTCTATTGAAAAAAAATAAAGGGAGAGGACAACTGGGTGGTGCATTGGATAGAGCAGTGACCCTGGATTCAGGAGGACCTGAGTTCAAATCCAGCCTCAGACACATATCACTTACTAGCTGTGTAACCCTGGGCAAGTCACCTAACCCCATTGCCTAGCCAGAAAAAAAAAATAAAACAAAGGGAAAGGGAAAGTATATAAAATTCACTCTCAGGACATGATGTATATTGAATGTGTATTGAAGACTGAATGGCATGGCTCCTTAATACCATGATTTCATAGTAATGAATTAACAGTAGTGATAACAGAAAGAGCTACACAAAAAGACTAAAACATAATGGAGATCACCAAAGACGGAATACACAATTATTCATGGAGAGTCCCTCTAGAAGAGGCCTAGTGTTGTTTGAAGAAGAAACATTAGACTCCCCCATTAGACTGTAAGCTTCTTGAGGTCAGGAACTGATTTTTGCCTCTTTTTATATTCCCTGTGCTTAGCAGAATGTCTAGCACATAGTAGGAATTTAAATGCTTACTAATGACTGAATAAAAACAAAAGCAATAGAGGAGAAATTCTAAAACCTATTCCCCCATCTTCATTTCTCTGTCTCTGTCTCTGTCTCTGTCTCTGTCTCTGTCTCTGTCTCACTCTGTCTCTGTCTCTGTCTCACTCTCTCTCTCTCTCTCTCTCTCTCTCTCTCTCTCTCTCTCATTGCTTTACTCAGCCTCTGAAATGATCCAGGCTAGAATAAATGTGGCAATGTGTCAAATAAAGCCACATGGCCAGAATTATTTCAACTTAGAAATTAAACAGAATACAACTTCCTTCTGTTCACTGGTGTTCCCATTGTCTCAAATAAGACAAATCAGTGCTCTACAATAGGAGAACGTCATATGACAGGAAAGATTTTATAGAGCGCTTAAACTGAACCTGGCAAAGCCACACATAGATATACTTTGCGGGATAAGAAAAGGCAAGGACACAGTTTCTAATCTTATTTAACAGATGAGGAAACTGAGGCCCTGAGTTGCCCCCAGATAACAACTTAATTCTTGTGTCAGACTAGAGCCCAGTTCTCCTGACTCAATCAGACTACTCCTGTTCTTTCTACTATGCCATAATGACTATAAGTATAGATTTCTATACAACTAATAGATGGAGTATTCGCAATAGAAAGCCATCCACTTTATGTCCTGTGTTAAACAATTTCTTGGTGTTAGTCTTCATTAAAGCCAATAGCCTGGAATAGGTGACCATGTGAGTTTTCTTCTAGCTTTATGGTCTATCTTGTAAAGTTGAAATTCTACACAAGTTGTGGTTATTCAGTCATTAAGTCGTGTCCGACTCTTGGTGACCCCATGGACCATAGAGCACCAGAAACGTCTATGGGTTTTTCTTAGCAAAGACAGTGGAGTGCTTGCCATTTCCTTCTCCAGAGGATTAAGGCAAACTGAGGTTAAGTGACTCGCCCAGGGTCACACAATTAGTGTGGAGGCTAAATTTGAACTCAGGTCTTCCTGACTTCAGATTCAGCATTCTATACACTGAGCCATCTAGCTATATACAGGGCCACAAAGATGTTTCTTTTTAAGGATCAATTGAGCTGAACCTGACATTTGTTGTCTCCTTTCTTATATATTGGCACTGTGTTTGGAATCCACTGATAAGCACGATTATATTTTCAGCTATTCTGTTTATATCAAGTATGTCTCTTTCACTTATTTCTCAAATCATTTAAATATTAAGAGTTGTGTAGCGTGCTCAGACATAGATGTGCTGCAGTCCTGATCACTTGAAGGAATACTTCCTTCAATGGGACCATGGATCCATTGTGCTAATGGAATACTTAAGTCTCCCTGGCCCTGCTTTTTTAAACTAATTTTAAAATATCTCTCAAGACGCTTACGGATTTATGGCTAGAAGGAAAATTCAGGGTCATCTAACTTGAACTCAAATCCTCAGATTCTGGATATATGGCCCTTTCCATTGCATGATGATGCTTCTACTTTTAAGTAATCCCTAAGGAACAACTTATGTAGACTCTTTCAAGAAAGTAGAACACATCTCTGTTAAAAGTAGTGCTACATTATTGCAAACAGTGTCTGAAAGTCCAATGACCCCTAGAGTTAGTGATCATTTCAAGAAAGTTGTTGTTTATCCTAGTAGAAGGTTAAGTCATCGATATTACACAGTAATTTCTTCTATGAGTAAAAAAGTCACATGTAAAAAGTTTCATGCCAGTCTGAGAAACAATTGGTCATATTTCAACATTTATTTCTTTGCAAAATAAATCCAGTACCATCCCTCCCAGAAACTGTTTACCATTGATTTAGTCTAAATGTAGCAAAAAAAAAATTAAAAATCCCTCTTCTCCCAAAGACTTCTGGCTCTTGTTGTACACTTATGTTCATTTCAGATGAAATCAGAGGTGCTCTCCCTACTCATTTTTTTTCTTCTGTCGTAGGGCAGGAATCGGATACGAAGCTTCAGGCTAATTCAATAAAAGTGTGTAGCCCCGTTGCTGATACAGCCAAACTATCCATCTTCACTTCTGAAACAGTATTCCATAAGGGATAAGATAGACCATTCTAGGAGTCTGAATTTGAACGGTTGCTTATTATTGTCAAGTAGTTATGTGCTGGGTAAAGAAAATAAAAATAAAATCATAGAAAATCCACTGTAAGACCTAATGATCAGGCTTCATCCTTTATTAGGTAGTTAGAGACAATCGATGTTTACAGGTCAAATTTAAGGGCGGCCATTTGAACCAAAACTGTTCCACAGAGCATGGAGGCAAAGAGATTCAGACACCGCATAGAATTTGCACGGGTTTGCATGTGATACTGTTTGCTTTCAGCCTTCTTTAAATTAACCCTCCCTCATGTCCCTAGAATAACGCACATAACCCTGGCCTTGCTTCCTAAGGATACAGAAGGGTCAACTGCTGTGAAATTGAAGAATTGTGGAAAAATACTTGGCATATTGTTATATACCAGCTATTTATTTTTCATCTTCAATTCAGAGGAGACATTTAGCTTTGTTTTATTTCCTCCTTATGAGTATTTTTTTTTCAGATTATGACATTGGTTGACTGTTGTGAAAACCAAAGTATTTTGTGTAATGGAAACACTGAACCAAAGTCAGGGCTCCAAAGAACCTGTTTAGCCGTATCTGGCCATTCTATGAGCTGCCAATGGGTCATCTTCCTCTGTAAGGTCAAACAGTATTACCCATGCAGAGGGCTCCCAAAACACTCTGAGTTACCCCTCAATTGGCTAAACAGATGGACCAGAAATTTAATTGTAGGTGAAAGTGGGACAAACCATTGAGACAAAAGGCTACAGATATTGGAAAGTTTAAAATAAACAACAGTCAAAATAGCAATTTGAGGAGATAATTTAAATAAATACCCATGTGAATCTTCTGAGCTCCTTGCCCCACAAAATACACAAAACACATTTTTCTTCTTTTGCTTAAAAATATATATGTATACATACATACATACATACATACATATATATACACACACATATATATGTATATATTTAAGCACACAATTTTTAAAGAGATGAGCACCACGGACTATGGCTAGATTGTGGATTAGAAAGCTCAAAACCATGCTCAACTCAGAGCACTGAACTTGTAGTGGGTGTTTTTAAATATGGCAACAGTCAAATGTGAAACATCCGCAGTTCAAAAGTATTATTTCATCATGAATTCTTGACATCTCTCAAATTGCTGCTAATTTCCTTTATTTTATTTTTATTTGTTATTAAAAGTAATTTTAAGAAGGTCATACATGTGCCTTCCTATCCCTTCCTCATTAAATAGCCTTTACAAAAACTTTTCAAAAATATTTTTTTTTCCCTAAACCTAAGTAGTAGTTTTTATTCTTGTTCTAAGTGTAAGAGCGGCATGTCTCTCAGCTATGGAGCAATGCGACTGCATTCTCCTCTGTCAGGTGGATAAGATCCCTTTTAGCTCTCTGAGGGCAAAAGTCAATCATGTTGATCACAAATCAAAGGCACAGCTATTTCTGATGCCGTTTACTACTTACCACTTTGATGATAAAGTGTGAAGTTGGATGGTTATATATTTATTTCATATAGTAGTTTTTTTCTGTTTATAAGTTATTTTCTTAATCTTTCTAACATATATACAATATATATAATATATATACTTATATATACCCCTGATAAATCTTATTTTAAAGGGACACTGTCAACCCTTCAAAGCCTTACATTGATCACATAAAGCTTCCAATATGCAGAAGTCCATGATAGAAATGAAGGTACAATAAGACCTTCTAGGTGTTTTTCTCTACTCCATATCCACGGTGTGCAGTTAACTCATCTGCATTTTTTTCCTTGTTGCTACTTACCTTTACATATACAGTAAACATTTATATCATGTCAGTAGGAGATCTAAAAATTAAACAATTAAGCTTATGACTACCATTGTACTCCAAATGAAAGCATTCTACCTACAGACAGTACCACTGGCATGATACAAAGGGGGTGTGTTGCAGAGGTATAATATGCTCCCCTTTTTTATGAGGTAGGGATGACCATGGATTTCCTACTCAGCACTTATCTTGGCACTATAGCTCAAGGTTATGGCCATCCCTAGCTCACAGAAACTGAGCAGGTCGGCTGCCTGCCATATTTATTTTCTTTATACCCATGGCACGTAATTTCCCCCAGTGCTTACCCATCCATATTTTCAAACATGGATATTTGTTGTTTCTGGGTACTCAGAACATTGCCACAAATCACTTTTCTTTTTTCTGATTTTCTTGGGGGGAAGGGTTATCCCAAAGCATGACTCCACTGTATAATATCTCTGAACACTGCATTCATTTGTCTCAGAGTTGAGGAGGAGAAAAAAGATTATTGATTTGATTCGGAAGACCTCCCCAACAGTTTCATTGGTGTCCATTGTTTTGGCTACTTACAGGATCTGGCTGGTTATTCTACCTTTTGTGATTCAGTGATAACCCTAAAGGTGTTAAATTGCAACATGGCTACTGTTTTACAAGACAACTACTGCATCTAATTTTGTTCTGATAAATACCCAGTAACTGCTGACATGGCGGAGGATCAGTAAGGGGTCTACTATTCACAGTGTTGCTGCTGCTTCTCATTCTTCTTCTTCTCGTTAATCTACAGAATAAAGTACTGAATATACATTGGAACCAGTTAATGCCCTTGGACAAATGTATAGTTGTTTCATAAAGCAGGAAAGACAATGCAGGGGAAGTAGGTGCCCAAAAGCACGGTCACAAAGGTTTTTGTAAATTCTAGATACCACTACGAGTCAATGCTGGAGATCACTTCTAAAACAGTCAATATTCAAGAGGAATGCTCTTATGTGGAGAAAATGCTGACCCCTTCCCCTCCCTCCCATCCCCTTTTAGAATCTTTTCAATTCACTATCAAAAGTCCTGGCTCTTCAGATAGACTTTAAACTATAAATAAACACTGCATAGTTCATTTTTTTTTGTTTTCTTTGTTTTTTGAAAAAAAAAAAATTATTGCAGTACAATGACTCCCATTTGGAGTTCAGTAAGGAGCAAACAGCACAGGAGTATGGGTGGTCCGTATGGGCCCGGGAGCAGGCCGGAGGAGTGCTGGAGGAAGTGCAGATGGCTGGAAGAGGGTGGCTGCCGGAGCTGTCCGGAGACTGAAGGGTGAATTCACTGCCACAGCGGCTGCAGCTGCCGCAGCTGCCAGTGGGTTGGGGAGGATCCGTGGAGCCAATGGCTTGGAAGGTTCCTTAGAAAATACTAATTTTACCTGTAATGGAGAGGGAAAAGAAGGTGGAAGAGAAAGATAGCAGAATTTGGGGACGTGTTCTTTCCCAGTTGGCTCCATATTAGATAGCGTTAGAATTCCAAAGGACCATTCATAAGAAAGCTAGATTTATGATTCAAATATACACACGCAATGAACTATAGGATTTCAAATATCTTTTCAAAGGAAAACCTGGCTGATAATTTGACTAATCTGTTAAGAGAAACTATGTGTGTGTTTGTGTGTTGGCGTCTCCTATGAGGACGTAAGCTCCTTGAGGTGAGGGACTGTCTTACTTCCTGTATCTGTATCCCCAGCCCTTAGCTTAGGGCTGGGCACATTGTTAGCACTTAATAAATGCCTCCCCCAACTATTCATCCATTCGTGCTAGGGCATTCTCATTAGAAACACAACCAGCAAACCTTCCATTTGCCAAAGACAGTAACTGGTTAACAAATGCACAGTAGAGAGTTTGCCACACTTGGAAATGTTGACAGTGGAGTGAGTGACATCACTGTGGAGTCACAGAATCCTGGCTTTGCTATGGACTATCTGATCTTAAACAAGTTATTCAATCTCTCTGGTCTCATTTTCCTTATCTGTAAAATGTAAGAGCTGGCTTAGATGGTCTGTGAAAGCCCTGCAACCTCAAATATGTGAACTCCTAACAACATTCCTGAATACTGGTTTTATAAAATGAGGGGTTTGGACAAGATAACCCCAAAGATTCTTTCCAATTCCAAAGCTTTGTGCCTGTGATCCAGTCATTTCACCTCCTGGGGCCTCAGTTTCTTTGTTAAGAAGTGGGTTTAGACTATCTGGTTTCTGAGCTCCCTTCAAATTCCAAAGCTATGATCCTCATAGGACTACAAGTGATAGGAAATGTAAATGAGACAGTGATGGGCACATCACATCTCTGTGACGAGTACAATTTAAGTAAATTACCCAGAGAGATTCAGAGCAAAAAAAAAAAAAAAATAAAATGAGAGAAAGGGAGAAAGATTCATCATCCCTCAGACAGGCAGCTGTCATCTGACAATCCGATCCTGTCAAATGGGCCACAGAGAATGTCACTCTCATTTGAGCACGTGGAAAAACTTGAGAAAAACAAAAGCTATTCTTAAAGTGAAAGATCTTACCTCTAACAAGTTAAACATTTTTTTGTTTCCTCATCATTTAAAAAAAAAAGCTGTATTCTCTCAGCTTCAATCTAAATCACTAGCCTGGATCTCCTGCCAGAAGCATCGGTAAAATGGCAGCTCTGAGGATGATTTCCAGGTATAGAAATAGTAAGATTTTTTTTTTTAAGTAGTGAGATTTTTAAAGTGTTTGAAATTAATACGAACACTTTAAAAACCTAACTCTTCACCTTCAGTAAATATTTACTTTGGCTAACTATAAAGGTAAATAAAGCCAAGGTTACTTAATAAGAAGATGAAATCAACAGCAATTCAGATTAGCATTTCTAATCTCATGCTGTAGTTAACATTGTTTCTAAGCTAAAAAAAGACATTTTGTTTGTATAATGAGAGAGTTATACACATTATCCATTTGTGTATATATACATATACATACACATGCTAAATAGGTAACCAATTTCTCTTTTTCACTTTGGAAATTTCTATACTACTTTTTTTTCTTGTTGCATTTGTCTTTGGGGTCTCAAATGAATCTATATCAATATTTAACTATCTCTCTATATATATGTGTGTGGGTGGGGAGGGGGGGAGCATTTTACAAAGATGGAACTCACAAAATGAAAAGGTAGAATTCTATATGATCACCAAAAGGCAAAGGGAAAAAGAAATATGTCCAAATCAAAACATTGATTGGGTTGATACTCCCAAGCCACTCAGGCTTAAAACATCCTACTTTACTTTGACTTGTCTATATTATTCATTAGTCCCTCAAAAGAAGCAGCAAAAGTGTCTTGCTTCTCGTACCTTTTGTTTTCAAGAGAGTTCTGCCTTTGAAATCAATACCAGAAATATACAGTAGGTGAACCATACTGCCCTCTTTATTGCTTTCTCTTTTCTTCCTAGACTCAGTGACAAATAGGGAGTTCAATGAAAAGATACATGAACGGTGTTAGGGATAACAGCTGCATCTATTCAATGGCAAAATATTAGTTTAGACGCTGGTAATTTCCCCGGACTGAGTTGATTCAATTATTTATTGAATACATCAAATACTTGCACGCTTTGTGGATACAACCATTATCTCAAATACTGTCACTCAAGGATTCATCAGCTCATTTTTAAGTGAAAACCATTTTCAAATTCAACATATTTGAAGGGAAGTGAAAACTGTACTCACCCCAAGTGGATGTGCTCCCTTTTGAAGTTTATTATAGGGACTGTATTTAGGTTTGGGGGGTTTCCCAGCAGCTCTGTCTTTGTGCCTTCTACTGCTGATGTGCTATTAAATATAGGGAAAGGAAAGGAACTTTTAAAACTTGACTACAGAAATCCTCAAAAATGTTGCCTTCTATCCTAGGAGATTTCAGTATGTGTTGAACTTTTAATATTAATTAAATTTACTTGAACTTCTCAACTATACCACTCACAGAACTATAATTCCTAGTATTTAGACTCAGACATTTTCTATTTAAGACTCCTAACTATGTGGAAACTGAGCTCTGGAGAGGAGCAGTGATGTGCCTAATCCTTGTAGTTATCAAATCCATGTCTCTCTTTTCTACCACATTGCTTGGCTTCAACTACTACAGGTCCCTCTCTAACCCAAATTTATTCAATCTGCAAAATCTTGAAGTCAGAAATTTCTTCTCTCTAATTATAATGTCCTGACCTTCCTTTCTCTTACTCAATCAATCTTCTCAAATCGGTTCACACTTTGTAACCTTCATTTTCTCAAATTCTATAATTCCACTCCATCTATCTTATTCTGGTCTTGCTTCTTTCCCTCCACAATTTTGACCCCATGGTCAGTCATGGTATAACGTGTCATCCTCCACCCTTGAATTTTCTGCCCTCTTAATCTTCCAGAAATCTCACACTAATCTCCCGAGTAATTCTAGCCAATGCCTTTTCAGCTCCTTACTGTTCTAGAAAGAATAGTCAATCCTTCATTTCCCCATCGCCTTCCACAATCTTCTGCAATTTGTTTCACCTACCTATCATTAATATTAAAGTTTCTTTGTATTTCGCTTATATTCATTATTTGAATGTAGGGATCTTGGGTGAGGGACTTTCTTTTATTCCTTTTGTTTTGCTCAATATCCAACATATTCCCTTTCATATAGTATATGCTTAAAAATATTTGGCATTCTGATTTAGTTAATTTATTAAGACATCAGATTCAAAAGGCATGCACTTAAATTCTCCCCACTCCCACCAGAAATATGATCTAAGGAAAAGAATTAATTCACACATGTGCTTTTGAAGGGTTATATCTATTTGGGTATTCATTGTAAAAACTAATAGATGTTGCTGTAATTTTTCTATGGTACAAATCTCTTTTTTTATGGAAGGTACCTTGAAAGAGAAAGAAAGTTCTTGGGGAAACTTTATGGGCAAATAAAACCATATGCCAGGCAGAGATGAATTTATTTCCATACTAACGTTTATCCCTCTGTCTGTACAATTCAGTATCAACCTAATAAATCTGAAAGGTAGAGAAGGTTTCAGTGAATAAGAGCTCTAAGAAAAAATATTGTTCAGAAGCCCACAAAATTGATTATAATTAGAGTGTTGTGCTCTCAGGTTATATCATGGGTATACAGAATAAATTATAATCTGAAGGTTGTTTTCTTAGCTCCTGTCACTGGTATATCTTAAAAGAAATTTCTTTATTCTTATTTAGTGGTTTTAAGAAATGCCATAAAAATAGTTACTACAAGTGTAAACTCCTTAAAGCCAAGCATTTTCAGTTGTTAACTGTGTCCCCTATGCTGTTAGTATGAGTTGATGGATTGATTGATCAGTATCCCGGGTTTGTAGTGAGGAATTTAACAATGACTTGGGATATTTTCCCTTTAAATAAAATCTTATTTAGTTGGCTAGTAAATCTGACCTCAAAAATTTACTGGCTAACAGCCCAACCATATAGAGTGGCTTGTCCTCATCAGACTGGACATTTGTCAGCCCCAGAAGGACATTGATTTCTTTCTCAGAGAATCAGGCTGCTCCACACATACAAATGTCCAATAAATACTTAGCGTTCAAAGGGACAGTCTGCTTGCCCAGTCCACGTGGGGACACCACAGGTTCTTGCTCTCAGATTGGAACCACCCACCTGTTTAAGTTGTGTCTCTGAATTTACATGCACGTCACAGATTTCACAGTGAAACGTCTTGTTTTGCAGGCCTGTGTTTCCCTTGTTGATCGGCCCCTTGCCTTTTACTCCTACTCGAGGAAATGCCTTAATGGTCCCACTCCCATTCCGGGCTTCCAGCATGGTTTTGTGCTTAGTCCCTGAAATATATATTTAAAGGAAAAGAAAGACAGAAATGGGATCAGAGAGGAGTAAAAAAAATGTTGCAACTAGTTAGATCCCTCTTCCCATCTCTGTAAAAAACAAACAAACAACTACTAGTCTGCTTTACATCATGACTAATGTGAATATATGTTTAATATGAATGCATAAGTAGAGCCTGTATCAGATTGCGTGTCATCTTGGGGAGGGGGGACAAGAGGGAGTGGGAGAAAATTGAAAACTCTAAATCTTATGGAAGTGAATGTTGAAAACTAAAAATAAATAAATAAATTATATATATATATATATATATAAACCCAACCATTAGATATTTTTCATATTCCATGGCTGACCATTGGAATATATGGGAATTTTAGAATAGTAACAACTCTCTCTCTCTCTCTCTCTCTCTCACACACACACACACACACACACACACACACACATGCACACAGACACACACACATACAAGTATAAAACCAGCCTGACTAAATCAAAGTGTGCTGAGGTAAAATTAAATAGATATGACTTTATTTCCTTATGTCATTTCATTATGTCTCTTGCTGGATGGTTGGTATTTGAAAAGAAAGAGGAATTCTGTCCTTGAGGTGGTCTTAGAGAAGGGATTAGGTCTAAATGAACTATATAACAGAAAGGTTATTGTGTGAAATAAGTAGTTCCCCAAACTCTGAATATACATTCATGATCTTATGTAGAAGAAGTACCAAAGAAGAAGGAAAGAAGCTCTATGTACCCAAAGGTTCCTTTTGGGTAGCTTAAAGAGGATAATAACATCCACCCTGATGAGATGCTCTATTTTAACATCAAATCATTGGAACCAGATGGTAAGGAAAGGGTACAAACACTACAATTGTCTCCACAATAGGTTATAGAGCCAGACTACTATTTTCTTTGAAGAAAGCAATAGTAGACTTTTTGGGGGGATGTGAAGTATTTAGTCACTGTAAATACACAGATTAAAACAAGATTTGTTTTACCATTGAAATTTTACACAATTTAATGATAAACATATTTCTCCTGATTTTTTTCACAAAATTTCTGATTTTTGGCACTATCAGACATTTTTCTTTCCCTTGATGATGGGGAATGTTAGCTCTTACTTCTAGGAGAAATTTTCTGTGGAGAATTTTTGGGAGGGAATGGACAAAAATCGCAGTAGAATTCCCAACAGTTAGGAAGGCGAGACCCAGCTTTGTAAGAACTACAGGGTCATAGCAATAAGAAGAAATCATGGCTCTGAGGTCACTTTTGACATCAACTCAATATGTATATTTACCTTGTCACACTTTGGAAACTCCTCAGTGTTTTGGCTAGTGTCCTTCAACTAGTGGTACATTCCTAAAGTGGAATTACCCATTCTAGTAAGAAGAACCTTTTCTTCTTTTTGACTTTACTTTGACCTTAGCTTTCCAATTTACCTTTCCTCTAGCGCCCTTTCCTGCACTCTACCACTATTTGGATGGGTTAGTCAAAAGCCAATAGCAAACTACATCCTTTGGCTTGTGACAATATGCAAATGTTTCTCTAGGGTAGCTCTGTATCAGCACACAACATGCACTAGACAAAAGCTATTCAGAATGAATTTTCCCCTGATTAAATAAAGGTAGGTGTGCATTTCACAGTCTGCGATGATAATAGGTCTTATAGTTTTGCCATTAAATTAACTCTAAAGTGGTAGCATGGCCTAGTGGATACAGAGCAGGCCTCAGAGTCAGGAAGATCCTAGGTTCAAATCTTGCCATGGACACATACTGGCTACTCTGGACAATCCATTTAATTTCTCAGTGCTTCGGCAACACTTTAAGGCTACACGCATTACAGAAAACATTTCAATTTGAACTGGTAAAGAGAGTTTCTTGACTGGAAACTGGCCATACCAATGCAATTGGAGGTCTCTCCCCTTAAAAAGAAAAAAAAAGAGAGATATAGGTATATCTACAACTATCTCTATCTCTGTATATCTATCCCTATATGGATGTATATCTATATCTACCCCTCCTCTCAACTATGCCCTGTTGTAATCATAGCTGTCCATGAATCCCAGAATCAGAGATGAAAGGAACCTGAGTGACCATCTAGTCTAAGGCACAAATGAAAATGAGTCCCCACAACACAACGAGTGGTTGTCCAGATTTTCCCAGTAGATTTTAGCACAGAGCCTTGAACAGGACAGACATTCACTAAATGCTCATTGAATTGAATTTGACTGGGGAACTCACTATTTCCTCCAGACATTCATTCCATTTAGGATAGATTTAATTATTAGGAAGTTGTTGCTTTTCCCTTACATCAAATCTAATCTCCTTATTTGCAATTTCTGTCCTTTCCCCTTAGTTCTGGCCTCTGGTATCAAGTAGAACAAATCAAATTCTTCTTCTACACAATAATTCCTGAAATACTTGAAGACAACTACCGGGTTTCCCACCATCTCCTTTCCTCCGGGCTAAAGATCCAAGAACTTCCACTGATCATGTGCTATGATCTAGAGGACTTTCCATATCCTATTCATTTCTTTCTGAATACTGATTATCTCTTCTAAAATGTGATGCCTAGTACTAAACATCATTCGCTAGATATGGTCATACTAGGGCAGAGTACAGTGGGGCTATTACCTGCCTTATCCTGGACATTAACTCTCCATGCTACTCAACTGTATTAAATTCTTTATCTGTAGCATCACTCTTGACCTACCAACCCTCCTCCCCTTCTAAGGATTTCTTTTTAGGCAAACTACTATTTTCTTCTCTCTCTTGTACTTGTGAAGGTGCTTTTGGGCATCCAAATATGATTTGACGTTATCTTCAATAAACTTCATTTTCCTAAATTAAGCCCGATGTCCCAGCCTAATGAGTCTTTTTTGAATCCTAACTTCCATGCAATGTGTTAGCTATCCTTCCTGGCTGTGTCTTCTGTAAATTTCATACTCGTATTTTATAAGAGGCAGCAAGGAGGAGAAGTGGATAAAGATTCAAGAAGACCTGAGTTCAAATCTTGTCTGGGACACTTTTTGTGTAACTCTTAGCATGTTAGCCTTTCTTTGCTTCTGTTTCCTCATTCATAAAATGGGGGTAATACAAGTACTGACTCCAAAGGTTATTGTGAAGATAAAATGAATGATCTTTGTAAAGTACTTTGCAAACTTTCAAACACTATATCAATTCATGATTATGATAGCAATTATAATTTCTAAAAGAACAATTAAGCCATAGAGTCAAAATTAAGCAAGATATAAGTGAAAACTTATGTTTTTAAGTGAATATATAAAATGGGTAAAATGAGGGTGGTCTCAGTAGGAAATTAACATGTTTTCATTTATTCTAATTTGCTCAGAACCAATTCTAACAGAGAAAATCTCAATTAACCTGGGCTTTGGATCAACCATATTAAATAGAAAACAAATCTCATGCCATCAACCCATGGTTAATAGTATTTAAATAGCTTGATTATCAACTTTTTTTTTTGTTTGTTTACCTCTCCAGGGTAGAAATCATTGGCAGGGACAGCCATTTCCTCTTCCCTTTTAGGAATAATAAAAAGATTTGAGCCATGACCTAGGAAAATTCTTTTATTATTTTAATTTCTATGAGCCAAACTTGCTTTTAATATCCATCCATTCAAGAAGCACTAATTGTCAATTATCTTGAAATGCATTTGTGCTAGGCTCAGGGACTATGAAAACATTTGGAGCAGTACCGGCCTTCAAAGAACTTATTGGCAGTCTACTACAATAAGACAACACCAAAATTAATGCTGTCCTTATATTCTGCCTCCTTTTTACCTTGGAAAATATCATGTATCATTCTGATATATAATGGATTGGTTATCAAAAAGAAAAATAGATCTCCTTTGCCTTATCATTTAAAAAAAAAGTCTGCCTCTAAAGAATATCTAAACAGACACTAAGAGAAATTTCATTATAATTATACAACAAGATTCAGCATGTTTGAAAAGTGGATTTTCTGATTAAGTGATAATTATTGGCATCTATACTGAGTTGCAAGACACAAGATAACAAAAGGGCCATTTTCTCTAGAGCCAATGGCAACGAGATGAGGAATTCATCTAGATCTAAGCTGCCTCATTGAGCTTCCTCCCTCCCTTCAAAACAAAAACAAAAGAAAACAAACCAAACCCAAAACTATTGAACTCATTTTTGGCAGTCCTAGGAAGACAAGGGACTTTATTTCCTTGATCATGTGCTTCAGGTCGAACTCACTTGAATCATACTTTTCTGCCAAGTTTTTCTGAATTCCCTTGAGATCAGATCATTTCATGGCAAGGGTTTCTTCCCTGCCTTGATTCAATTTGGTTCCCCACTTTTCCATTGGCATAGGAGTGGGATTTAAACCTTTGCTCCTACAAGCTCTCTAAGAAGGTGTGAATTACTTAGCTTTATGCCTCATACTAGATGGGTTTTACACATGTAGATTTGCAGAGGAACCTTTTAAAGTGTTTGCCTTTTGTCTTCCATTAGGCAATTTCTGAGGATGGAACTTTGGATCTTCTGGGTGGCCTTGACTCTACTTGATTTTTTATTCTATTTCTGACCTTTTAAAGGGGGAAAAAAAAGGTGATTTCCCAGTGGTTCCAGGTACTTGAGTACTGGCTAACTGATATTTTAATGTATTCAAATAAGCCCTTAGAAAACCCCTGCCATTCCCCAAACCTCTACTCTAATTGCTTATTTAGCACAAGTTCAGCCTACTTAACTTTAAATAAATGAGCAGGAAAAGTGCTTTTGCTATAAATAGCACATTGGAAAGGTCTTATACAATATATGGTGTTCGATTCATACCATGTGTTCTGAGAAAGCAAAATTCTCCTCAGTTTGTTAACTCTATGGGTATCATAAGCATTAATCAAGCCCCAACTGAAATCTTATCTCACCCGTGAAGATTCACTGACCCCTTGTTCCTCTAAAATCTTAAAATACTTTTTGTCAGTTTCATTTTTTTGAGCACTTCCCTCCCCCCACATACAGTCTAATTTTGGCGATCCTTTTGGTGACATTAACCTGATTCCATTCTTAAGCATCCAGAACATTGTTGTCCCAGAAATAAGGGAGCAAAAGATAAAGGAAGTGTCTCTAGTAGCAAATGGAGAAGCAATGAGTATCAGGCAATGAATGGCTGTAGCTGAGATGAGCTGAGAATGCAGATTCTATCTGTTCTTATTGGCCAGTTCATCAGAGGAGAATTGAAGACATGCAAAGATTATATCTGATGTGCTGTGATTGGCTGATTCTTTCATGAAGTGAGGATGATTGGCAGACACTAGAAAAAGAAAGGTCTAAGAAATGAAAACGGAAAGAGTCAAGTAACGTGCATAGACTAGTGGGATCATAGACAGCAAAGGTCTTTGGTCTATCTCATCACTCATTTTACAGTTAAGAAAACTAGTAGAGTAGTTCAGTTGTGCTGTGGCTTAAATGGCCTTGGTGGCTTGACCAAGGAAATTGATCACCTTTTTAAAACTAGTATTTTCAAAGGAAAATATTCTTCAGCTTCCAAATATCTAACCTACAATGTCTGCCATGTAGACTAGATGTTCCCACTGATATCCTAACTACAAGGAAAAAATAAATTCAAGAATTGATTCAAGCTCCAAAGCCTATAATTTGGCCCTGGACCCTGTAAAACTAAATCAGCTTCCTTTGGCTCCAGCTGCTTCTTAAGAAAGTTCCAGAGGGGCTTGGTATGGGCGATTCATCACTGGGCCTGGAATCAGGAGGACCCAACTTCCATCCAGCCTGATACAGTTAATAGCTGCATGACCCTAGGTACATCACTTAACCTTTGTTTGTCTCAGTTTCCTCAACTATAACATTTACTGCAATAAAAAGCAATAGTGCAATACTATAATAAAACTATAATAATAGCACCTCCCTCCCAGGGTTGTTGTGAGAATCAAATGATATTGAAATTGTAAAGGGCTTAGCACAGTGCCCGGCACATAGTAGGTGCTATAGAAATGTTAGTAATAATGATGATATTGCTCGGCTCTAAGCCTTTAACTTTTTGTTATTTTCTCAATTTTTCTTGACCATCAAAGTTTGATCACTCAAAACATGATGTCACCTTACCCTCCCCCGCCTACAAGTCTGCTTGTTTCCCTGGTAGAGACCCCCTGCTACAAATCTCTGACCCCCGACTTTGTTGGAATTAGATGCCTCATCCGTCATCTTTTCTCACTTTCCCATCTAGGGACAGCTAGATGACATAATGTATATACTTCTGGCCTGGAGTCAGGCAGACCTCCCTATGCCTGACGGGTTTCTAGGTTTTCTGTCAACATTCCTGCCTAAATACTAATTTCCTCTCTCACTGGCCAAGGGAAAGAGGAGGAGGCACAAAGCAGTCAGTATGACCTCAAGAAGAAAACACACTCTGTCTCTGGAAGTACCCAGAGATGACCCCATCTATCACAACATGACAGAAATACAAACACCAAGCAAGGTGCCATAACTCATCCCTGTTCAGAGGGTAACACACAATGAAGTTAATTGATTCCAAATCACTCCGATATCTAATCCCCCAAACCGATTATCTCTAAAAGGGAATACAGAGGCACATTTCAAGGACACACTAAGGCATTGAAGGAGTATTTATTTAAAGACTGGAGAAGACAAAGGGAGACCACTGAAGTAACTGACCTCCACTGCCTTCCTATCCATGCCATCCACTGGAAGGGAGTTGAAAACACATACTTCAGAAAAAACGTTACAAGACATTTTCTACCTAAACGTTGGACAAAAGTGATGAGCTCAGCTGTCTGGAGGGTGGTCAATCAGGGTGACAGCTGCGGCCAAGTCTCTGCCAATGACACCAGCACAAAGATAACCATGGCTGGCCAGTGTCGCTCTATGCTATCGATGAGAGGGCTTTCTACCTTTTCTACTGTCTGGTGTGTAGGCCCACTGACGATCTTCCATTTTTCTCTGCTTTATCCTTTAGAAAAATGTCTTTATTCCTTCTTTGTGTACACGACAGAGGGACAGATGCCGTTTTGTCTCAGTGGGAAAAAAAATGGAGAAATCACAAAGAATGGTAAAGGAACTGGGATGTTAGCAGCATGGGGAAAATCCAGGCATGGGATCATGGTCTATCTCTGACTTAGTAAACATATCTAAATATTGAAAGATAGATTTATAAACTCTTCTATGGCAATTGCTTCAATTTTGTTTTTGTAGCCACGGGGCCTATGTAATAGGCACTTAATAAATGTTTGTGAATAAATGAAGTCCTAAGAATTTACTTGAGATATTCAGAGGCTCGGTATGGACAGTGGGATTGGAATCTACATTTATCTGACTTCCAAACAGCACTCTAACTAACTAGCCACATTAAGAATAACAGAGGGCAGCGAGGTGGCACAGTAGATAGAGCACCGGCTCTGGAGTCAGGAGGACCTGAGTTCAAATTCGGCCTCAGACACTTGACATTTACTAGCTGTGTGACTCTGGGCAAGTCATTTAATCCCATTGCCTAGCAAAAAAAAAAAAAGAATAACAACAACAACAGCAATGATAATAATAATAATGATAGCTAGCATTTATATAGTGCTTTAAGGTTTCCAAAATACTTTACAAATATTATCCCATTTTATCCTCACAGCAATCCTGAGGGAACAGAGGTAGACAAGAGGTCAAATGACTTCCTCAGGGTTACACAGTTAGTAAGTGTCCGAGGCTGTATTTGACTCCTGGAGTCTTCCTGACTCCAGGCCCAGCAATGCTCTATCTACTACGTCACCCAAGAAAGAACCTTAAAGAACCTCCAGTCCAATGTTCTCATTTTATAAATGAGGAATCTAAGGCCTGGATAGGTTAAATAAATTACTCATAGTCACACCGGTTAGAAATAACAGAGCCAGAATTCAAATTCTGGACCTATAATTCCAAATCTAACACCCCTTGTCCCTACAAGTATGGCCTATGACCAATGTCTTGGAACTAGAATGACTTTTATTGATATTGCACAGGAGGTGAAGGAAGGGGAGTCCATGATGTAACTCTAGAAGTAGCAGATAATTTCTTGGCTCACAAGTTGGAACTCTGACCGTTGTGTTCCACAAGGGGCAGTGAGGCTCTAGATCAGGGATGGGGAACCTGCGGCCTTCAGGCCACATGTGGCCCTCTAGATCCTCAAGTGTGGGCCCTTTGACTGAATACAAACCTCACAGAACAAAAATAAAAGGATTTGTTCTGTACAACTTGGACTCAGTCAAAAGGCCGCACCCGAGGACTTAGAAGGCCACCTGTGGCCTCGAGGCAGCAGGTTCCCTACCTCTGGTCTAGAGCACAACTATAGGCAAATTACCTAGCCAGTTAAGCCTCCATCTCCTCATCTATAGGAAGGAGATAATAACATTTCTGCTGCTGCCTTGAGGGGAGGAAAGTGCTTCACAAACCTTAAAGTGCCTTATAAATGTGAACTGTGCAATGAACAAACTACTTATTATTATAATATAATTATAATATAAATAATGTACTTAGTATAATATTCACAATATACTTATTATTACAATGGTAATAATATAATTAATGAAGAAAAGGAGATGTTAAAGTGCTCGTGACAAACATTGGTATTTCAGAATGTCTCCTAAAACAAAATGGTTACACAGCCAATGTGAGGGGGAGATTAGATTATATTTTAGATAAAAAATTTATTAAGTACTTATTATATGTCAGGAACCATACTAAACTATGGAAATACAAATACAAGCAAAAAGAAAAGCAGTCCCTGCCCTCAAGGAGCTTACATTCTAATGGGAGAAGACAGCATAGAAAGGAACTATGGTGGTGGTGGGGTACTCAAAGTCAAGGTGGAAAAGTCATCTGGAGAGTTAGGAGCTGACTCGATTCAAAATGGGAAGGACAAATTCTTTCTTCTTTCTCCCTCCCAATCCACATGGTCCACTGCCACCAGGAAGCAGAAGGCTGTCTAACTCTGTTAGCTATCATTCTATGGTAGCATGATTCCACTCAGCACATTGCAGTCCTATGGGCTCTCTCTTTCTCCCACCCGCATGATACTCCGTCTCCCCTCTTGGTTCCAGTTGGTGATTGTCTCCCATGCCTGGAATATTTTCTCTCTTTCATGCTGCCTCTTAGAAACCCTGGCTCCTTTCAAGACTCAGTTCAAGTATCAACCTTTGCAAGCAGCCTTTTACGGTCTCCTTAGCTTCTAATGCCTTTCCAACAAAGGTTAAATGTTTTGGCTTTGGGTGTGTCTTATATGTGTTTATAGATGTATATACTATTTTGTTCTCTTACAGAATGTAAACTTCTTGAGGACAGGGAATATTTTCTTTAGTCTTCATATCCCCAGTACCCTAGAACAAAGCCTGATACAGAGTAGGCACTTAATGAATGTTTATGAATTGGTTAGAGACGCTTCTGAGAATTTCCTGCTTGATTTTTTGAATTTCAACAATTATTTATTAAGCAACAGTCAAATTGTATTTATTAAGTGCCTACTATGTTCCTGGAACTGGACTAAGTGTTCTATGCACTGATGAAAAATGATAGACCCAGTTCTCAAGAAAATCGTAGTCCAATAGGAGGGATAACATGTGGATAGATAAGTATGATGCAAAGTGGAATGGTATGGGGCTAAGGAGAGGTCCAGAAGAAGAATTTAAGGAAAGCAAGATCACTCTCAGTTGAGAGATTTGAATAAGTTTTATTGTTGGAAAACAAAAAAGGGCTAGAAAGTAGAGAAAAATTCCAGCCTTTAGAAAAAAGGAAGATATGTCTTCCAGGTGTGGGGGAAGATACATTTTTGGGGGGAGGGGCAGGGAGAAAAGGGATTCCTTTAAAGAACAGATAAAAATTATTTGTAATTAGCATATAATAGCTGATATTTTTATAGCACTTTAATATTTCAGAGCATTTTCCATATATTATCTTATTTGAGCCTCACAACAACCCTGGAGGTAGGTGCTATTATTATTCCCATTTTACCAAATAGAGAAACAGAGACTGAGAGAGGTTGAGTGACTTGCCCAGGGTCACACAGTTAGTCTGTGAGGCATGATTTGAACTCAGGCCTTATTGACTCTATACCTATTGACAAATAAACAGAGGCTTCTTAAACACCTGAAAACAGTTAGCTCTCTGATCTTTCCAGTTCTCCAGAATTTTTCATCACAGATAAGATGCTAAAGCTATTTTAGCCAAGATTTTGCTCAAGTTATGACAGGCTCCAAGTTATTAGAGCCTGAATTCATGAGATTTTCCTTCAGATTGAAATGAAAGACAATAACAGAAAAGTAAAAGAAACATCATCTAAACACATAGAATTCATGAAAAGGGAATACACCTGAGAGATTGTCATTGTTTTAGCAACAATTTGAATAACAGGTTTTATTCACTCCTGAAAACCTTTGGAAGAAAGTCAAGGACATGATATTATCCCAGTTGAACATAAGCTCTTTGAGGGCAGGAACTGTCTCAACTTTTCATTTGTATCCCGAATACTTAGCATAATGTGTGGCTTATAGTAGGTACTTAATAAATGCTTCTTCATTCATGGATCGCTGTCTCTCTTAAGGATAAGGGGGTCTAGAGAGGTTACTTGCCCAATTGTCCCAGATCCCCAAAAGACAAAATCAGTAGTATATCTTGCAGCAGAACTCGGAAGTCTCCTGACTTGTCACCCAGAGCAGCTTGGGGAGCAGATGGAGTACTGTCTCTAGAGGCAGGAAGATCTGAGTTTACTTCTTACCTGTGGTACCTACTGGCTATGTGATGCTGGACAAATCATTCAACTTGTCAGTACACTAATCATATCTCTAAGACTGTAAGTTACTGGAAAATTCCTGAACTCCATTAACAGGAGTTTCCTCTCCCAGAGTCCCCTATGGCAAGTTCATTTCCCACCTCAAGCTCCCTCAATCTTAAGAGTCAGAGCCAAAGCAACTTGCTTTTCTTATTTGTTTCTGAATCACACATTGCTGAGGAAAATTGGAGATTGATTCCCATTTCCTTTAGAAATTAACTTCAGGCCCAAAGAACACAATTCATTTATCTGCTCAGAACATGGCTGGGTGAATTGATCTTCTCCCCAAAATTAATGTTATCATGTTAGAGTAGTGAATGGTTCAGTCTTCTTGAGAAATAATTGAACTTCCAATTTTTTTTTTTAATCTTTCAGTTTCTTTGTTACAACAAGAATACACACCATGCATCTGTAGACTATAGATTTTGACTTGGGGCCAAATTTTCTCTGTGCATCTCTGCCCCTGAACCCATGAACTCTCAGTGAATTCTAATAGAACTTCACATGCAGAAGGCAGATAAGGGCTAAAAGAATTGGTCTCCCTGGGCAATTACTGCATTAGATTTTCAAAGTCAATAGCTGGCATATGCTGATGGGTTTGGCACCCTTCTGTCAGCATAAAGTTGTTCTATTAAATCTTGGGTTTATACCAGTTTCATTGAGGATCTCTTTTTCATTGTAATTATGGCCAACGAATTCCATCCTTTAGAAGACATTAGGGAAAATGTGGTGCCTGGGGAGATTTCTTCTCATAATTGAAGGCAATATGCTATATGATTATTTTAGAATGGAATAGGAAAAACATATTGGGAAGAAATACAGAATTATAGATTGAGAACTAGGAGGAAATTCAGAGGTCACCTAATCTACCCTCTTCCCTCATTTTACATATGGGAAAATTATGGCCCAAAGACATGAGGAACTTGTTTAACATCACGTTGTAGGACAGTTCTAAACGGCTATGGTGCGATGGCATAGAAGTAAAATATTTCATTAGACTATGGGATCTTTGATTTAGAACTAGAAGATACTTCAGAGGGCATCTTATCTTACTCCCTCATTTTACAGATAAAGAAGCTAAGAGCAAGAAATGTGAAGTGACTTGTTAGATGTATGGAAGAGCAAGTATTGGTGTCCATGTCTTTGATTCCAAATTTAGGACACTTAGTACTATACTGGGGCACTGTCGACTGTATGGGGCAGCTAGGTAGTGCAGTGGATAGAACACTGGGCCTACAGTCAGGAACACTCATCTTCCTAAGTTCAAATCTGATCTCTGACACTGACTAGCTGTGTGACCCTAGGCAAGTCACTTAACCTCATTTGCCTCAGTTTCCTCATCTGTAAAATGAGCTTGAAAATTAAATGATGAAAGACTCCAATATCTCTGCCAAGAAAATCCCAAATAGGGTCGCAACTGAAATGACTGAACCACCACGACAATCACTGTTACTCCTGGCTTCCCCAGATAATCATTGTCATGTTGAAAAAAAAAAAAAGTACTCCACCACACTGCCTACATTTGTTCATTTCCATGTGTCACATTGCCATGACTGGGGATTCATTTGGATGAACCAAGATTCTCATTTCTCTGATGCCTGCCAACGGAAAGATCTCTAGCTCTGGAATCAGAAAATGTGGGTTAAAATCCCAATACTGAGGCTCACTATCTATGTGATCTTGGGCAAATCACTTAACCTCACTGGATCTCAGGTTTCTCATCTGCTAAAAATGGCAGGGTTTAGGTGAATGGCCTCTGTGCTCTCTCCCAGCTCTTGATCTGGATTCTACGATTCTGGGAGATGCTGAGGGGGGTATCAGTCAATCACATAGTAGTATGAATTAATTCAACGTGATTGCTTTCTGCCTAACACTGAAAGAGGTACACTGGAATGTTGTTTCGGGGAGCTAGCAAGAGGAGAGACAACTCTAAGGCATGATCTCTCTACCTTGGTTTACATATTGAAACACATTAATGTAGATCGTCTTAATGTATGAGATCGAAAGCCACCTTTACATTCACAGATGACTCAGTGCTTCTCCAGGAAACTAAAGTAATCAAGGTTGGCTGTGTTTATAATTCTTCTTGGCCATATGGACTCAGCCTAAGATAACAGCAATAGTTCGGAGAGAAGCAGGGTTGGTGATGGTGGCCACTTTATGGGGAAAAATAAAACCAGTAGGTTTGCATTTGAGTACGCCCCCAAAACCAAAGGACTTACTGGGTGTAGGACATAAAGGTAACTTTTTCTGACACACCATCTCCAAAAGTTGAATTTTATGCAAAATAACAACGAAAACAACAATAACAACAACAAAGTACGGCTTTGCAAAGCATTCGCCTCGCTCCCGTTCCTTATGTGACATCCCGCTTGTCGTTTTAATTCTTTAATGGCTAATGAATCCTTTGTAATTGCAGTTTTCTGCCACCTTTTTGTCCCCTGCCCCAGAAAGATCTAATCTATTCCGAGGAAGATAATTGTGGAGCTGCTGAGACAGGACAGAAATCGCTACATCTCACCGCTGTTGTGGGCCTCCAGCTGGGAGGCCGAGTTGACAGCGACCTTGCATAGCGAACAATACAGGAGCCTCTTGGCCTTCTCTTCCTCAGTCTCTGCAGAAGGACATGAGCCGTGGTTGCCAGGGGTGGCAGGGGTGGGGGTCTTTTCCACTTTGGAGGTGATCTCTGGTGTCATAACACTGCTCTTTCTAATTTCCACGGTGGCTGCAGTTGATATTGCTGGTGTCCCTGTGGTACCGTCTGCAGTCAAAATAACCAAGAATTAAAGGAAAAAATTAGTGTTTTTTACCTTTATCTGGAGATCCAGTCTTACAGCTACATGGTGCAATATAAAACTCAGATGATCCTTGGTGGGGGGGGGAATGGATGGATGGATAAACATATGTACACAGAACATACATATATACACAAGGACAAGCAAATGCATACATGGGTGCATATCTATACACATACACACATGCATATGCATTCACATAGGCACATGCATGGTTTGGAGTAGTAGCCATGATAGATTTTCCATGTGAATCTACATGCTTGGTAATTTTTTTCCCCTTAATTTGTATCATGGTTAAAAATAATACTCTTGACAAGCACTCCTGACGTGTTGACAGAAATGCAAGAAAAAAGTGGAGAGTAACACAATAAGAAATAAGGGCTTGTCTTTTTTCTTGACTTATATCCCCGAGTTTTTTTAAGATTATTTTGTTCTTATTTCTCTCTGCCCTTCCCTCCTGCCTTCCCTCAATATCAAGATTTTATTTTTAATATTTTGTTTTTCTTTTTAAATTAAATAACAGGCTCTGGTTCCTTTCCAGGTATCTGCATGCAATAATGGGAGACAGATATCATAGCCTATTATGTAAATGAGCAGCTCAAAAACTATTAAATGCTTGTAGAGGAAAAGAGGTGCCTATTTAACACTAGTTTAAAAGATCAACTTATTGCCATGTAAACATAGAGTCTACATGTATCTCCGTAGCCACACAGGCAGTACAGTGGATAGACCTCTTGGCCTGGAGTCAGGAAGATCTGAGTTCAAATCCAGCCTCTGATACTTACTAGCTATGTGAATCTAGCAGCTCATTTAACCACTGTCTGCCTCAGTTTCCTCATCTGTAAAATGGGATTAACAATAGCATCTACTTCTCAGAGTTATTATGAGGATCAAAAGAGATATTTGCAAAATTGTTAGCATAGTTCCTGGTACATAGTAGGCACTATATATATATATATATATATATATATATATATATATATGTTAGCTATTTTTATTATTAATGTATTTCCATCTATGAATTTTTTTGTATTTTTGGGCCTGACCTATGACTTAATTGAGGTAGAAAGCTCATGAAGAAGGAACTCTCCCTCTGTCTATGCAGACTGAGGTTTCCCCCACAACTTAGAGTCTTAAGGCATTTCCTGGGGCACTGAGAATTTATGTTCTTTGCCCAGAGTCACAGAGTTCATGTGCCAGAAGTAGGACTTGAATCCAGATATTATCAGTTCTGAGGATGGATCCCCATCTTCTATTCTAAGCAAGCTGCCTCACACATATGCATATGCTTATCTTTATATATTATATCATTTGATATATACAATGTAAATGCATATATATATGTGTATATTCATGTATGTGTGTGTGACAGTAGAGAGGGAGGGAGGGAGGGAAGGAGAGAATGGGGGGCATAGAGACAGAGAGAAAAGAGAAGAGGAGAAAGGGAGAAAGAGAAAGAGAGAGAGACAGAGACAGAGACAGAGACAGACAAAGACAGACAGAGACAGACAGAGACTTGTAAATTTGGTCAGGAAAAATTCTGCCTCAAGATTTCTAGACTTAACTCCCTTCCCCTGGATGTGCATCCCTTCTGGAGAATGAAAGCCAGCATGGGGACCATTAACTTTAGAAATACATCAAGTCCCTGGCAGCCTCCTCCTAACCTCCCAGGCATGACCTGTTCAGCCTTGGTGGTTCCCTCCACTGGATCCAGAATGACATCCCTGGTTATAGAGCAATTCTTCCTCTCATGGCTTCCAAGAACCATCCTTCATCAAAACATCTGCCTTAACAGCTGGTGAAAATAGAAGGAGCTACTCCATTTGTGAAGTTATTTTTATCTGTCCAGAGGCTTTCCCTTCATTGGTGTTACTAATCCAAAGTTGAAAGGTGCTAAGAAGGGCTTTACCAATGTACCGCCATTTTCTTTAGGGGTTGCAGCAAGAATGATAGATCACTTTGCTTATCACTTGTCTCAAGTCATGGCATCAGTGTTTCCATTCACCAAGATTAAAAAAGAGATACCTGTTGAGTAATCTTGACATGTTTTCTTCACCTGACAGTCTCCTGATTGTTCACAAATGATTTAAAATTCCTCTGCTAAGATCATTCTTCCAAGTCCCATTGTGAAATAGAGATGAGCCTGGCTTCTTGGGCAGTTTCTATAAAACTGGCAAAGCTTCAATTACCAGTCCATTAGCAGGACTACTGTGATAGGACTGTCATGCAAATACTACTTTCAGACAGGTTTATCACCAGAGTTGGCTACCAATTAATTTTTTTTAGAGGGAAGTGGGGGGCTGTGGGGTAAAGAGAGGAGGAGAAGCTATGGGAACCCATTGTGGTCTCTACTAAAATGAGCTGATCTACACCTGTGGAGAGCCACACAAACAAAACCATTAAGATATCCACCGCTAGCCTAAAACACCTATATGTATAGAGGAAAGGCAGCTAGGTGGCCAGTGATAGAGTTCCAGGCTTGGAGTAAAGAAGACTTATCTTCCTGAGTTCTAATCTGGCTTCAGAAACTTACTAGCTGTGTGACCTTGGGCAAGTCACTTAACCCTATTGGCCTCAGTTTCCTCATCTATAAAATGAACTAGAGAAGGAAATGACAAATCACTCCAATATCTTTGCCAAGAAAACCTCAAATGGGGTCATAAAGAACTGGACAAACCCAAACAACTGAACAACAAATAGAGGGAAGACCCATACAAACAATATCACAAATTATCAAAATTATTTATTTAGACTTTAAAATTGCTGAGTATGGTTTCCTCAGGAAACTGCACAAAAGTCATCAACTTCAGCTCTCACTCCACCAAGCAAGTCTTAGTCTTTAAGTTGTAGAGAAAGCTCTGTCTTGGAATGATAAGAGCAGAGTTCCCCTTGTCAATGAAATCACAGTCCAGTTCCTATCCCTTTAACATTGATAATGCTATGGAATGTATGGGTCATAGATTTGGAGCTGGAAAGAACCCTCTCATTTTACAGATATGGAAACTGAGTGACAGAGAGGCTAAGAGACTTGTTCAGTGCCACATAATTGGTAAGCAGAATAATTAACATATAACGTCACCCCATATCCAAAATAATTTTTCCACTACTCCATACTTCCTTTCCTCTCCCCTCTCCCCTTTAGTACCCTTCTTTGTGAAACTTTTAAACTGTATTTTCTCACAATGGCACCTTTTTCTAATCATTATGAAAAATGTGCAACCTGAAATGTAAATATTAATGAGGACATCCTGTAAAAAGCCTCTGATTGCACTTGAAGCCACCATATTTGGCATTTAAAGATGACATTGAACTAAGTGACTGGTGTACGATAAATCACCAACCATCAACCCCTACCCCACCTCTAACCAACTGGAATACATATGCCTGGAAAGTGTTATTTTTTAAGATGACATGTTTGTATCAGAGAGTCATCCATTCATTCCAGAAAATAAAACCTCTGAGAAAGGAAAATATTTGTTGAAATCCAGAGTTTTCCCCAAGCTCACCTAGAGTTTCTTAGAATTTTACTGAGATGCCATTACTGGTCTGTGATATTTTACAGCCAATACACTGGAAGTGACCACCTAGAAGTATCTCTTCTTCTCACAGGCAGGTTTTGGAAGAATGATCACTTTCAATGCAGGTATGCATTGAAAGGGAATCTGGGCCAAGAAATCAAGAGAAAGTGTTGCTAGATCATCTTCATTGCTCTGAGCAGTCTCTCCCATGACATTGCCCCAATCATTTCGTGTCTGGCACAGACCTGCTCCTAGCAGCTTCTGCTCTGAGCTTTAGGTATTTACATCTGGAACCATAAATGTTGTATGGCATAAGTCACTGTGAACTCAGAAAACTTCTCATTTTTTTTTTTAACTGTGAAAAACCTTGACATGGTTGAGAATAAACAAAACATGCCTATCTTACGTTACCAGTGACAGCGAAGCCTGTATCTTTCCTAATCTCACAGGATATTATATATTTACACCAAAAGCTATGCAAGATTAGAGACATCCAAATCACTATGCCTACTGCTTAGCAAAGTATCAACATTTCTTATGGCCAGATCCATACTGGCAATGGGCTTAGAGGACTCACTATCCAAGAGCTTACATTACTCCACTTTACCTTCTATCATATTTCTGATCACAAAGCTTCTCACAGAGATGCAATTGTTCCGTGCTGTATAAATGCAATTAGTTTGAAGTGCCAAGGAAATTAAAAAAACACACACACACACACATTTATCCTGCATTCTCTTACTTGTGCTTAATTTTGACTATGTCATAGAATCCCATTAATTCAGCTTCACAGATTTGAAGTTTGTGATCATTTAAACCATAGGGTTGAGACTGAATTTCCCCTTGGCTCTGTCAATGATTAGAGGGATTATTCCCAAACAGTGGAAACAAATTTAGGGCAATATTTCCCTCCTTAAGAAAAGCGACTATTTTCAAGTACACACCATTACAGACGATGATGTGAATTTCCATCAGTTCTTTTAACATTTGTAAGTAATTCTTGTGATGGGGTGGGAGTGGACTTGTGATATCTAAATGAAGTAGTTTCTACCAATGCACATCTGCATCTTCTCTGCAATATATAATCTTAGAAAGTTTCCTAGGTATTGAGAGGCAAAGTGACTTGTTCAGGGTCACACAATCTACTCCTGTCAAGCAATCAGCATTTAATAAATATCTATTCTGTGTCAGGCAATATGCTAGGGACAGGGGATTTTAAATATGGAACAATACCTAATCTTAAGGGGCTTACATTCTAAAGGGAGAGACAGAAAGTTTAGAGATAAGCATGAACAGAAGAGAGTAACAAACAGAAAAAAATATGAGTAAATAACGGAATACATGGTAGTTAGGGAATGAAGGCATTAAAACATTGGTGATTGAGGGGATTGAAGAACCCTTCATGTAGAAGGTAGTGCTTTATGAAAGGAGGGGGGAGGGAGGGAAAAAGGGAGTGAGTGAGGGAATGAGGGGGAGGGGGAGAGAGAGAGAGAGAGAGAGAGAGAGAGAAACATTTTGCCTCTTTATTCATTAAAAAAATAGCTTCCATTTGATAATAGTTAGCTTACATGAATATAAAAATAACAAAACTACATTCTTTAAAAAAAATGAAACTCAGATATTTCACTGCTTGGCTGGCCAGAGTCACGATTAAGTAACCTTGATGAAGTTTTATTATTCGTCCTTAAGAATACTCGCATACTCCAAAGGATATATGATAACAATGATGCTGCTACTTCCTTCAAAGACGCAAGCACCAACCCATCCCAGCCTGACCAGCCTGTGTTACTTTTGTCCATACCCTCCCAGAAGTTCTCTACAATTGCAAGAATACTAATAGAATTAGCTGCCCATTTGTTTTTCCTCATTCTGACCACATGATTGGTCCTTCTAATGGGGTCATTCGTTTCTTCTGTGACATAGACATCTACTATATCAATTCATTTGTGTAATTCCTTATTGGTCACAGTAAGTGACTAGATTATTTTGTAACTCTCTTTGTACCTCTCTACTTTCTTTTGGATGATGCTCCTTGGAAAGAATACTGATTCCAGAGGCAAAGGAGGTTGGTTCAACCCTGCCTCTGATGATGTTTGTTTGCTGTGTGAGCTTCAACAAGTCATTTCAACTTTATGTAGCCTCGGTTTCCTCATCTGAGAAATGAGGGGGTGGAACTAGATGGCTTCTGAGGTCCCTTTTCCTAATATAAATCTGTCCAAATCATCACTTTATTAGACCCTAGTGTTCTATGTAGCAGCACTAAAGGAAGTCTAGTATCAAAATCATGATACTTTTGTTGCAAGATGAAGCTTGGGGTCATTAAAAGAACTTTGTCATTTTTCAAAGGCAATCTATTCCCCTTTATCGAATGATATAATATTTGTAAAGCACTTAGCACAGTGCATATAGTAGGTGTTTAAAAAGCTGCCCCTTCCAGCCTGTTAATCTTTCTATTCAGTTCTGGGCCCAACTCATTGTTAAATTGGACTCTCTGTCCATAAAGTAATGGATGAGCAGTTCAGATTGTCCAACTAATTTCATTACATCACCCCTATGAAGGGTTAACGTGGGGCATGAAAATCAGTTTTTGATAAATGCATATGTTTATAATTATTTCAATGTAGTTGGTTTTCTTTGTAATACTATGTATATTTTAGTCTTTTAAAAGCATTATTCTGAGAATATGAGTCCATAGGTTAAGAACCTTTGGTCTAGGCAACAGGAATGCCTAAAGTGAAGACACATAATAATGACAGTAAGTACACACAACCATAGGGCATCTAGGTAGCTCAGTTGACAGAGCACTGGGCCTGGAGTCAGAAAGATCCGAGTTGAAATGTGTTCAAATCAGACATGACTGAGACAATGGAACACAACATACAACCATGCGTAATCATCCCCTTTTATTTCCTTCCTAGCGCTGTACTATATTGAGTTACTGTACTTTATGAAAATCATACAGTGCCCTATGACTTAGGTGAACATTTTAGTCCCAAAGAAAACATGCATGCCAAGTGGCAGACTCAGAAAGAGTTATTTTAGCCATGAAGAAAGTAGAATTTTCAGGGACGCCTTAAAGTATGAAGTTAGAACTAGTTTTAGAAAAGTTCATCAATGAATCTGATTATGAGGTCTGTGGGCTATGTTCCTATGTTGTTATTGTTACTGTTTAGTCACTTTCAGTTGTGTCTGAATCTTTGTGACCCCGTTTGGGGTTTTCTTGGCAAAGATACTAGAGTAGTTTTTCACTTCCTTCTCTAGCTCATTTTATAGATGAGGAAACGGAGGCCAACAGGATTAAGTGACTTGCCCAGGGTCACATAGCTAGTATGTGTCTGAGGTCAGATTTCAACTCAGGAAAACGAGTCTTCTTGGGCCCGGGCCATGTACTCTACCCACTGTGCCACCTAGCTGCCCTGTCTATGTCAAAGTATTCAAATCAGGGCCTTGGGACCACTGTATTACCAAAACAAAAGATGGAAGAACATAGAGGAATGATTCGTGTTTTGGAGAGTTGTCCTTCTCCCAATTTAGCTCACAGGACAATGTGCCGTAGTGAGTGTGCCACTCTCTAAGGAGAGAGTGAGTGGCTAGGAGCCTGAAGTCAAGGTCATGGTGTAGCTGGTGGTAGAAGGTCCAGAGATAAGACAGGTTTGCAGCTTGGAGCTGTTCTCGTGCCAACTGCCAGAAGCAAAGAACCTTTATTGCAACTGTCACTGTTTGGCTGTGACTTGGAAACAGCTTGCTGGTACTCAATAGAACATGTTATGGACTGAAAAAGAAAGTTCCACTTTCACAAGGGGTCATTTGTTTCTCTCATTTTAATGTAACCCCGGTGAAACTACCTAAGAATTCCATAACATAAAAAAATACCAGTTGGGATTTTTTGGGGGGTTAGGATCTATATAGTCCTTTGTAGGAAATTTTCTGAGGGGGAAAGTTTGAACACAGATGCAGATTAATGTCTGCTATTTAAAGGTAGAGGAATACCTGGGAGAAATCAGAGGTTTAGTGACTCTTCACTTTCACCCAGGCAGTTTGTGTCAGAGGCAGATCTTAAATCCAGGTCCTTCGACTCCAAAGGTCAGCATTTTATTCAGTAGACCACGGTCACTGGAATGATCATAGGTTTTTTTTAAATTAAAGCTAATACAAAATACCTTATACGATTTATTCTGTATTTGAAACTAACTACTTGGGTGACCTTGGATGAGTCACTTAATGCCTCTGTGACTCAGTGTCCTCATCTGTAAAATACAGAAGTTGGACTGTATGGCCTCTGGGTTCCTTTCCAGAAAGGGATTTATGATCCTGATTCCCCATACCAAGAAGAAAATCCACAATTAAGGTATGAAGTATTCCTTCATGGAATATATAGGATTAATTTATCCCACAGATGCTCATTATGGTTTCTCTTTGTATTGAAGAGTGAGAAATTATAGCCAATTCATTTTCACTAGTACTTTAAGAACATAAGTCTCACTCAGAGTTATTTGCTTATGGGTAGAACAGCTGCTCACTCTTAAAATGGATTACATTATGGATTGGCAAAAGGTGTTCTGTGATAGAGAACAAATCACAGCGATGTGTTTGAATAGAAATTCCAAAGACCTCAGTTCAAATCCTACTTTGATATGCACTGATGGTGTAACCCTAGACCAGTAATTACAGTTTTGTAGCCCTCCATATATAGCGATACCAATATTCGGAACAATGACAAAAAAACTTGGTCAAATTCCATGTCACTTACATCCCAGAATGGTACATTTCTAAACACTCTAGCCCCAAAATAAGTAAAAAGAATGGTTGAGCGGAAGGAAGAAGGAGAGATGGGTGGAATGAGGTGAACAAGACCATGAGGCCTGATTGTATGAGAGTTCTCCAACAAAGGGAATGAATCTTCTATATTTATGAGTTATGACTAGTAGGCTCATTTTTTTTTATCTTACTAATTTGTCCTCTTAGGTTCCAATCTCTACTCAGGCTGAGGGCAGTGGCTTGAACCAGATGTGAGATCCTAAGAACTCTTGCCTTGGCTATATTTGAATATTTCAAAGTTTTAAATCAAGGTTAGGAAAATATAGTCTTGCAGGTAGATGTCTTTTAAACAAAATTAAGTGTAGTTCTAATGCCAGCTTTCGTTACACATAAGGACACACCTATAAAACCATGTGAACAACCAGCCTAGTGGGAAAAGTGTGAAGTATTGGATCAGTTGATCTAGGTTTGAATCATAAATATGCCACCTACTACCTGTGTGACCTTGGGATAGTCTCTGAGCCTATATCCTCACCTGTAAAATGAAAGGCTTATACTAGATGGCCTCCAAGTTCCCTTCCCAAATCTATAGCTATGATCTTAGGAAGATTTTATCCTGAACCTACTTAATATTGGGCACTTTCTGCATCCAGCTGATATTCTCATGACTTGTAAAGGAAGGCTGCATTAACTCTCTGCTCACCATCACTACCCTTCTCCTTTGTATGACTGGAATGTCATCCTTCTCTCATCACCACCTCTTAGTTTCTTTAGCTTTCTTCCAAGTTCAAGGACCCCATTCTATGTAAGACCTTGAAGAGTCTCCCTTCTTATTCCCCCCCAGTTACTAATACCCTTCTTCCCTCCCAAATTATTTTGTATTTATTTATATGTGTACATGTTTTTCACCCCTACTTCTGCTTAGAATGTAAGCTCCTTGAAGGCAGAACCTGTTCCATATTTGTCTCCATTTCCCCAGTGCCTAGCATATCAACAAGTCAAACCAAGTCAACAGGCATTTATTAAGAGTCTTCTATGTGCTAAGCTATGTACTAAACCCAAGAAAGGTACAGAACAGGTGCTTAATAAACCCCTGGTGTTTGTTAGTTAAATGAATAAATGGAATTTTTTTTAAAATAGATGATTAAGGACCTAAGACATCAGGAATCTTCTTAAATGGAAAATGACCATATTACCCTTAACTGCTCTGCCAGTCAAGTCCTGATTTAGGTTAACTGGTCTCAGCTGGGAAGCCAACTAAATCTTTGATTAACATGTGATTAGGAAAAAAAAATCAGTCACCGTTGAAACCAACATTTGTCCTGAGACAGGCGCTCGACCCTCAAAGGTATTTCAAAAGTTCTTTTGTGATAGGAATGACACATTCAGTTCTCAGAAGCAAAGAACAAGATTATGAAGCCTTAATGCCCTTCCAAGATACAGTCGAGCCCAATTTTGTTGAGTATGAGGACACCCTCTCTTCTCTCCTTATACTGCAAGCCATAATTTTCTTAAAGAATTGGTATTCTTTGTTTATGAGCAGTCCCTTCCCAAAACGAAACTAACAACCAAAATGCAGGGTGACTACCTCCCCATCGTAATTAATTGAGTGAAGCTGGCAGCTGAACAGCTGGGGGTTAAAGGCCTTTGGGAAAGAACCAGGAGGGGAATATGACTGAGATTCTGTCTGAATTTCAGAACTTTCTGATAAATATTGCAAAAATGGCAAGAAAGAGAGGGGAAAGAAAACCAATTTATTCCAAAGCTATTTTAAGTATCTTAGTTGCAACTAGATTTGGGAGCTGTCTTTTCAGGCTTATAATATAGATTTCTTCTCAGTAAGGCAGAGGAAAAGAAAAAAAAAACACTTTAAAAAAATCTATGAATGAAAGTTCCCTTGCTCAGGGGGCTTTGGGTGAAAGAATGTCTGCAGTTACAGTTTCCACTTAATTAATGAGACCTGTGTCCTGAGAAAATCCAATTTAAACCTCAACATAAGAGTTAGTGCATGGAGTAGTGGTATAGGCTCTTATTTGCTTTGGGGCCTCCCCTGCCCAGTTAAGTAGAGATCACAGAATCCTCTTCTTCCTGGGGCCATACACTTGAAGGTCAAATACAAGTGTTAGATTTACCTAACTGCCTAACTCCTCTACTATATCACTTTTATGAAGGCTGATTGGTAAAGATGAACGATACTATAAATTACTGCTGGCTACAGATGAGTTAGAAAGTAGGCAACTTTTAAATGGATGATGGATTGAAACTGTGTGGACAATAAAACCATGTAACTCAGCACCAAATTCAACAACAACAACAATGAAAACAACAAACCCTGGATATATAATCCAATTAAGATATCTTCATGGCAGAAATTTAATTTTTAATTGTTAAAATTTTTAGTGCCATATTTCTTTTTTTGGGGGGGATGGTTGTCCTAAAAGGAAGGAGCCTAATACTTCGAGTGCTATTACTATGGATTAATTGGCATAGGTATAATTTAGAAAGTGATCCTGTTTACTCATTTTTTTACACGTGCAAGAGTTACCTTATTTCTTGTCTAGAAACCCTGGCCTACTTGGCTGTTCATAGCATGCCATATTTCATCTCCCACTTTCATATTTTTCCTCTGATTGTCTGCCATACTTACAATGCACTTCCTTCTTACCTGTACCTCCTGGACTCCCTCAAGACTTATCTTAAGAACAATCTTGGGCAGGAAGCCTTTACAATTGTTTTCCTCCCCAACCTCTCCAACTGAGCTTCCCTCTGAGATTACCTCTCATTTACCCTGATTATATCTTGTATACACATAGTTTTCTGTCTCATGTGGTCTACCATATTAGAAGGTCAGATCAATGAGGGCAAGGACTATTGTGATTTTGCTTTTCTTTGTAGCTACAGTGCTTAGCTCAGTGCCTGGCACAGAGTAAATGTTTAATAAATGTTTCTTGACTATTGATTAGAAACTTCTCAGTGTCCAACTAACTCCCCCTTGCCTTCAGTTGCAAAGTTGTCGCTCATTCTGCATGTACAGTGAGAGTTCCCTACACCAATGAAATTAGAATCTACCTTCCCCCATACCCCATAGGAATCCAGCAACAGCAGAAGCACAAAGCACTAGGCACAGTGGATACAAAGAGAAATATGAAAAATAAACCCTGTCTTCTAGGAACAATAAAAACAGGAGGAACATTTAGAAGTCGAGACCTTTTTCTATTGACAGCTTTCCTAAAATCAAAAAGCTTTTGAGTTCAGTGAGAGGTTTTGTCATTGCAATACAAAAAAACAAAACAAAAAAACAAAAAAAAAATCCCTCAAAAACCAAACCAAACCAAAAAAAAAACCCAAACCAAACCAAACAAAAAAAAAAAACTTAATTCAATATGATGTGTGTGTGCTTGTATGGGGTGGCGGGGGAGGGGGGGAACAGGACAATCAACCTTGAAGGGATTCCGTGTAGACCAAACTACCAACAATATTTTTTTTTCTTTTTAACTTTCCAACCACATATTTTGGTATCATATAGACGTATCCTAACGGAGTTTTCTCCATCAAAAAACAAAGGGAAAAAAAAAAACGACAATAAACAAACATAAAAGAAGCCAGAATTGCCACTGTTTGCTCTTTTATTTACCAAAATGTTCTGAAGCCAAAGGATTGAGTTTATCACATGGAAATACAGAAAAAAAAGGACAATGGCACCTCTTCCTGATATATAAGCAAACAGGTGGAGGCTGTCTCTGGTGCCATTAGCATTGTACCTTTGTAAAACCAATGCAACCTATTAGAAAGTAACATATTCTCCTGTCTATTTCATCTCTCCAAAGGTGAATGCCATATTTGGTCAGCTTCCCTTCCTTTTCTTTCTTTTCTTTTCCTTTTTTTTTAAACTCAGTTAATGAATTATTTAGATATAGATCCAATTTATTGTGGTTTTGAGTATCTAACTCATCCTATTGACTAACCACAGATTTCCCAAATCTGAAATCAACACCTAAAGTGTTTCTAAGAGGGAAAATGTGTGTGTGTGTGTGTGTGTGTGTGTGTGTGTGTGTGTGTGTGTGTGTATAAAATTAAGGGTATAAAAGAGTATCATTCATAACTGGAAAATTGGTTCTAAAATACACTGAGCCTTTCCCTACCCAATTATCTCTGTAGCTGTGAATGATGAAAAGATTTTCTCAGTCACAGAGGATGAGAATATGGTCTAGTGTGAACTGATCTCTCAGAAGAAGTGATCCATTGACATTGCCATATGACCCTTCCCAATCTGGAATATATTTTCCTGAGGAGATATGGGGCACAAACCTCAGGCCCATTAGAAAGTAATGAGGTTGCAGTTACTTCATTATTTTTAAAAATGAAAAAGAGTTTAAAAGAGATTTCGTTTATAAATTTGACTCCACACCTCAGAAAATAGAGCTCATATTTTAGAATAATAAAATGAAACAAGTCCTTATTTGAACAGCTGTTTAATGTTATGACTAATTTTATTACTTTTCACTATAAGTGCAGTAGTCTAAATTAAAATAAGGAGCCTGATTTGTTCATAGGTAAATGATTCTGCTTTATTTTTATTGTGTTTTCCACAGGCAATAGGCTGTTCTCAGTAAATCTCTCATTTCCTCCCAAAATACAGGGCATCTTTTAGAATGTTTCTCCCACAATGGACAAACTTTAATTCAGATTTCCAGGTTCAGATTTTCCTTGGTGACATTAAGGAGGAAGAGCAAAAGAATGGGGGTACCCTCCAAAATTTGGGGTACTCTGTTTCTATCTTCCTTACGTTAGTTGTCCTGAAACAAAGAGAGATCCTGGGCAGAAAAGTGATGAGGCAAGATAGAATTTGGGCAAAAGGGCACTAGGTCAGAACTCTCAGCACAGCCACGTTCAGGCCAATACTCCCAACACATCCCCATCCTCAAAAGAATCCCACAGTTTGTTAGTGATTTTATAGCCTAGTTAGCCCCACATTGTGATGAAGTAAGGATTAACTAAGTACAAGCATATTATATATATAAATATGTATATATATACACATATATGTATTTTACACACACACACACACACACACACACACATATATATTTCCTTGCCCCACATCAACTCAACAGGACTATCATTAATACATATGCTACTCAAACCCACTGTATTATCACAAGATGCCTGTATATCATCATCTAATCCAGTTGTCCTTGATGTAAACTAGATGGTTAGCAATCATCTGAGCTACTGCTTAAGTCCCATATATATAAGACTCTTATATCCCCTGAGTTCCAGTCTGCTTTTCCATACCATCCTCCTTACTTCATTCAGTCCTATGAAACTTTAACACCTTCTCCCTTACTCTGAATTCAATAAGTAGTAAAACTTTTATTTATTAAATGCCTAGTATGTTGCAGCTATTCTACTACATCTGGCACTACAAAAATGAAGTAAAAAAAATTGCTTGCTCTTAATAAGCTTATATTTTATTGGAAAAATACAACACATAAACAGAGAATTACCCACAAAATATTTTGAGAATGAAGGAGAGCATGCTAACAATGAAGGGGAAAAAGTAAAAGCTCCCTGTAGGATCTGGCATGTGGGCTGAGGTTTCTAAGAGGCAGAGGTGAGGAGGTAGTAAATTTCAGAATTGGGCGTCAGTTTGTATGAAGTTACAGAGATGGGCTTAGTTTGGGGAACAGCCAGTCTGCTAGTTTGACCTCAAAGAACTTACATTCTACTACTAGAGACCGCAGCAGACGGGGGAAAGGACAACATGTATACACAAAAATAATTACAAAAATTATACAAAATAATTTCAAGAAAAGTAGGTCACTGACAACTGGAGCAGATTGTAGAGGAGGGCCAGGAAAGGCCTCAAGTAGGAAATGGTACCTGAGCTGCCCATTGAAGGAAGCTAGAAAATGCAGAAGAGGTGAGGAGCAACAGTCAGTTCATAGGCAAAGAGACGGGTTATGGAACCTCATGTGCAGGGAAGAGTTAGGAGGTTACTTAGACCACAAAAGAAATCAGAGCTGGCAATTAAGAAACACTTGTGTAATTGAATTAATCAAGGGCAAATATGTCCAAAAGAGGAAGCGTGACAATTATCTGAAAAGAGTGAAGAATATTCCAATTATTGCACTCTTAACCATTTGATAAAATGAGTGAAAAGGATCTGTCCACTAAATTGGCTAGTTAGCAATATTAGTCAATCAATAAGCATTTATTAAGAGTTCACAAGATTTCAGACACTGACCTTAGTGCTGAAGATTCAAAGAAAGGCAAAACGGTCTTTGTCCTCAATGAGTTTACATTTCAATGGGAGACAACATAGAAACAATTGTAGGTTCATGCAAAGATATAGCTAACAATGTGATATGAAAAAGGTGAATGGGATGTTGAGCTCTATGAAAAGTCACAGTGTTTAAAATTATGGAGGTATTGGTCCCATTGAATTCTGCCCTAGTCAGGACATATTGGATGTAATGTATTTCGTCCTTGGGGCCACATTTTAAGATGGTCATCAGCAAACTAGAGTGTCTAATATAAGACAACCAGGATAGTGATAGCAAAGAGCTTCAAGCTCATGCTATAAGAGGACAAGGCAGAATTAATAGGGATGGGAGGGACTGCTAGCTGTTTTCAAGTATTTGCAGGGCTGTTGAGTAGAAAAGGAATTGAGCTTGTTCTGGTTGGCCTGTCCAGGCAGTACTCAGAAAAAAGACTGGGATTTGTAGAGATGCAGTTTTAAGTCTGATGTCAGGAAACTTTCTTAACAATTAGGCCTGTCACAAAATGGAATGGATCATTTTGGGAGGTCATGAGTTCTCCTTCTGCCAAAGTTTTCAAGCAAAGGCTAGGAGAATACTTGTTAGGATATAACGTAGAAAGGATTCTTGTTAAGTTACAGGTTGGATCCATTGGTCTCTGGGGTCCCCTCAAACTCTGGGATTCTGTGATCCAAGTCCTGAGTAATAGATGACCTCAGAAATACAACTCACATACATTAGGCAACTTCCCCTAAAATCTAATAGTAGTCTTTTTCCAATGATTATTCAAGAATATGCTCACAAGAGAAAGACAGACTTTTCACATTATAATTTTCCTTACAACTCAAAACATTTTGAGCAATGAAATGTCAGCATTCTTCTCAACCCTTTGCCTTTTGTTTTAACCCAACATTCACTGAGATGAGCACCATGACATGACATCTTTAATGTAACTCTTGAGTAGATAATTATTTCTTTTCTGTTGCTAATTCCTTGATCACAGCTAATGAATTTTCCTTCAGACTTGGAATTTAACTAAGTCAAGATGAATAAATGTGAATGAATTTTAAAGAATCCTTAGGTTGGTGTTAGCTTTGACAGTGTCACTTGAGGTCCTAGCAGCTGTTTTAAACCTTAGCAAAAAGGATAGAAAGGAAAAATGAAAAAAAAAATAACTTTATTCCTATTTTATACTGGAGGACACTGAGCCTCAGATAAGTTAAATGACTTGCTCAAGGTTGCAGGCTAGAAACTGAGCAGACCAGCACTAGCATTCTATTTTCCTCAATCCTGGTTCATTTCAAGGTCTCTTCTTGGCAAGTTATACAATAGTAGACATATAGACAGACAGACAGCTGGATGGATGGATAGACAAATAGATCAATTGATAGGATAGATCAGGGGTGGGGAACCTGCAGCCTTGAGGCCACATGTGGCCCTCTAGGTCAAATGAAGGCCTTTGACTGAATCCAAAAGGATTTATTCTGTGAAGTTTGGGTTTAGTCAAAGGACCGCATTTGAGGACCTAAACATGTGGCCTCGAAGCCGAAGGTTCCCCACCCCTGACAGATAGACAGAGAGGAGATAGATAGATAGACAGACAGACAGACAGCAGATAGATAATTAGATAGATACATAGATACATACATATATACATACATACATACATACATTATAGATAATTTTCTCATTAGGATTTCTCTCCCATTAGAATGCGATCTACTAGAATTCAGGAGCATTTTTTAATTTAAATTTTAACCTTTTATCCCTACAGTTTAACACAATAACTGGCACATGGTTAGCTCTTAATAAAAATGTTTTGATTGGCTACAGTTGGACATGTGATTTCACTGATACAAGGGGCTCTTAGGTAAAGAAACTCCTTCCACCCAAGCAGGACAGTGACCTTTCTGCAGATTCTTTCCTTGGAGAGAGAGGCCTAGATTGAGTAGTGGTGTCAAACTCAAATAGAAATAGGGACCACCAAATGTACACAAGGATCCCAAGGGTCATATATTGACTTAACTTTAAAATCTATTATTGTAGATGATTTATCGTATTTTTATTATTTTCTTAAATACTTCCCAATTGCATTTTAAGCTGGTTTGGGCTTCATCCCAGAGCGACGTGCGTCAGATGTTTGACACCTCTGGCCTAAAGCTCTGCAGAGTTAAGTGACTTCCTCTGAGTCACATAATTGGAATTTGTCAGTGGCAGAATTCAAATCTAGGTCTTCTGGAAGATGAACGGAGGAAGAGAAAATGGGAGGGAGGAAAGATGAAAGAAAATATTTATTAGGTGCCTACCATGTGCCAAATACTGTGCTAAGTACTTTAAATATATTACCCCGTTTGTTCCTCACAACAACTCTGGGAGGTAGGTGCTATTATTATCCCTATTTTACAGACGTGGAAGCTGTGGTAGACAGAGCTCATTCTAATCAAATGGTACAGCACAAAGCATATGCATCTTAGAGGTGTCAATCATATACTAGCATGTCTTCATTTTCACTTCACATACTATAGTGGTAGTCTATTAATCCCTTCCAGCTGTTTGTAAAATCTACATACTTTAAAAATTGTTTATGTTATTCTAAACTTAAGAAATAAAACAATCATTTCCATAAGGTAGTAGAAACTATTGTATGTGAAACTGCAAATCTATTATGTACAACTCACTGTTCCTTTTAAGTATATAATAAAATTATCATGTAATTTTCTTTTTTCCTCTTTTTTCTCTCCCCTCCCACCTTAGAGATAGTTACCATTAGCAACAAATGTATGTGTGTGTGTATGTGTACGTAAAACCATTCTACGCACACTTCTATTTATCAGTTCTTTCTCTGGACACAGATAGTGTCTCCTTTCATATACCCTTTGTAGTTAAGCTTAGTATTTATAATATTCAAAATAACTTATATGCTCAAAGCTGTTGTTAAAAACATTGTTGTTACAGTACATGACGTTCTCTTGGTTCTGCTCATTTCATGCTCCATTATTTCATGCAAGGATGTCCATGTTTTTCTAAGACCATCGAGCTCATCATTTCTTGTATTATTTCACAATAGTATTCTATCACATTTAACTTGTCCACAACTTGTTCATCCATTCCCTGATTGACAGGCATCCCCAAAATTTCCAGTTCTTTGCCACCACAAAGAGAGCTGCTGTAAATATTTTAGAACATAAAGGTTCTTTTCCTTTTTCCCGAATCATCTTTGGAAATAGACCTAGTAGTGGTATTGCAGGTCAAAGGCTATAGGTAGTTTAATAACTCTTTGGGCACAATTCCAAATTGCTTTCTAAAGTGAATGAGTTAAAGAACAAATCAGAGAAAAAAATCAATAATTTCATTAAAGATGATGACAATAATGAGACAGCACATCAAAAGCTATGGGATAGAGCAAAAGCAGTAATTAGAGGAAAAATTATATCTCTAAATGCCTTCATCAATAAAATAGGAAAAGGACACACTATTGCAATGGTTATGCAATTAAAAAAAAAACTAAAAAAAGAACGAACTATAAATCCTTAATTAAACATTAATTTGGAAATCCTAAAAATTAAAGGTGAGTTTAACAAAATTGAATGTAAAAAATATTGAATTAATTAATAAAACTAGAGTTGTTTTATGAAAAAACAATAAAATAGATAAACCATTGGTTAATTTGATTTAAAAAAGAAAGAAAAAAACAAATTATTAGTATTAAAAAAGAAAAGGGTAGGGGCAGCTAGGTGGCACAGTGGATAGAGCACCGGCCATGAAGTTAGGAAGACCTGAGTTCAAATCCGGCCTCAGACCAAACACTTGACACTTACTAGCTGTATGACCCTGGGCAAATCACTTAACCCCAATTGCCTAAAAAAAAAGAAGAAAAAGAAAAAGAAAAGGGTGAATATAACACTAATGATGATGAAATTAAAGTAATAATAAGGAGTTACTTTGCTCAATCGTATGCCAATAAATTGAACAATTTAAGTGAAATGGAAGAATATTTACAAAAATATAAATTGCCTAGATTACAAATGAGGAAATAGAACACCAAAATACAAGTAATTTAGAAAAAAGAAACTGAACAGGCCATAAATGAGCTTCCTAAGAAAAAGGCACCAGGACCAGACAGATTTACAAATGAATTTTATCAAACATTCAAAGATCAACTAATTCCAATATTAAATAAATTTCTTGGAATAATAGGCAAAGAAGGGATCCTACCAAACTCCTTCTGTGAAATAAATATGATACTGATACCTAAACTAGGAAGAGTAAAAACAGAGAAAGAAATTCTAGACCAATTTCATTAATGAACACATATGCAAAAATCCTAAATAAAATAATAGCTAAAATATTACGACAATATATTACACAGATTATACGTTACAATCAAGTGGAATTTATATACTTTCTTGTATCCCTGTGATGTCAGAAGGAAGTGAATAGGGCATACTGAGTGTTCCCCTCTGACAATCTCTCATGGTGGTGGAGGGGTCATGGATGACAGTTGCACAGACGGAACAGTTATGAATTGGTTGCATCCTGCATCTTTGGAAAAAATATTCACCTCAAAGAGAAGGCAGATCCATTTGAGAATTTAATTTTATAGCATATCATTTTAAAAGCTATATGGAAGATTTCTTTTTTCTGATGAGTGATGTGATAATTGGCTTTATCCAACAATAAAAAAAAATCTAGTATGTATAATAAATATCTTCTTACTATCCATGTGTAAGATCCATCTTTTCCTACTATTGGACTATATGGAAAATTATTTTGCAGCTTTTTTTTTCAAAATCTTGTCATGTCTTGAAAAGCACACTGGTATAATAGCATGGGGGCAGCTAGATGGCACACGGATAGAATGCCAGGCCTGGAGTCAGGAGGACCTGAGTTCAAATCCAGCCTCAGACACTTACTAGCTGTGTGACCCTGGGCAAGTCACTTAACCCTGTTTGTTTCACTTTATCCATAAGTAAAATGAGCTAGAGAAGGAAATGGCAAACCATTTCAGTATCTTTGCCCAGAAAACTCCAAATGGGGTCACAGAGAGTAGGATACAACTGAAATGACTGAACAAAAACACCAACATAATAGAATGACTTTGAAGGTTAGAATGTTAAGGACCTGGAGTAACAGATTAATGCTCCATCTTTTAATAGCTACTTTATATTAGGCAAATTCAGGTTGTTTGAGCCTCAGTCTCCTAATCTGCAAAATAAGGATAACAATACTATAATAATTCTTCTATAGGAAAATTGTGAGAATCAAATAAAATAATGCACATGAAAGCACTCTGTATCTGTAAAGCATATATAAATAGACGTTCTTTGAGGAAAGGAGGAATACCATATTTAAAGAAGGGAAATACAAGATGCGCTATCCCAAGTCCCTCAAAACTTTAAAATACATGAAAAAAAGGGCTTGGGCTTTATTGAAATCTAAGCTGTAAAACTTGTAGAGCTTCTAAGGAAGTGGCCACTGGAAAAAAAATTAAGTATTAAATGCCAATTAGCTATGACATCAGTTCCTGCTTTAAAAGGTAAAGAGCTCAGTTTGTAGAGGGCTTACCGAGAATCATCTAATCAGATCACTTCAGTGCTGAATGGAATATCATCTCCTGATTAGAAAACTCCAGCTACATGAACATATATTGAAAAGAAGATTAATGCTTCAGGTAGGGATTTGATGAGATGGTCTCTAAAGATGCTATCCAATTTTAAAATCCTGTAAGTCTAAAGTCATATAGCTTTTCTGTCTGTAGGTATGCAGACATGACCTTTTACTGCTGAGCAACAGAGGTGAGAGATTTCACTCTGAGGAAAATGCTCTGGAGAATTACTTCAGTGGTTAAATTTGAGGGTGAGGAGTTTGTGTGCATGTGTGTGTGTGTGTGTGTGTGTGTGTGTGTGTGTGTGTGTGTGTGTG
>NW_020954577.1:35070192-35207557 GCF_900497805.2 Vombatus ursinus
GTGTGTGTGTGTGTGTGTGTGTGTGTGTGTGTGTGTGTGTGTGTGTGAAGAACAGTTTGGTGGAAAGAACATAATTGTTACTGTTGGATCATTTCAGTTGTATCCATCTCTTTGTAACCATGTTTGGGTTTTCTGCGCAAAGATACTGCAGCGGTTTGCTATTTCCTTCTCCAGCTTATTTTATAAATACGGAACTGAGGGTTAAATGACTTGTCCAGGGACACAAAGCTAGTAAGTGTCATGAAGTATCATATGTCCTTAAGTCTTGTTCTTTTTACATATACTTTTGTATCAATATGTACATTCTCATAGCCAAAGAGAATCAGTTTTGAAGTCAAGAAGAATGAGGTTCAAGTTGGTTTTCTCACACATACTGGCTGTGGGACCCTGCACAAGTCATTTAATTTCTGCTTCCCAGGCAACACTCAGATTTAAAAATCACAAAACATCAGTGTTATACATAAGTTCAAAATGTTTCTTCACTGGGAGTATTTTACAGAAGTGAGATCATAGGTCCATATCATCCCCTCCCCACAGGAAAAAAAAATATATATATATATTTATATGTAGGTTTATCCAGCCAACCTTGTTCATCTAACAGTAGCTTACAGAAATTTTAAGCATAGACCTTAATATAGAATAAAATGACCATTCCCTTCCTTTCAGCAAAGTAGTGACCACAATAACTAAATTGTTCTAGGCCAAGATTCTGAGCTTTTTCATAGAATAACAGAATCTGAAAGTTGGAAGAGGCCTCAGAAGTCATTAGATTCAAGATGTAAAGAAAAATCACATTTATTCCATCTCCAACAAGTTGTCCTAGACTTTATTTGAAGAATTCCATTGAAAGGGAACTCTCTGATCTCTGAGGTAGGAAATTGTAGTTGTGGATAACTCCAATTGTGAGAAAGTTTTTACAATTATTCCCCCCCTTAAATTGAGTTCAAATTTGTCTCTGAAATTTTTATGGAATCTTCTTAGTTTTCAAGAAAAACAAAATAAATCAAAACTGTACCCCACATGACAGCCTATGAAGTACTCCAGCCACTCCAGTGGTTTTCTTATCCATTTTAAAATCTTTTTTAAAAGTTTTATTGATTACTCCTTTTTAAAATAAAATATGACACTTCCACTTTCCAATAGCTCTCTTCCCAGTAAAATAAGAATATTGTCCCTTGTAACAAATCAGTACAAACTAAACAAGTAAATACATTATCTGCATCTGAAAATACATGGCTCATTCTACATTTTGAGCCCTCTACTTCATCTCCAAAAAGTGGGAGAGATTCTGCCATCAGTCCTTTAAAATCCTGAGTAGATGTTGCACCAATCAGAATTATGAAGTATTTCTGCATTGCTTTCCTTAACATTACTGTGGTCATCAAATAAATTGTTCTCCTGGATCTGCTTACTTTGTTTCAAATCAACTTACAAAACTTCCCAAGTTTCTCTGAATTTTTCATATGCATTATTTCTTAAAAATACAAAATTCTACTACACTATCATACCATATTTTATTCAGCCATTCCTCAATCAACGTGCACCCCTTTTGGCTTGACAAAAATGGCTGTTCCATGCCACCTCTCTCTCTCTCTCTCTCCATATATATGTATTACGGGAATGTTCTTTCTGCTTCTGTCCTATTTTTTCAAACTGATAGTCTAAGATTCATATTTATTTCTAGTCAATTTCATCCTATTCAGCTTCAGTTCAACATTCCAGCTTGCCAAGAGCTTTGGGGATACTGACTCTACCATTCAACATACATCTCCCAGGTTTAGAATGTAATTGGGATACAGAAGACTTTACTATTGTCTGAAAACTGATTCTTTTCTTTCTGGAAAGGGCTGGGGGAAATGTATATCTCCATTTCTTACAGTGGAACAAACTGTTGCTCTTGCAACGTGCAGGAAGTCGGTAGTGGGGGGTGGGGGGCAGAAATGTGATTTTATTAATCACTGTACAAAACCATGACAAATGGCCTGCCTGCCAGAAGCTGCTTCTTTCTCTGGATTCTAGTTTGCAAATGCAAACCTATTCAATAGGAGTTCCTAACTGGGAAGAGTCCATGAACTTGGAAGGGATATATTTTTATTTTCACTAACCTTTAAATGAAATTTAACATTTACTCTGATTATAAATGTGGGCAACAAGTTACACCACCACACAACCAGAGGCGGCCCATGCCACCAAAATGCTTAAGAATTCCTATCATGCAATTACGAAAAATTGTCAAGTATAATGGCAGTCTCCTGAAATTTTGCTCATGATATTGCTTCATACTTTGGGTCTTCGTGAGCATTGACCCCAATCACTAGCGTCAGCAACAACTATTAAATCATCTGTCCAATTGACTCAGTACCACTCAATTTACTCCAAGGACAAAATCTGTTCTTTTTTTGCTTATGTATCCTTTGACTTCTTCCACAAGAATTCCCTGGGAGAACATGGGTTAACCTTAGTTTCACCCACAGATGATGTTTTAATAATTTTTTACCACATTTCTAGTTCATGCTGGAAATACCTTTTTGCATGTTTTATGTTCTACCTTGCAGGAAGCATTGATTCCCATGGGAAGCAGATTGCTTTTTGTTTCTGATATTTGAGTAAAAGTCAAGTGCTCAAGTCTAATGCCTGATGTGTTTGACTGTTTTGAAGAGAACAGATCACATGTGACAAATATAATGTGCGGAAAGCCAGACAGCCATTTACTGAGAGTATATATTAACCATTTGGCTTGGCATAGGTCAAGTAGTTTGAAGCTTGTCCATACTCAACAACATTTGCCTAAGTCTGGAACACTAATGCAGATCATGGAGATGGAAAATTTCATTGCTACTTAGAACATGACATTTTGCAACAATTAAAATTCAGCTTAATTTGTTGCATAAAATTGTGTGCTAGAACTATTAATAAATAAGCCTATGGTGAGCATCCATGTATACTAATTCATCTAATGAACACTTAAATAGCAAAAGAAAGCCATGTTGTATGTCATCTCCTGCTCCTTTCAATATTATAAGGGAAAGAAGTATAATGATCTTGTTTAAAAATTAACTGTTTTTTAAACTCTATAATCCTTTGTTTAAAATGTATCTCACAAAGAAATCACTCCTGTAATACATAAACTATACTTAATTACATTTGCTACATTTAAAATTGATCTCTCAGAGACTAATCTTTGTAAATACTCAGTAGGTGGTTAAATTGACTACCTTATTTTGGATTGATGGTTAAGTTTAAGGAACAGAAAGTAGACCAGGAATTTGAGGAGGAGGAGAAGGGTAAATGAAAAAGTGAAAAAAAAAAATCTAACAACTCTGCTCTGAAAATAATAATGTATTTTCACTTACATAGGTGTACACCATTCTGATTTGACTCCTTTTAGAGTTAAAATTTGTTTTTGAAATTAACTTTGAAACAGAATATTTTAAGAGAGTATTCTTGGCTTAGGCATTTCACATTAAAAATTCAAATTATTCATGTAGGGCCAAATGTTAAATAGGATCCTAATTGCCTCCAAATTTGCACAGCAACTAATTGGGCCTCAAGCCAGTTGAGAACAAAATATCAACCATGAGCAGTAAATTTCCAATACTCATTTGACAGGAGTTTGCTAATCTTCTGACAGGTGTACACGCTCCGTATCTGCAAATTCCTGTTTTCTACCTGCTTGTCATCTCTATGCAAAATACAACACACATAAAACAACAGGCAAAAGTATGTTGCTTTTCTTTTTGTATAAAGTTTGGCTTAAATGCATTTTTAGATATGGTTTCATTTTAATTCATCAGGGGCAGAGATGATAACACAATTCATTAGCAGCTACTTGGGAGCTGTCCAAAAGGGCTAATCCAGCCTCAGTTTCCCTTTTCAGATTCTTTTGGCACAACTCTCCTTCATGTATTCTTCATTCCAATAAAACCAGAGTTCCTGATTGTGTTTGAACTTTGCCTTCTCTGATCCATTTCTGTGCCATCACTCAGGATATCTGGAATTCCTAAAATCTTCTCCCCTCCTCACCTTCACGTCTTAAAATCCTTAGGTTCTTTCAAGACTGATCTCAGGTGCTAGTGCCTGTAGCAAACTAATAACTGCAATAAATCAACAAATACTGATTAAGAAATGACCCTATGTACCCAGCACCATACTCCCTCCCCCTCTTTAAATTGCCCTGAACTTTTCTGTGTAAATATCAAATCCCCCATAAGATTCCACCTCACTACCCATTCCTAAGATGTGAATTCTTTGAGGGAAAGTGCTAGATTTAGTTTTCTCTTTGTTCTCTGAGCACTTTGCACAAATGCCTTTGGAATAGCAAAATGGCTTTTGTTTATATGTTTGCAAAAATGTTTCAAGTGTGTGCAAATTATTGGGCAGGAAATCTTAATTGGTTAGGGGTAGCTAGGTGGCGCAGTAGATAGAGCACAAAGGCTGGAGTCAGAAAGACCTGAGTTCAAATTCAACCTCACACACTTATTATCTATGTGACCCTGGGCAAGTCACTTAACCCTGTTTGATTCGGTTTCTTCTCCTGTAAAATGAGCTGGAGAAGGAAATGGAAAACCATTCCAGTATCTTTGTCAAGAAAACCCCAAATGGGGTCATAAAGAGTCAGACACAACTGAAAATGACTGAACACCATCATTCATACATTTTCATTATGTGATAGTATTAGTCATGCAAAAGTACGGACACTAGGCTTACAGAACATATCTAACCCTTATTAGAAAAAACCGGATTGAGTTGGTTTCCCACATTTAGTTAGTTCTCTGTCAATTAAATTCTGATACACTTTTTTTTTTCACTGCACTTTCTTGTGTTTTTAATTATGTGGTTTTTCAGGATGGATATTACTCCAAAACACTCCATAATATCAAAGGATATTACTCCAAGGAAAAATGGAAAGATTGCAGTTAGTACTTACAGAGCACACTTCACTGACTGTTAGACATAGGTTTTTGGTGTGGTGAAGTCAAGTGTTTCAAGGATCATTCAAGCCCACAATGAAATAGGATCAGTAGCAATAAAGTGGAAAGGGATTTGTGGCTGACAATGAAAAATGACACCAAGACCTGGATAATGATTTATGTGAAACAGCCCAATTAATCTCTAGGAAAACAGCAACAATCTTCACAGGAACCTGGCAGCTGAACCTTTTGTTATTGATTCTTCTAGAGTGTGATAGAGAGGCTCCTTGAACAAGGAGAAGACGAGAAAAATAACAGCTGCAAACTGTTCTTTTGAAAACTTTGTTTCATTTGCACTTTGAAGTACATGAAGATTACATGATAATTGTATAAAAGGTGAATAAAGTTACATTTTCTCTGGCTTTCCCCCATGCCTAGTATGCTTTCCCTCCTCATGTAATATGTCCCTTCCTGTTCTAAGGAATGAGGAATTTAAAACTATCTGTAAGAGATAACTTTGCTCAGGGCCTCAAAGGACACCATGATATTATGGCTTTCCGCAATCCAGGAATGTGTTTTTTGTTTGTTTTATTTATTTATTTTTTATTGCAGAATTGCTCTGTTCTCCTCTCTTTGTTTACTGACCAGTTATCTTTGTCTTTTTTCTGCCTTATGTGTCACCTAAATGGCACGGTGAATAGAGTGCTGGGCCTGGAGTCAGGAAGATCTGGGGTAAAATTCAGCCCCAGATACTTCCCGGGGAAGTCACTTAACCTCTGTTTGCCTCAGTTTCCTCAACTGTAAAATGGACATAAGGATAACAATGATCTCCCAGAATAGTTATGAGGATCAAATAAGATAATATTTGTAAAGTGCTTAGCAAAGTGCCTGCCCCATAACAGTTGACATATAAATGCTTATTCTCTTCCCCTTCTCCTTTCATGTTTTTCCCATGCCAGATAATAGCAGTTTTTACCTTCTTCTCTTTTGGAGTAAGTAGTCTAAGTCTGGCCCAATTGAAAGCGCTCAAGAGATCAAGTGAAAAATTCAAAGAAATGATGCCCCTAGGGAATTCTACTTATTTGGGGTACATGGAAAGTACAATAGAGAAAATGGGTAATTGTAGTGATAATAGTAGTAGCAGCAGCAGCAGCAGTAGTAGTAACCCATATTTAAGATCCACAAAATGCTTTCAATGTATCAACAAAAATTTATTAAGTGTCTACTATGTTCCAGACACTATAAATAGCTTTGAGGATACAAGGACCAAAAAAAAATGGAACAGTATTGCTTCTGCTTATGTTCTGATGGAGGACAGAACTTCACAATGAAGGCTAAGAAGTGACATTTTCAAAGTACATCAAGATTTGCTTTATCTAATTTGATCCTCATAAAAATTCTATGAGACAAAAACCGTGCTTATTTTACAGAAGAGGAAACTGAGGTTCTGAAGCTAACTGATTTGCTTAGAATTGTACAGCTAGTGAGTGTCTGAGGCAAATTTCAAAGCTAGTTCTCTCCTGACTTGACTGCAATATGCCACTCCATGATATAGCCCTCAGTTGACTCTGGTTGACTATAAATGTTTTTCTCTGACTGGTTTCTACCAAAATCTTAAGATGACAAACAGAAGATTATGGAGTTGGATAGGACCTTAGCTATTGAGTTGCAGAGAAATAGAACATATTTATCATGAAGGGGAAAATGATAAGCAAAACAAAACAGGAAGATTGGGTTGTATGAGGAGGAGATGTCTGTATTTAGCAGTGATGGCATAAAAAACAAGGTTAAAAGACAGATGAATAATGTGATAGGGAAGGAAACAGAAATACAACATCTATTTTTTGTTAATTATCTCAGATCTCAAGTTCAGATGAATTAATTCCCAGAATACAGAAAGAATGTATAAAAGTAGAAATGGAACCACCATCAAGAATCTTTGAGGCATCATAGTAAATAGGCAAAGTACCAGAACACCAAAGATGGGGAAGGGAGAGGGTAATGTACCAGTTTGCAAAAAGGGAGAAATAGTGGATTTGGGAAACAATAGATTGATGACTTTTACATTGATACTCAGCAAAAATCTAGAACGAGTATTATACAGATGCTAGACATTGAGCAAAGGAGGTCACACTCACTTTGAGTTAACTTGGATTCATTAGGAATAAGTCATAGCAAATTCATCTTATTCCTTCTTCAGGGTTAAAAGTACAATAAGGAGAATGTTGCAGAAATAACATATCTTGGTTATAACAGCAAAGTGTCTCCTAGCAATGAGCCAGTGGATAAGAGTAAATAGCTACTAGAATCATTTGTGGGTTTTATATTAGTAGCAAGGTATGCTACACAATTTATGTTTTACTCTATTGTTTATCAGAGAAATTTGCAGTAAATCATTTCACAGTTAGGTAGATTGTCCAGTGGGAAAAAAAGTATTGTCAAAGAATATTGACTAGTGAATCAATGGAGGGAGTTCTCTTGTGGAGCAGTCTATGTGGTCCTAGCCCATTCAACATTTTTAATCACTGACTTAAAGACAGGTAAAGCATACTTATCAGATATGTTAGCTAATTATGTTGGATGACAGAAATATGATTTAATACAACATCCACAAGTAAAAACAAAACCAAAAAATAGTTGTATCAAGACTAACCTTAATGATAATCCATTTAAAATACCAAATTCAAGCTCAAAAATTCAATCATACAGGCACAGAATTAGAGAGAACTGGGTTATTGTGAATTCATTTGGAAAAAGGTCTGTCAGTAGGGTCTGTGCCTTGGTTACCAATAGTGTTTATGTGATCAAAGGTGTCATGAAATGATTTACAGTATCTAGAAAAGAGGAGCTAATTATCCCACTATAATCTGCATGGGTCAGACCACATTTGGACTACTTCCTGTGCAATTCCAATGCCATATTTTACAAGGGTAATGAAATCATCAGCTTCCCTGGAGAAAAGAGAATTAGTGAAAGTTTTGTAAACCATGTTATGTGAGAAACAGCTGAAGTAAATGGAGGTGATTAGCTAAAAGGAAAGAAGACTGAAAAGATAAGACAGTGGTCTTCAATAATCTAAAGGATCATTATGCAAAAGAACCATTAGAAGTATTCTAAGTAGCTACAGAGGATAGACATAAGACCTATGGAAGAAGGTGAAAGGGAGAAATTTTTTATTAAATATAAGAAATAACTTCCCTAGATTTAGAGCTGCTAGAAAATAGAATGGATCGCCTATAAAAGGAGCAAGTTCTTCATCCATAGAAGTATTAAGTAGCAGGATGTCATAGCAATGATTTATGAACTGGATAGGACCCTGATTTAGTGACCTTTTAATAACCTTTCCAATCCAGAGATTTCCTTGTTTGTGTGTATAAATGACCAAGCACATGTAATATGAGTGCCTGAGGGTGGCATGATTGTATTATATTAATTTTAGCATATAATAAAACATGTCCGATGATAGTAAGTAAAAATAAACTTCAATCTGAAAATACATATATCTACTAAGGTTCACCCAACTGTGAATCTCTGAATTGTGTGAAATCTAAAAAAAAAATCTTAATTTTTTTAATATTGTGAATGCTCTCCATTTTGTGAGCCAGGCTTTGCTTTGCTGTAATTCATATGATTATGTGGAAACAGAGATGTTGAAATGATTCTGGGTAATGGGGTAACAGGTGCTGACCTCACAATGTTCCATACATCTTATGACATATTTTAATAGTCACAAAATGTACTAGGATATTCTACTAATAATCACAAAATTTGTAAATCTCTGGCCAATCAGGGAGAGAGAACACCCATATTTCTCAAGATTGTGTAGGTTGATTGGTTCCTCATTGTTGAATACAAGAAAGTTTTTTTTTTAAACTGGCATACGGTGACCTTGTGCCTACTGAAGGGCCTTGGACCTGATTTATTATCAATTGTATGACCTACTAATAAATCAATATACTCAGATTCAATTATCTCAGTCTTTATCTATTTCACTGGTGACAGCTGGTGAGCCAGTGGGGAGGTTGAGAGAGGAACCCCAGCCCCTTAGACAGTTTCTTAGAAGAGCTCCTGAGTGTGAACTAAGTGACTTTTATGTGGAAACTTCCCCAGAGTTTGGATTCCCCTTTGACTTTGATACCAATTTTCTGAGCTAAGGAAAGGTTTCACATTGGATAAAGCTAAAGGAAGGTACTTAAAAGAATAGCCCACAGGAAGAAGAATACATAGGGGAACCCCTCCTACAGGAAGGAGAATCTAACATTTACGTATGTAGGGGTATCCTTTGTACAGGTATGGATCCTTCAATTGGAAAAGGATGAGGTCTGGTAGTAACATACAGAAAAAAAAAACCTTTAGAGAAATTCCTCATGTCATATAATTAGGTAAAACTCCCAGCATAACCAGGAAAGACAAAAAACAAAACAAAACAGTGCTATATAATTCTGTGAAATTTGGTCTAAAACTGTGAAAGATTCAGCTAACAAATTATTCTGGGCTAAATTTGTCACATTTGATCCTTATCTGTTTAAAACAAAATGAGATTGGCCATTGAACAGCTTTATCCCTACCAAATAGAATATTGATTTGCTGGGATGCCCTGTCTAAAAGATCATGCCCTCATGCCCTCTGCTTCTTAAAGGGCCCACTACTATTTGTTAAACTAAAGGTTTTGAGATTCTCTCTCTCTCCCTCTGTGTGTGTGTGTGTGGACACTGAGTTTTTTATTAAACTTTCAGCGGGAGATGGGAAGGAAACAATTTGCCAGAAAGTGCATCTATGTGTCTATCTTATCATGTTGTCTATGTCTTGATAAATGCTGCTAACTTCTTCCTGTGACCTGATAAGTCAAAAGGAAAAAAAAAAGAAGATATTTGTTCTGAAGAATTTTCAAAACCTTCAAAAAGGAAAGTATCTCTCTGCCTTTCTAACTGAGCAAACTAGAAGGGCAGACAAAGACACGGATAAGAAGAAGGGAATCTTTGTTCTTAATCTGCAGGAATTTGTGGTATTATAAACTAATTAGAAACTAGGTTTGTGATTAAAATTTAATTTCTCTACTGTGAATTTCTAAATTGTGGCTTAAATGTTTATAAGAAAAGGGAACTGAAGCTAGTTTGAAAGTAGTATCAATGAGCAACTTGAAAAGTAATAAAATCTAATTTGGAGAAATTTTCTGTGTTTTCTTCTGTGAGCAATATAACAGAACTTAATCATTTTATAGTTAGTCTGGGACTCGAGATGAAATGTACTGCTTAGATGAACATCGGTCATCGTTTGTCAAGATCCAGGGACACTATTTAATATTAGTGATTGTTATTGCATTGTGTTAGCCTTTTGGGTCAGAATGTTTATGTTTGATGAGTTTTCTTGGTGAACTCTGTATTAAAACAAAGCCCTGTGGTCTATATCCATATATCGGGGTTGCTACCCTTAGATTAGGCAGCTAAAAATCATTGTCTTGAGACTAAGACATTATCCCAAGCCACAAGTGAGCACATTATCTCCATTCAAATTGAGATAGATTCTTTAGCTCAAATGGTCAGGTAAAACCATATAGTCTTAGTTATTGTTGTTGTTTGGTCATTTCAGTCATGTCTGACTCTTCATGACCACATTTGATGATTTATTGTTAGATACTAGAGTGGTTTGATATTTCCTATACCAGCTCATTTTACAGATGAGGAAATTAAGGCAAACAGGGTTAAGTAACTTGAGCAGGGACATACAGCTGGTAGGTAAGTGTCTGAGATCAGATTTGAACTCATGAAGATGATTTCAGGTCCAGTACTTTGTCCACAGTGTCACTTAGCTGCCCTGTGCCACCTAGCCTTTTTTTTTTTTTTTTGAGGATTGCTGGAATTTTTTGTAAGAAATCATGTATAAATGGTTACATTGTTAAAATTTCAAGTAAAATTGATCAGAGAAATTCCATGACAATACAGTAAACATGCAGAAAATACTCTGGGCAGTTCATATCTTTAAGGTACTATTGTACTTTGTGATCCAACAGAAATATATTAATATTTATGTGAAACTTTATGCTCGTTGAAATACATATTGCTTTCTGGCTCTTCTTTAAATAAAATTTGTCAGACTGGCAGAAGAGATAGCAATAAAATAGATGAAAGTCTTCCATTGTTGAACTACTAGGAACAGTTATAGAAATAAAGCTTCAAAGCATTACTTTTCAGTAATCTAAAAGCCATTTGTTAGGTTGATCCCAACTATAGCACAGGAATATCCCAAAGTTGAATGATTTGAATGGCTTAGAATCTGATAAGCTTCATTGATATATTTTTTTGTTCGTTTTTGGTGAGGCAATTGGGGTTAAGTGACTTGCCCAGAGTCACACAGTCAGTGGATCTTATGTGTTTGAGGCAGATTTGAACTCAGGTCCTCCTGAGCCAGTGCTCTATCCACAGCGCCATATAGCTGCCCCTGTACTTTTCACTAAAATACAAAAGATTGACTAATCTCAGGAAAGCTCATGCCTCTGAAGTCTGTTTTAGGATCATCACCTTGAAAACCAATGTCAGACTACTGCATGGTGATTCTAGATTTCAATTTTCCTTTAGGCATCAGCAGACTCCAAAACTTCATTGGTAGCTCCTCGTGATGGTGGTTATAAGAACCACAAGGACGTTTTTTCATAGTTTCTACACCCAAATAGAGTTGCTTATAGCCAAATATCTATAATAAGCATCTTTTCATGTATATTTTAAACTTTCTGTCCTGTTTGTTGTTAATATCATTTTCCTTTATTATATTTTGTACACATTCTTCTTCAAAGATGCACTGTAATTCACATTTTCTGGTGACCATTTGAGAGATCCACTTCAAAATTAAAAAAAAAAGTCTAGACAGGTACTAACACATGGAAATAAACACTTTATTGTTTGTTTTGTGGTCTCAGACATTCTTACAACTCCAAAAGGATGTTTCTTTGCTACAATCAATCAATACTGTTGATCCTATATTAATCACTCAGGTGAGATTGTAACAGTTCTCTACAAAATTTAACAGGTTATAATGGAAACCCTAAAGAAGATAGCCCATGGTATGATCCCTCTTTCTGGTTTTCTTGGCTATTCTCCCAGAGGAGGCATATTGACTACTATAATCAAGTGGGCTCTTCTCCAAGGAAACCAGAATACTAATAATCTGATATTGGTTCAAAGCACTGATTGTGCTATGTTATGGAATTGGCATTGAATAAGTGATTCATGGGGAACAAGTTTCCCAAGGATCAAAGGGGGAAACTTTGAATTTCAAAAATTTGCTACAAGTGGATAGAGTACTGGTCCTGGAATCATGAGGACCTGAGTTCAAATCCAGCCTCAGACCAAAGACTTGACACTTACTAGCTGTGTGGCCCTGGGCAAGTCACTTAACCCCAATTGCCTAAAAAAAAACATTACTACATTTTGATTCTTTCCATATTATGATAGTCATTTATTTTTTGAGCTAGGCCTTGCTTTGCTGTAAATCATATGATTATGGGGAAATTGAAATATTGATATTCTGGGAAATGGGGTGGCAGGTGCAGACCACAAAATTTTCTGTACATTTTGTTGTACATTTTTTTTAAAAACCACAGAATGTACCAGAATACTCTTATAATACCACAAGATCTTTAAATCTCTGGATAACTAGAAAGAGTGAACACCCACGTTACTCAGGATTGTGTAAGTTGATTGGCTTCTCATTATTGACTATAAGAAAATATTGTTAACTGTCAAATGGTATCCTCATGCCTACTGAGGTGTCTTGGACCTGATTTGTTATGCAACTGTGTGCCTCGCTAATATATTGATATGGTCAGATTTAATTGCCTTAACCTTTATCAATTTCACTCACAATAGTTTAGAAGTATCTGGAGATACTGTTTGAAGGGTTAATATAACAAATAACTCTCCTGTGATTGAATAAAATTATTTTTCTCTATAAATCTTTTGAGTCCCACCAATCAATAGAATCAGAGATGAATTTATTAGGCACCAAATGTTTGTTCGGTATCCCTCACCTAGATGACAGCAGTAATCTAACCAGTCTCCCTACCTCAGGTCTCTCCCCACTCCAATCCATCAACTATACAACCATGAAAGAAACTTTCATAAAGCGCAAGTCTGAACAAGTCACCTTCCCCACCCCACCCCAGCTCAATCAATTTATAGGAGCAGATACAAGGTTTTCTACTTACTTACAATCCAACCGCTTCTTCCTTGGTAGGCTTCTTTTATTTTCCTCCCTCTTGTCCAAATGTACTGGTCTGCTTGTTATTTTACACACCCAAACTCCATCTCTAGACTCCATGGCTTTGAACCGACTGTCTCCCGTGCTCTCTCATCTCAGTATTTTAGAATCCCTGGTTTCCTTCAAGATGCAATTCCAGTGCCATCTCCTATACCAAGCATTTCCTGTTCCCCTTGGCTGCTAATGGGCTGTCTCCTGAAACTATCTTCAGTTCTCTTTGTATGTATTATATGTACTGTATATGTCTATATACAGTATATATCTATATGTATATGTCTATGTATATATATATATATACCTATTCATACATATATAGTGTATATATAAATATGAACATATATATATTAAGGGTGGAGCCTGTTTCATTTTTGTCTCTGTATTCCCTATCCGTAGTAGTCAACAAGATTTTCTTAAAATTTACCACCGTGCTAAGCCCTAGAGATACAATGACAAGACTGAAACAATCCTTACTCTGAGAAAGTTTACCTTCTATTGGAGAAACAACATGTACATATATACAAAACATATAGGAGGCACTGGCAGCTCTAGTATCTGGAAATGCTTCTTAGTTGAGCTGCATTTTGAAGAAAATCCAGGAATTCTAAGGGTGGAGGGTGAGGATAGAGTATATTGCATGGAGCACAGAACATAAACATGGAGGACAGCTTGTGCAAAGGCAGAAATAATCAAGAGAGGTCAACATATTGGAGGAACAGCATTTAAACTGGTTTGGTGGAACGAAAGTGTGTGTGAAGGGGAGTTATATATGCTAAGGTTGGAATCAGATTGTGAAAGACATGAAAGTGAAACAGAGAAGTTTGTACTTGATCCTAGAAGTAATAGGGAGCCACTGGAGTTTGTTGAGGGGAGAGGTGGGGGAACAGATGATCTAAAATGTGCTTTAGAAATGCCACCTAAAGCTAAAATGGGAATAACCAAAGTTTCCAAGGTAGCCTGCAAAGTTTCCATTTATATTTCGTCACTTAAAATATCACTGGGAGGATGAGTGTTGAAGGGGTGAAGGCAACCAGCAAAGAAGGGAAAGGTCACCTGTGAGCACTAGAATATCTTGTAGGAATATCCCTGCATCCCACTCCACCCCCACCCCTCAGGCTTAGTCTCCACAGCATCTAGAGCCTGAGCAGGAAAGAAAGGCTGAGGAGGCAGAAGGCCTTTGGAGTGTCCTATTAAATGTGAATACCCATGAGGAAGTAATACCTGAAAATGCTCATCAGCAAAAAACTTAATTATCAGTAACGTCTTTGCCGAAATAAATCAGGAAGGAAAACCTGATAAGTGAAAAATAGGAAGGGGAAAGGAAGAAATAAAATTATATGGATTTGGGAGGTAGATAGGAACTCAAAACAAACTTCAGCAACTTTCTAAGTTGCCCAATAATCCCATGGATAGAAGTCCTACAACTTCCCCTCATGCTGCCCCCTGGATGCTATACACAGCTGATCAAGGACTCATTCCTGGCCTCATTTTGGCTGGTTTGCCTCATCCACACCTTGCCCCCTCAGACAGACCAAGGCCAGAGAGGCTCAAAAAGGCACAGGTCAAGAGGATTCAAGGTCATTGTTAACTGTTGAAGGCAAAGCCCTACTTTAGAGTGGTTTCACTTTGACAATTTCCCATGTACATGTGTCTTCTCTCTCCTCACCAGAAGGAACACTTTGGTTTCTGGCTAAGGCACCCATTCTATGGCTGTCCCATCCTGCAAGTGATCCAAGCTAGTGTAGGGGTTGGGAAATGTGTGTCTTAGAATCAAAGATTATGTGCTGCAAGGGACTTCAGAACTTTAGGCCCATTTGTGCATTAACAGATGAGGAAACCAAGTCGTAGAAAGTTTAAGTGAGATGCTTCAGGTCACATAGGCAGTTTAGTGGCAGGGCTAATATTTCAATTCAAGTGCTCTGATTCAAAATCCACAACATTGCTTCTCACCTAATTAGGAAGTGAGAATGGCCCACATCCTTCTCCCCTTTCCCATGACTGTTGACTTGTTAAGTGAATTTCCCATAAATAGGAGGTTAGGCAGTTTCTGGGATATATTTTTAGTAAGTGCTGCCAACTTTTAAATCCTTCATTTTATCCTATTCTATTGTCCCTGAGGGACCAGAGCTTGGCTTGGATCCCCTCTTTCTTCTCCTGGTGAGAGCTCCCATAGAGCAAGCTGTCAACAGGGCAGAATGTCGGCCAAAGTAAGATGCAAATGAAATGACTACTTTGGGACTTATCACCCTTACCATGAATCTGGAAGACTCATGTCACAAAATAATGCTACATTGCATGACATATCATTTCAGGTGGGACTGTCCTATAGCATGTTGGCTAGATCTGTGTGCTGCTCCATGATTTATTTTCTCCACATCATGTTTACGTGTTTATATATTGCATTTTGGCATTTACTACCTGTGTGACCTTGGGAAAGTCACTTAACCTCTGGGCCTCAGTTTCCTCAATTGTAAAAGGAAGCGTTTAGACAAGGTGATCTCTAAGGTCCCTTCCTTCCAGATCCATGGTCCTGAGGTACTACAAGATCTATTAGTAACTTTGCCAGTGATTCATAGGACCCTCATGAAGAAGATGCGAAAGGAATATTTCAGTTTCCTCATCTATTTTATCTCAGTCTTCAAAAAAAATGATTACATATATACATTGATAATGAGTAAAAGTAAAATAAATCAGTGAAGAAATTCTAATTCAATAGTGATAGATACTATATGACATGAGATAAAGGAAAGCCTTCTGGATTTCACACCAGAAGCCCTGAGTTTAAATCCTAGTTCAACCACTTATCACCTGTGTGTCCTTGGACAAGCCATTTCCCTTCTCCAGGCCTGTGTGATTCCATCTGGGAAATAAGGGGTAGGAGTGGTGTGAATTAGATGACATCTAAAATTCCTTTCTGATTTTAAATCTATGATCCATGACAATGAGATTTAATAATGAATAAAAATGGGAAATATATTTTATCCCTAACTAAAGAAAACATACACTGCAAAATCCCCTGAAAGGAAACTATTTAATGAAAGCGAATTTCAACCAATAAAAAAATAGGATTTCAAGAAACAAGTTTTAGAGACTCCAGGGGAACACTTCCTTTTCCTAAACAAAGTTTATATTTTAAAACAGACTAAAGCATAAAATGTTACAAAATGTTTTTAAGATGTATTTTTTTATTCCCAACTTGATACAATCGTTACTTTCTTTTAAGTGGGGTTACATTTTTTTTCTTAGTATCAATTACAGATTCAGCTAATCCTGACCAATTATAAAACTGCCTTGACTAAAAGAAGCATTTTTTTAACTACATCAAAAAAATCGCATTTGGACCAAGAAATTCTTGCTCCCATTTCTCTCTTTGCAAACTACATCTCAACTTTAGCTACAATGGCCAATTCTTTAGATAGATTCAATTCCAAAAATACATTAAACACACACACACACACACACACACACACACACACAACATACACATCTGTTACAAGTTGAAGTACAAAGTTAATGTGGGCTGTGTTTTCAGCTTATAGCCTCCAAAAAACCCAAACCTGTGGCAAAACACCTACAAATATTTTAGCCCAATGGAGCATAAATTGTCCCACAAGAAAAACAGCAACATGAGTCTCACAATAACTTCACTGCATTTTTTTGGACAGAATAGATGAGTCCAGAGAACAGATGTGCAACATATTAAAATGTTCCCTGAAATAGAACACATAAAAACGACAGAGTACCTGCTTACAGTTCAATAAATTGTGGCCTCCCTCCTCTTCTCAGTGGGAGTAGAGGGAAGAGGAATTTAAGTCATTTCATTAGGCTGCCCTATGAATAAACTACTTGCCAAAGAGTGTGCTACTAAGTAAGATGCCATAAATTTCATTTCTACTAAATGCATAATTATCTTCAAAGAAGTTCTTTCTATGGAAGTTTTCTACATCCTATCTTTTAAAAGAAATTCAACAAAACTACCACCCTCCATGTCAAAGAGTTTTATACTACATTTCCTCTTTCGGCCTGCTTTTATTTGAGTGGACACATTCTCATGTAAGGGGCTCACACTGTGTGAGAAAATCTCCCCAACTTCCTTTGTATTTCTCCTCTCCTATCTTGAAGGCACATATCTTATTCATCCATAGCCAACTTGGTGCTCATCTTTGAAGTATCTTTCCAATTTCCCTGGATTCCAAGTTATTCTTTTATCTGATCATTTAAGCTTTTCAGCTGAAAGAGAAACTAATTTCTCAGAACTGTGCCTTTCACAAAATAACCCTTCCACAAACTCAGTTAGTTAAGCACAGGCCATACGACGGACATTGCTATATGAGTACCAGGTAGCTGGCATCTCATCAAGTATAAGAACGGTGACAACTTCCTCTTTTCTTCTCTCCATGGAGTCCAGAGAAATTGCTTCTTTAAATATTTAGTACAGAGACTGAACCCAATGTTCCTTGTTTTGTTTTGTTTTTTAAATCCCTATCATATCTTAGAACCCTAGAGGCTCATTACTTAACAGAGCTTAGCGATGATATCCAAGGAATATGGGAAAGAAGGGACATGCCCTGAAAGAGGGAATGAAACAGAGTCCCAGATCTGTCAATCATAGGTACAGTCTGACCCTAAAATCTCAAACAAGTCATTCAAAGTCTTATTAAAGCTATTCATTTTCCCTTGGAAAATGTTTTTCCCCACATCGTTCTGTACTGTAGTACATCTTGTCCTCTGTTATACTAATTTTTGAAGTTATATTTGCCTTATTTTACTATAGATTGATTAGTTTTGATATCACTAAGAAAAAGTTATTGAGTATAATTGTGAAAACTTCATTAAATTTTCATAATCAGTTGAATCTTTATCCATTTCATTTCTAATGGGAGGTGAGAGGCTCATGTTGACAAGACTCATGTTGACCAAAAATATGAAAGTAACAGTTAGAAGGGAACTTCAAGACCCAGTAGTCCCCTCAGACCCATTTTACAGATGAATAAATGAAGGCACACAAAAGTGGAAAGGACTAGCCCAAGGCCACATAGGATGGGGGGGCACCAATCTGAGTCTTCTCTTCCCCCAATCCAAGATTCTTCCCCACATTGTGTGGCACAGGAACTCCAACCCTGGCTTCATCACATTTTTTGACATCTCACCCCAGGCTTTTCAGCCTATGATGCACATGGGAAGTCAGACTTCTGTTTTATTTAACTACCGCTGGTCCTTTTCACTCCAGGGACATTCTGGATCAAACCTTTGAGATGCATCCAAAAAAGTACCCACTATGTCACCAGTCACTTCTTTGTCCTCTTAACCTCCCTATTCCCTTTCTTTTTGTGATGATTCTGAATGGGAAGCAGAGAATGCCTGCAAGAAAGTTGGATGGACTATGTTTTCTTTATTTCTAATTTTTGTTTGTTTGTTTGTTTTGTTTTTTGTTGAACTATCTTTCAGAGACAGCTAGGTTGTGCAGTAAATGGAGCCTAGGGCCTGAAATCAGAAAGACCTGAGTTGAAATTCAGTCTGAAACATTTACCAGTTGTGTGACTCTGGGCAGGTCACTTAACTGCCATTTGCCTCAATTTCTTCATCTATAAAATAGGGATAATAGCACCTACCTCCAAAGGTTGTTTTGAAGCTCAAATGAGATAGTAATTATAAAGTGCTTAGCACATATGTAAATGTTAGCTATTATCATTGTTATTAGCAAGACCAACAAATGTTTAGAAAGGTAGACCTGCCAATGGGTGCCATTGAATCAATAAGTATCTTTAATGAAATGTTTGCATGCACACGAGTATGTACACATGCACACACACACACACACACACACACCCCTCTAGTTTCCTTCAATTCCCAGCGAAAATGTCATCTTCTACAGGTGGATTTTGCTGATCTCTCTTAATGCTATCACCTTCACTCTGAGACTACCATGAATATACAATGGTGGACATAAATAGTTCATATCTAGTTGTTTTTATGGTGTCTCCTCAATTACACTGTGATCAGCTTCTGGGCAGGGACTCTCTCACCTTTCTTTGCGTCTCCAATAATTAGCACAGTGCCTGACATATTCGTCGTTGTTGTTGTTCAGTGTTTTCAGTTGTGTCGACCCTTCATGACCCCTTTTGGGGTTTTCTTGGCAAAGATACTGGAGTGGTTTGCCATTTCCTTCTCCAGCTCATTTTACAGAGGAGGAAACTGAGGCAAATAGGGTTTAAGTGACTTGCCCAGGGTCATACAGCTGGTAAATGTCTGAGCCTGGATTTGAAGTCAGGTTTTCATGACTCTAAACCCGGTGCTCGATCCGCTGTGTTCCCTAGCTACATGTGTTCGATGAGTACTCATTAACCGGACTGATGCACACATTATCTCAGTGTGTGTTTATAAGCACCACACCCATGTTCCTTTCTTCAACCTTGCCTTCTTCCACCTGATCTTTGTCCCTTGGTATTATGGGATTTAATAACTCTGCTTACAATCACAGGATCAGATTTTTAGAGCTGAAAAGTGTCTACTCCAACCACTTCAATGTATACATGTAGAAACTAAAGTCTAGAGCGGTCAAGTGACTCACTTCCATTTACACAGGTAAACACTAGCTTAGTTTGGCCTGTCATCCAGGTCTCCAGATTCACAGGCCTCCAGATTTCCACAATACAATGCTACCTGCTAATCTCCTTATATTCACTGATCAGAAACTTTCTCATAATTACTGTTTAGGATTTCTATATACTGTGGGCATGTTGATGCCTAATAGTAAACTACCACTCAATCTGATTCTTGAGGATTGTAATCTTTTAGCATTATACTTATTATCAGAAAATAAATGTTTAAATAGAGAGAAAACTATTTGGATTTTAAATTCTGTGGTTTCTAAGAACACTCAAACCACAGCTAATTCAAGTTTATTTTTTCACAAATGTGATTTCCTTTTTAAATAGTTTTTAAGGGTTTATGAAATACGGATATTGACATTTACTAAAATAGCATTCCAGTCCCAAGTGTTTCCTTCAATTCTGAAAGCAAATGAAATGGAGCAATATATGTAAAAATCAGTGTTGCCAATTTGGAGCTGGAAAAGACATGAGGGATTATCTACTCCAACCCTTTCATTTTCCAAGTAGAGTAACTGTGGTACAGAGAGAAGAAGGAATATATCCTAGGACAGCTAGCTAAGGAAATGGTAACACCAGAATTCAAATGCAGCTCTTCTTATCACAAGACCACTTTAGCCTATACTACATGACTCTGTCTCTTCCCATGACAACTTCTTTATAATACACAATTCATTTTATTTGTTCAGATCAAAAATGATCTTCAAAAATTTAAGGCATCCGAACAGGCAGCAGTCTGGCGTAGATAAAGAGTTTGTATAGGGGTCAGTAAAACCTATGTTTAATTTCTAACTTTGAATTCCATCAAAGGAGGGATTTTCCATATACAAGCTCCCAAGTTCCCAACTCTGAATAATGACAAGAGAAATCACAAAAAGGTGGCATTTATCCAACTCTTAGATATTTCCAATGGAGTTTAATGTTAAGAAAAGAAATGAGGATATGATTATTATCCCAACCATTGCCATCCACTTCATTTCAATGAACAATTTGTTGATAATTCATTGATCTTTCATACCAAAGCTTTGAGTAGCCTGTACTAAAATGATATAAACTTGATTGAATTTCTCATTTCCCAGTGTTCTCTCCTTTAGTTAGTCTAGGCCAACTCACTCAGGGATACCCAGAAACCAGTTGTACCATTCATGGACATTCTTTGCCTTCTGAAGATTAATGTCTGCATTCAATTATTGTATTATATTAGACCCATAACATAGAGTGGTCATTAACCAACAGTAGTTTTCTTTTCCAGATGAATGAATGTTGACTACAAATGCAATTTCAGAGTTATCACCTCCAACCTTCTCATTTTACAGATGGGCAAACTGAGATGTAGGGGAGCAAGTGACTAGCCTAAGCTAACATAACATGCGAGATATTATCTGAACCTACGTATTCCAACACCAAATCTAGCATTCTTTTCACTGCACAAATTGCCAGTAACTAATATCACAGATAAATGACCCAGCATTTGTTTGTAATCTCCTCAGAGGCTGTTAGAAAGAGCTGCTGTATCCCTTGTTCCAGAATATCATTCTTTACCCTGACACCACTGAGGATGGTACTCATAACCACTTTAATAATTAGTTTTATAGACAAATAGATTTAGAGCCAGATGGGATGTGAAAAAAAAAAAACCATTAAGTTCTAACACTTCCTTTTATATTATAAGGAAACTGAGGCATTAGTAGATCAGTAGTTTTGCCCAGGGTCATATATCTAATTGGGGTCTAAAGTAGAATTCAAACCCAGGGCTTCCTGAGTTGAGGCCCACCACCCTATCCAGTAAGTCACTGAGTCCCAGGTTGGGCATTCCCTTTTAGCCAGCAGCAGGATGCACATCCCAGCCTTTTTCTAAGATTATAGGCTTCAAGCTGGATGGGTACCCTATAAGATCCAACCCCATAATTTTACAGATGGGAAAGCTTAAGGCTATAAGGATGAAATGATTTTCCCAGGATCACAATGCTAGTACGTATGAAACAGAATATGAATTCAGGTCTGGACTACAATAGTTTGCTGTCTCTTGGGACTTGGGACAATAACATTATTGCTATTGCACCCTGAAATTCAGAAACACTGTATACATGTAATCTAGTGAATTCTAGGTTAATGAGGATGTACAAATTTACTTTTCTCTTTTCTATTTACAAAGCTACCTCTTTTTTTGGAGAGATCCTTTTCCTATTTCCTCCTCTAAGAAGTCATTTCTCTTAGTGATACTACTCTCATCCCTTATCCTGCTTCAGATACAGAAATAATAACAGGAAGCTTCCACAAGCTCAAAAAGGACTAGCCAATCTTCTGGATTTGGTTCTGGGCTCCACTACTAACAGATAGATCTAATGAATAGACATTGGAGGTATTTTCCTTTTCAGAGAAAGAAAAAACAACAAAATGAAAATATTTTCCATTGTCAGATTTAATACTATATGGATGCATGTAAAGCAAGAAATGCTTGAATAAAAGTAAATACAATCAGACAGCTGAGAAACAATTTTTACCCCAAATTTCCAGGGCTTGGTGGTCCACATTAAGACAATACTTGGTATTTATTTTGTGAATCTTCCTAAAATACAATGACCTTTGTCTTCCTCTGTATTCCTGTCTCTTGGGGAAAAAAAAGAGGGGATCAGTTATATTAAACCTAGAATTGGAAATAGGGAGTGAGAGTAGACCAGTGAAATTGTCCAAAGGCCAAGTAATCGATAAAATATTAGAGGAATTGAACCAAAGCTACATTGAGCTTCTTGCTGTAAATGAAAATGAAATCAAAAGACAGGAAGCAGCTGGAGTCAAATGGAAGTCCAGCTGAAAGGTTCCCCCTTAGACAGGTTAAAAACAAACAAAAGAACTTGCAGATGAATCTTCTTCATTTGTTGAATTCCATAAGAAACATCATTTCATGGGACACTTGGTCACCTCCAAAATAGGCAGCCAACCCTTTTACAATAAATCCTATCTTCCCTATTGCAGAACCCTGGACTCCATCCCTGAGACACTGGGATCTGATAGGAGAATTTCTGCCTTATCCTATCCAGAGTGAGGTCTCCACACCACTTCCTGGCCATCTCACCATGATGCTAGCACCTACCCCCTCCATCTTGCCTTCCCCTTTACCCTACTCTGTTACTTTCCATGTGTTTTTGTTGTTTTGTCCAATTAAACTCTCTGAAGGTGGGAACTATCTTGCTTACTTGTATTTGTAACCCCAGTATAGAGAACAGAGCTTGACACATAACAAGAGTATTTAAAATGCTCTATCTTGACTGGAAGTATTCACAAATGTAAGTAAATAGGACACCAGAAATCAATTAAATTATCAACACATGTGTATTAAGTGACTACTATGTGTCAGGCACTGCTGATAAAAACGAAATAAGGGAACAATCCTTATTCTCAGGAGCTTACCACATATTGTATGAGAATACAAAGAATTTATGCAAAAGATAGTATGTTTTGGGTTTTTTTGGTTTTGTTTTGTTTTGTTTTGAGCAGAAGAATTCATTAGAAGTTAGGATGTGGGGGTGAGTCAGGAAAAGCTTCATGTAGAATGTGATGCCTGAGATGAATCCTGAAGGAAACAAGAAATTCTAAGAGACAAACTTTAAGGTCAGAAGGAAGACAGCTCTCCTGGCATGACATACAACTAGAACAAAGCATGGAGACGGAAGAGGGAGTGACATGTATGAGGAGAAGCAAGATGGCCAACTGAGCTAGACCAAAATATGCAACGGGTAATGATAAATTATGAAGCTGGAATGAGAGAATTAAGATGATCACTATTTATGTGCCAAATCCTTCTGTAGAAAATAAAGCAGCAGAGAAATTTTAAGACAGATCCTCCCAACTAAGTCGACATACTCCATGATGATTTGTGACCTCAATGAAACGGCTGGATACAAGGAAGCATGTAAGATATATTTTAGGAATTAAGTTGAATATGCTTATTTTTTTTCCTCTGGAAGAGAATTAGAAGATACCAAAAGAAAACATCACCCCCAAATAGTACTGAGTATATTTTAACTGACATAAGATTATCAGTTACCAATGCAAGCATTTGAGTAACAGCAGTCTATAGCAATTAGATCCTGTTTAGAGCAAATTTCAATTTAGACCAAAAGGATGAAGATGAAAAGACAACATCAATAATGCAGATCATAACCCATTCATAATTATAGTCTCAGAAAATTGTTTGAGAGAAAAGATATATTGAATGACTTGTGCATGGTCATATAACTAGAAAATTTCAGAGCCTGAACTCAGATCTCCTGAAAGTACAGATGCAGTTTTCTATCCACCATATCTGCAATGTCTTGAAAAGACAATGCTGTGTTTAAATAGAGTAATTTCAAACCAACCTGTCTGAATAAGCTATTGGTCTTTAAAACTGGGTAAAAGACTAAAGCAAATGCATTCATTATTAATGGCACTAGACTAATGTAGCCAAGGCAAGACTGTTTTCTCAATAAGATGACTAAGAAGCTCCAGAACTTTCTTCCACCATGAAACGCTTGATATTCCCTGCCAAGCTGAGAAACATGGCAGCTAAAAGTCAACAATAGGTGCAAGTTATTTTGCATTATTTTTTGAGGAGAATAAGAGATTATGAGGAGTAACAGGTCATAAAATAGGAGAAAAATATTGTTGAGAGGAAAATATAGCTTGGCATGGGATCCAACTAAGAGATACCATTCCAAGAGTAGTTCTAGTTAAAATTGGAGGATAACAGAAAGATGTAAAATGGAACTTGTCTGTTGGCATTTCTATATTTATAAATGCTGATCAATAAGAAGAGTATAACCTCCCCACTTGGACACTTCCAACTACATTCTAGATTCACTATTTGGGGAAGCTACAATGTCACTTAAAAAAAATAAAGTCCAGAAGAACAAGTGCATCTGAAAAATACATATGAGAGAAATTCATACTAGAGGAAACACAATGTTAAGGTACTTAGGTATAGATTTTCAAGACATCTCAATGAATTAAAAATTCCAAAAGAAAAGGGAGAAAGTATCATAGGTAGAAAATTCACACAAAAGAGTAAAAAGTGAACAAGAAGATGGCAGCAAATACCAACCCAAGAAAAACATTTATAAGAACATTTCTGTGTGCATCTAAGAAAACATCTATTAAAAAAACACACACACACACAAGAAAACAAGATTGACTTTTGCATACAATTTGTTTTTTAGTAGTACCTCACATCTTCAGAGTTATTGAACTGCCTGAATGGTGTAGCAAATATAAAAGATCAAAGCATCTATTCATGGGTTCAAAATAAAAGGGTTTTGTATTTTTTTTTGCTAGAACAAAATAGAACCTTAAAATATTTCATCAAACAGGATTCTCTGTTAAAATTGTATGAATTCTATGCCATTTAGCTATAAAGATAACTTTGCCTCATAATGGGCTCAATATCAATCAAAGAGATGAATACATGTCTTCCAGGAAGCACGGTGAGTTAGTACACGAATATATCTTGGATACGAATTACAGATGGACAGTGAAGCTGGCTCAGAACTGAATAGAAGGGAGGAGATCAAGCTGGATTGGATTTGGGAAATTGAGTTGAGCTTTAAATGACCCTAATGTGCTGGCTGCTTTGACCCTAATGTGCTGGCTGCTGCTAAAGGACTTTTTTTTAACATTGAAATTCTCCCATTGCTGTAAATCACAGAGTATCATGATCTCAGAAGAATAAATCAGATATATGTGGGCTGCAAATAGGTTGTGACATATTACCAATTATGACTGGTATCTGAAAAGTGCCAAAAAAAGGTGGGGGGAGGTAGGTCTGTCACATGAGAATATAGATCAACTAATTAAGTGTTATACCAATACCCATAACATATTACAGGAACCAAACAAAGCAGAGTCTCCAATGTATAGGAAGAGCCTTTTAAGGAGAACAAAGGAGAACTGAACAGAGTGAGAAGGTTTGGTACCAGTGGAAGGACAATGAATGTTTATGAGGCCGCAAATGTATCAATGTACAAAATGTAAGAATAATAAGTATAAAATGTATAACTTATGTAAATATACACATACACACATGTGTAGATATACACATGTATATGTGTAGATGTACACATGTATATGTATAGATATACACATGTATATGTGTAGATATACATGCACATATATGTGTATCTTGGATTTGTTAGTACTAATGAGGAAATGAAAGAACTTCCAAAGGCTTGCAAATTCACAATTGCTTTGGTGATTTAAATGGCCCAATAGAAGGGATTGAAACCATTTTCCTGCTAATTCCTTTGATTTCCTACTCTGGAGAATGCACAAATACACAAGCTTCTGATCTTCTTTTAATATTTCCTTTAGAATGAAAACAGAAAGTTGAAAAATAAGTGGAAATGATTTCCCCTAAAATATGTTTACATTAAGTAAATGTTCCAAAATTCAAGGGTATCATTGTTCAGAGTAAATTCTCCTTTTTATAAAGTTCCCTATGAGGTATTTTAACATTCAAGGATGTTTCAAGTTTGCATTTAAAATATAAATTATTTGGTTAATCTCTAGGATATTTAAAATATATATTAATTTCAATCTGGGAAATCATAATTTATTTCAATGTAATCACCTCTTCACAATGAAATGATAACCTGAAGTTTCAACACCCTTAAGTAGGTAATAAAATATTAAAATAATCATGTGAAGGAGATCACTTAATTAATAAAAACTGAACTGATACTTCTGCTTTATGGTTTTAAAAGTCTGTGGAAAAATTCCAAGGAGCTAAAATAACCTTTTATTTCTTCAAACCTCAATTTGTCAAGTACTCTAAAGCAAAAAAATACTGAACATCTAATAATGAATAAATGACATAAAACCTAAAGTTGGATAAACATATTAAGACTATACCTTTGTATTTATTCTATACAAGAATATGTTGTTGAGTCAGTAAGACCTGAATTCTAATTCAGCCTCAAACTCACTAGCTTTGTGCTGGGCAAGTCACTTTATCTGATTGCCTCAGTTTCCTCATCTGCAAAATGGGGATAATAATTAATAGCATCTAGTTCCCAGGACTGAGATAGCATTTGTAAAGCCCTTAATGTGCTATATTAATATTAGCTATAATTATTACCTGCTTTTCCACATTACCTCAATATATTTCATACATTCTGTAAATTGTCATCACACACACATGCACACACACTTTGTTGACATGTTTTTTTTTTTTTTTTTGATAGGTGGAAAACAAAAGCAAATGACTGTACCACTTATTCCTAAGATCTTAGGGGATAGAAGATGAGTTTCTTCTCTTGGATTTTCCTTTCGCTCTCTACAGCAGTGAACAATTGTGTTCGATAAAGGTTCATTAAATGAATAACTACCTCTATTGTAATAGCTGCCAGAATCCCACAAGTTTGATTGCAAGGGTCATAGAACTTCTGAGACACATATAGCCGAGAGAATGGAGATTAGTTTAAACACCCCAACCATCAGTGTTGTCAAATTCAAGTAAAAACAATGCCATTAACGTGGACACCAGAATCTTTGCAAGTCACATATTGACTTAGAAAACAATATGTTAACCTTAACCTTACATTGTATTTTTATTTATTTTATTAAATATTTCCCAGTAACATGTTAACCTAGTTTGGCTGCATGCAGATCCTGAATTTCCCATACCTGCCCAGACATTGAAATACTTCACAGAGTAAAAGAATCAAGAACCACAGTATCTTTAGAATTATGAAGGGATTGCCAGCTATCACTAGTCATTGCGGTCTAGAATTTTGATATCTTCTCTACCAAATAGCTCAATCAACTTTCATGAGACTTTGTCAAAGGCCACACCCACACCCACACCCAGAACACAGGGAAAACTACAAACAACAGGCATCTAAAGTTATATCACTTTGTCACAAATGGGTCTCTTTGGGAACTTTGGCTCTCCTTTCTTTGGAAATCAAGAGCTAAACAAAGAGTGGGTAGAACAGCTTCATTCTCTCTTACAGGTTTGGCCTTTCTCTACTCTTAGATGGCACTTTCAGGTGGGTGAATTCAATTTGTCGAGCATTTAAATGCTTACTACGTGCAAGACACTGTACCAGATCCTGTATACGCAAGTTCAGAATGTTTTTAGAGTCCCAACAATCACAGCATTTTCATTCTGCTTATATAATTCAAAGAGAAGTAGAATAGTCAATAGACGTATTAGAAATATTGGCAACAGCTGCTTCCCTCAGGCCATTAAATATCAACTACCCTGCCTTCCTGAAGGATACCGTAACATGAGTTCTACTGGAGACTTAACAATGACTCAGTTTTATAGTATTATAGCTCTGGGACTGGAAGAAACCTAAAAGGTCATCTAGTCTACCCTCTTTGTTTTACAGATGAGGAGACTGAGGCACAGAATGATTAACAGAAACTCAAATTTGATTTTATAAAATATAAATATTTTTCAAAGTTTAATGAATCTTCACAGTGGCTTGTCAAAAGAATACTGAAAATAAATTGGGAACTGATCACAAGAAAGAGAATGTATATGGAAAAAAAGATACTACAGTGATTTGTTTGCTTTGGGGGGTTGTTTCTTAAAAGGAATAAAATAATGAAAGATTCCATTAGTTTTTGATTAGAGACATTCTCCCAATTTTTAACAATGAAGATAAGGCCCAAAGTTCCAAAACTGTTCTCATGGTCAGCATATTACCATCTGAGATTGAACAACATGGTGAAATAAAGCCAATCAAATCCAGTTCACCAATAGTGAGAAGTTACTAGAGGAGTTTTCTCCTCTTTTACACCTGGTTTTGCATAGACAATTCCAACTTTAAGTCACTTGTAGACCGAAATGTAGATCCATTGATCTCCAGACTGGAAAATTCCCAGGTGATGGTTGTAATTCTTCTACATGGTAGACTTTTGTGGCTAAGATAGATTCTATGTTAGAAAAACAGAGAATGTAATTTAACCAGTTTCTAACTCAATTTTGCTATCAAAAGTCACCCAGTAAATTAAAATTACTTATAGTTAGTGGGCCTATTCATTTTCTCAGGTCATTCACCGCATTCAGCTCTTGGGGTTACTTGCCTCTTCTAGACACAGCACAAGAGAACTGTGCTCCCTTTTCAGAGAATCACAGAAACATCAAAACTATAGAGATCTTACAAATCAACTAGTCAAATCATTTCCAACTTTAAAAAAAAATAATTATGACCCTGTTTATTATCAAAAAAAAAGTTAAAAGTAGGCCCATATGGTAATTGTCATTACATTGATGTTTGTTAATAGAACAAATAGGAAAGCATCAAGTTAGACGGAAAAAAAACATGGGTGGTGGAGTCAGACATATGGGATTTGAATGTGAGCTCTGCCATTTATGACCTAGATGACCCTGGATAACTCACTCAACCTCTCTGGGATTCAGTTTTATCTTCTTCAAAACGAGGGGGTAAGACTAGAAATTCCTCCAATTCTAAATTTATGATGACATGACAAAACCTGACAGGATCATTTTCCTTCTTTGGAAAACACTTTTTAAATGAATTTGTATTTTATTCAATTCATAAAAGGCATGCTCACATATCATGTTGCGACATAACTCCTATTTGCCATAGCTCAATAAAATGTGTCAGTGCAGAACATTGTGCCCAGTCCTTTAGAGTTAGAGAACCTGGATTCAAAAACCTGCTTCTGATTCTTACCAGAAGTCTAACCTGGGGTTAGTTGCTTATCCTCTCTGGGCCTATTTCCACATGCAAAATGAGTCCAATTTCACTGAACTGCATGAGTGAAAATGACCCTTCTACCTCTAAATCTGTGACACAAAGATTACAATGAGAACTTTTTATGCTCGTAAGGATTCAAGAACCTCTAGTCATCACTCTGGACTCTCTCTATGCTCCCATCCCCAAGACATCTTTAGGTTGATTGGTAGTCATGAACCTAATCCAGCCTCCACAATCTACTGTGGAAGAAATGGAGGTGTTCTGTGGTTCAGTGACTTATCTGTCACACAGCTAGATAATAGCTAGTTGATAGACTCCAGTTATGACTAGAGTCTAGTACAGTGGGGAAAAAAACCAATAAAAATAAAAACCTTGCTGTGAAGTCTGAACACCCATCCCACCTGGTACCTGTGTGCTTTGGTCAAGGCAGTTAAGTTCCCTTGGACTTTGATTTTCATCTCTAAAATGATGGAGTATGGCATTGAAGTGCTTTGAGATTCAATCTAACTCTGTAACTAGGATCCTAGTTTATTTAAATTATAATGATTTAAACTACACCAAGATACCTCTGGTTAGACATTTTTTCCTTCCTTTTTTCTTCCTGTAATTTACAGTTAAGACCCCCCCCCCAAAAAAACACACAACATCTGAACTAATTTTATTCATGTCATTTCTTCATGGGATGTATTCCAAATATATATGTGTGTGTGTGTGTGTGTGTGTGTGTAGATAGACAGATAGATAGATAGATAGATAGATAGATAGATAGATAGATAGATAGATAGATATTCCTCTTATTAAATTAACTTCACACACAAAGTTTCAAGTCATGGTTTGCTGTCTGTCACAATGGTTGAACCCTTACAGGAAATCAAAAGCAGTGTTGATATTACATTAAAGAGTCTAAGAAATGTTCCTTCCTCTTCAATAATATGTCAGTTTCTTAATGCTGTTTCTTAATTGCTGCTTTTATGTATGGAGGAAGGGGCACTATTTGCCAGTGTTCAATTCATCTATAATATATGGTCCCATCATGATCAAATAGCTCCCCAGAGGACAGAGTGAAGCAATTCATTCCCCAGCCCTGCAAGTTAAAACATCCAATATTTTAATTAAAACTGGTTGTTTCTTATTCGATAGGGCTTTGAGATGGTGCAGTAATATTCCCCCTCAGACTCTTTAGTCCTGAAACAATTAGAAAAATAACTTATTTCTGGCTATGATTATAAAGATCTGTCAGGGAAATTTTGAGCATGAAATTCTGAGAAAGATCAACCAAAAAAATCAATTATTATTTGCTGTTTCTTCCCCTTGGCAAGAAATTTAAATTAGAATAATTATTCCTCTCAATTTCATTAAATACCCAGGTTCTAGGGGGAAAACACTACGTTTGCTAAATTGCTTTGCTGAATCTGTAATGATATTCCATGTTAATATAAGGGCTAGTTATTCTTATTGTCATTCTAAGTGGTAGATTCAACTGAGCATTTAAACTAATTCACACTTTGTGTTTTGTGCTTTTTTTCAAATGCAACTTATCTCTCGTTTGTAAACTGATTGCTCCCCCTGAGCCTCAGGTGACTCCTCCGTGAAGGAGGTCTTCTGAGGTTCCTTCCTGCTCTATATCTAAGATGAAAACCAAAGATGAGAAAGGCTAGCCCTTACTAACGAGAAGGATGAGAAACGGGGTCTGAAAGAGAGCTAGGAACAAAGTGGGTGCCCATCATCAGGGAATAGCTAACCAAGTGGTGGTATGTGAATGTTGGGAAATCTAACTGTGTTATATGGAATAATGACTAAGGATTGCAGTGGACAGAGTGGTGGACAAGGAGGAAGGATGACCTGAATTAAAATCTGCCTCAGATATTTACTAGCTATGTGATTTTGGGCAAGTTAATTAAAATCTCTCAGCTTCAATTTCTACATCTGTAAAAGAAGGAACAATAAGACCGCCTACCTCTCATCATCATAAGGACCAAATGAGATAACCTATGTAAAGTGTCTTGGAAACTTTAAAGTGTCATGTAAGTGCTAGCTATCAGCTATGCCTATGATGAGTACAGAGAAGTATAAGAAGATCTAAGGAGTGAATCGATGCAAAATTAAGTAAGCAAAACCAGGAAGAATAAGGAAAAATTATCAATTAATTGTGTTAGTGTCATTGACCTCCTTGCTCTTCCACAAACAAGACACCCCATCTTTCAGCACCAGTAGTAATTTTTCTCTGGTTTTCCTCCATTCTTGAGACACACTCCCTCCCAGGACGTCCTGGCTTCCGTTGTGTTTTTCAACTCCCAACTAAAATCCCTTTTCTACAGGAAGCCTTCCCAATTCTTCTTAATTCTACTGCTGTCTCTCTTTTAGTTATTTCCTACTTATCCTGTATGTAGCTTGTTTGCACATATGTGCTTGCTTGTTGACACCCTCATTAGATTATGAACTCCTTGAGGACAGGAACTGCCTTCTCCCTTTTTTGAAACCCCAGTGCTTAGTATAGTGCCTGGAACATGTCTAACACATGCTAATTAGCTGACTACTAAGAGTTTACCCTGTGCCAGGTACTGGGGAAATGAGGGCAAAGAATGAAATAATCCTAACTCCCCAAGAGCTTACATTCTAATGGGGAAAACAACTTATATAGTATATAGATATACATGTATATACACACACATATATATGTATAAATATGTATGTGCATATACACATATTTCTATATGTATGTGTATGTATGTCTGTATATACATATACCTATTCATATATATATGTACACTTGAACATGTGCATATATACCTATATGCACACATATATATATACATACACATATAAAAGAGGGGGAGGAGAATTGTGCAGTAGTTAACTTTTTATCAAGTTCTAAAAAGCAAGCTATGACAACCTGGTCAAGGCATTAGAATATAATCTTGTACTTCTCCATTGAGAAGAGATAGGATCTTGAGGTTTGCAGTCAGTAGCATCATTAGTTCAAATAAGTCTATATTAAAACAGAAGCAATGGAGGGTCTGCTCCCCTCTTTATTTGAAATGGAAGATTCAAAGGGTCTACAGCAACAGATCATCAAAGGGTCTCTTTGTTAAATGCCAAATTCAATCAGCTCTAACATTCTCTCTTTGTTTTAGGGTTAATCGCAGATGAGGCCTCATATGCCCATATTCCTTGAAAGAACTTTCATAGATTCTAGAAACAAAAGGTAGAGAGAGTCTTAAAAACAGAGTTCCAAGTGTGCTTAAAAATCCCAAAATATGTATCTGGACTGGCTGCTGGTTCTAACACTAAAAAGAACTAAAAGAAATATTTCCTTCCATCACTAGGACTTTATGATGCTATGAGATATATGTGCTGTGGTAACAGGCATTGTTAAAGTCATTAATTTTCCTTTGGAATTAAAAGGTTTTCCATTTTATGTCAAAGTCACTGCTTTCTAAAAAAGTTCTGTGCATTTGTCCAGGTCTCCAGGGGAACATTTAATGTGTTACTGCTTCTGAGAAGAGCAAATGTAAGGCAGAGATCAAGATTAAATTTTACAGGCCCCTAAATTTAAGTTTAACATAGAATCCATTGGAACACTGAAGAAAAAAATATTATTTTCTTATCTCTTGGTCTTTACAGGTTGATGTAAAACCACTTACAATGTGTGACTTTTTCAGAAGATGATTCCCTCCTCCCCTTTGTGGACAGCATGCAAAGGAGTCAGGCATGGTGGATAGAAAACTGGCCTTTGAATTAGGAAGATCTAAGACCTGGATTCTGGGCTAAAATCTGCCGCTAACACTTGCCAGTTGTGTGATGTTGGATAAATTACTTAACCTCTCAGTATCTTCAGGCAACTAAGGCTAGATTTACAAATTTATGTTGGTGGAAAGAGTTTCCATAGTGGGAGATCCCCACAAGACTGAAAATAAGAATTGGATTCCTCTCCCCCATATAAAGACATCATGTATTTGTGATTCTATACTTAATGTTGGACTAAATCTCTATTTCATTGGCATAGTTCACAAATCTCAGCAAAGTTTCTTCCACCACTCTGCCAATTAACTCATAGTCTTGAATGCTTGGCTGCCCAGGGGCACTGAGGAGTGAAGTAACTTTCCCAGGGGTCACATGGTCACTATATAACAGTAAGGCCTCAAACCTAGTCTTTCATGATTCATAGGGAGGCTCTCTCTCTCTATTATAGGCCACAGGGCGGGGCAGTGTGTAGAACAGGGGGCCTGGGGTCAGGAAAACCTGAATCCTAAATCAACCTCAGATACTTAATAGTTGTGTGACCTTGGGCAAGTCACTTAACTTCTGTCTGCCTCAGTTTCCTCTTTTGTAAGGTGAGGATAATAGTTTATAGCATCAACTTCCTATGAATGTTATAAGGATTGAAGAAATATTTGAAAAGCACTTTGCAAACCTTAAAACACTATATAAATACTAGGTATTAGTACCCATTTTTTCTCATTGCCTCAATGTATTTCATACATTCTGTAAATTGTCCACACACACACACACACACACACACACACACACACACACACACATATTTTGATGTATTCTGGTCAGGAGGACAACAGAAACAGAGATATCATCTGGATATTCTCCTTAGTTGATAAACACATCCCCGACTTGACGTATAACATTAAATTGTTCCAATTGAGGATGACTTGGACAAAGAAGCCACCAATTATGATGAAGTGTGTTGCAGCCCTGTTATATTTGTTATTTGTAATGCTAGAGATTAAATATAGAACATGTCACACGTTCCCATTCCCATAATGACCTCAGTGTCAGTTTAAGCAGTATTTCTGCCTATAAAAGACCATTCCTTAATCTAATCTTCAACTAGGTCCCTATGGGATAACTCAGAACATCATTTGGGCAAAGCATTTTTTAAAAGAAAAGAGCTTCAAAACGATAGTGGACAAGCATATTATTTACCCAATATTCCTAATTCACTTATGTCAGACATTTTAAGTGAAGCAGTAAATATGCTGAGTTCAATTCTCCCCTCCCAGCATGGAGAACCACCAGTATGCCTTAGCATGTTGAAGAGGACGAGCACTGAGCTGGGACCTTAGAATCTCTAGATTCTAATCTCAGCTCTTCTACATGTTAGCTGTGTGAACATGGATATATATCACCTGATTTGTCTTGGCTCAAGTTTCTTCATCTGCAAAATGATGGCATCGTATTGGATGACCTAATTGTCACTGAAGGTATAAAAGTCTACTACCTGTCCTGCCAAACTCATAGAATTTGCGAGATCCCATTGAGAAAATAGATGCAGACATGTTTTGTCAAATATGAGGTGCTAAACACAGATAAGGATGGTGGAGTCTACATAGTAATTAAAGATTCCATTATGGAGTGAGATGGAGTTGTACTGGGGGCAGGGGTAAGTTGCACTAACCAGGAAGGGGCCTTTTCATTCTGCATTAACAGCATCTTCTCCCTTTACCCAGCAAGCCGTCTCAGGCAATTTGACCTTGACACTCAAATACTGCCACCCTTGGTGGTTCTGGTCAGAAGGAAAAAAAAATCTATATGTGGGCCAGAGAGTTCACCTGTGCCCTGCTGAAAGTGTTTTCCCAGAGGAAAAGTGCTCAGTAATCACATTGGGGTTACCCTTAATTCCTTGCAAGGAAAGATAGGCCAATCACATGGGAAGACTGTTTTCCCTCAGACTCCCTTTCTTGTACTTCTGCTCCATCTTCCCCACAGGAGATCTGACCCTGAAACCACGTCTGAGCCTGCTGTTACACCAGAAATAACTCATGGCACACTTATCTGTGAGCAATCCATAGCTCTGGCCCCTGCTCTTTCATTATCTTGCCCTGCAGCTGTCTGCCCTCTACAATGAGGCAAGAGCAACCTGACACTTTAAAAAAAATAATCTAGCTTTCATAACATCATTACCTCTATGTATGTAGCTGGATGACTACATCATTACAATATTTAAAAAAAATCCCATTATAATCAAACAACTATCAACAAAATACAATGCCATGATACCACAACTGAAGGCACACATCTCTTCTCTTTAAAATTTTCCACAACTCAGTCCCACAAAAATTTATTAAGCACTGCCTACATGCAAGCCCTGTGCTAAGCACAGAAGATACCAAGACAAAAACAAAATAATATCTGCCCTCAGGGAGATTACCCTGTGCTCCTTTCCAACTCAAGTGACTGTTATCTATTCCCCATATATATATCATCTCATCTCCTGCTTCAATGCCCTTTGGACTGGCTTCTCCCTCCCATCCCAAGCTCTCTCTCTCCCTCTCCCTCCCCCTCTCCTTTTCCCTCTCTTTCTCTCTCTCCCCTCTCCCTCCTTCCCTCTCTCTTTACTTTCCCCCACCTCAAGTATGGTTCAGGTGCTATCTCCTTCACAATGTTTTTTTTTTCTCATTCCTGCTCAACTGCTAAGGGCTCTGTATCTCTTGAAATTACTTCAGATAATAAGATAATGGAAAATATCATATAGTCCCACATCCTCATTTTGAAGAGCAAGAAATTATAAGACTCACAAGGGTATATACTTTTTACATTGACTTAGCTGTGTACCTATCATCTTCCCTTAATAGAATGTAAGCTCCTTGAGAGCAAGTAATGTGAGTTACTCTAAGGAATAATAGTATGTGGGATGAGCACAGTAACCATCCATGTTTAGAAAGCTCTTTAAGATTCACCAGAGGTTCTATAAAGCTTACATTGTCTGCGAACACAAAAGTTACATAACTGAGATGGTAAGAAGAAGGATTTGGGGATGAAAAGGCAATTACCATCATTGATTTGAGTGTGGGTATATATAAATTGAGATAGTTCATTTGGGGAGGGGAAAGAAAGTTATTTGACAAAGAAAGCCCTCAAGTCGTTTCTTTGCTAGACTGAGGTAAACATGAGCCTCGCAGAGCACTTACTATGGACTCTATTCTATCAACTTAGAAAAATAAAACATCTGAACCATTGAACTCAATGACTGGTGAATGTTCCTGGCAACAAGCCTGAGCTGAAAGTAATGGTGGATGGGGTAATGGTGTGGTCAGTCTCACTCCATTACTTTCAATGCAATTTATTCTGTTGTAGCTTTTATATCATACTCTTTAAAAAACATGGCAATAGCATTTCATTCTTCTCTCATGGTGGCTTAGAATATCAGTTCTAGTGCTTATCTGTGTGACCTAGGCCAAGTTACTTAGCTTCCTTCATCCTCAGATTCCTCGTATGTAAAATAAGGATAATAATCTCTCCATTTCTCTAGCTAGCAGTTCCCAATTACTCTGGCCTACCATGATCCCAATGCAATGATGGGTTTTAGTAGACTAAAACAACTTAGCACAGATTGACCAGGCTACAAGAAAGAAGGGAAATCAAATGATGATGATGGGGCTTAGCAGACTGAAATTCAATGAGCCATGAGGTGAGATGGTAGACAATAAACAAATTCTATCCTGTGCTATATTAGTAGGGACTTGGTTTCTAAAACAAAGAAGGTTAGGATCCCAATGTACCCATTTTTGATCATACCACCATAGCAGTGTATTTGGGGTATCATCATTTAGGAAGAATATTGGCAAACTGAAATGTGCGAAGAGAATTAGGGTGACTACTATGAGGGACTAGAGGGCATCCCATGTGAAGCTAAGTTAAAGAAATTATTGAAATAGAGGGTAGGTATGATATGATATCTGTTTTCAAATATTTTGAAATTCTCTTATGGAAGGATAATTCTGGTTGATGAGGTTGATTCCAAAGAACAGAAATAGAAGCAAGGGATGGTAGTTGCAGAAGGGCAGATTTCAATTCAATACACAGGATAACTGTCTAACAATAAGAGCTATCAACAACAAGAAAAATAATAACAAAACTAAAGCACCCATTATGTGTCAGGCACTGTGCTAAGTGCCTTACAGTTATATCATTTGATCTTCACAACAATCCTGGGGGATAGGCACTATTATTATTATCATCACTATTTTATATATGGGGAAACCGAGGCAGATAGAAGTTAAGTGACTTGTTCAGGGTCACCCAGCTAGCAAATGCCTGAGGCCAGAATTGAACTCAGGTCTTCCTACCTCCAGGCCCAGTACTTTACCACTGCAACACCTAGGTAGGGTGGGATCGGCTTTGTTGGGAAGAGGTGAGTGTGTCTCACCGAAAGTCTTCATGTAGAGACTTAAGACTGGTAAGGTATGGCTAATACTAGATGGTTCCTTGGATTCTTTTGTACTCGATTATTCCAAACATTTCTTTTCTCTTGGCTCATTGCACGTGGCTGCACTACACAACTGAGCACTGAATATTTTAGTAGGAATGTTTCGTTATGGAAAGATTACTGTGCTGGAAGTCAGAAGACCTGGGACCTGCTGCCAATTCTACCACTGACACACTATGTGGGAAAACTAAGTCATTTTGCTTCTCTGAGACTCAGTTTCCTCATATGCAAATTGGAAGAACCTAGACTTAAGTCTCTTCTAAATTCCTTCCAGTTCCAAATTTGGTGATTCTCTTTCCAATACTCATTGACTTGATTGAATAGTGAGGCTCCCATGTATTAGAATCTCCAATGATACCATGGAAGGCAAATTGGATGGAAAGCAGAGAGGAAAATGCACACCTTTATCTCAACCTTGAGCTTTCTGTTGTGGTCACATTTTTAACAAAAGAATGACGCAAAGGAGGGGGCAACAAGCTAGAGATTAGACACGGAAAAAAGATTTTGGAAAAGATAATATAGATGCCAAGTTCAAGAATAGTACTAATTTTTAAAGCTACTTAAGTCAAATTAGCAGCTTGTCTGAAAGTGTTCGTGTTCCATCAGAAGTGGCCTTCGCTTATTCTTCTACCAGTAGAAAATTTTAGCTTACTATTAATGTAGGAATCCATGTGCCTACCCAGAAGTTGGCCTGTATTATTACTTTGTCCAGTTTTTATGAGAAAATTTTAATCTTTTATCTGATTCTCTTGAGTACATAATTATCATATGTTTATAATAATGTGATGATAATCATTGATTTTATGACCTCTCTAGCCCTGGAATTCAAATTTCTTGATTTAGTTAATATTTCATTTCTAATGTGACATTTCAGCATCTGTGCTTTGCCTTGATATGGCTAAGCTTCTCTGAAGAGAAGGCTTAACAACTTAAACTTAAAGTTTCTTTACAGGATTAAACAAAAAATAGACATATGAATGTTCTTTTTATGACAACTCATTCTGAATTAGCATTAGGAACATAAGAAAACTACTTAAAAAACCCCTATCAGTGTTCAGCAGGCTTCTGATGACTACCAAGTACCCTAATTTTTTATTAACATCATAGGAAGAAATTAATTTACAGTGAAAGACTACTTTGCTATAGCAGCTAATACTACATTTACATGCCTCTATAATTTACTTCACTTATGGCTGTCTCTTACATTAATATTCATTACAAAAGTCCCCTTCTAATACTGCTTGATTTGACAGGAATGCATTAGCTATGACAAATGCTTTATAATGTACTCAGACAGTATTAATGCAGGCAGAACTTATGGCAATTATTGCTATTTAAACACACAGATTATTCCTTTCTGACTTTTTCAAATGTTTTATTTTAAGAAACAGTGAAAGTTTGCAATAATTGGACAATGGACCCACATGTTAAAAAAAATATGGAACCACAGACTGAGATCTGCAATTGTCCTTAGAAGTTCTCATCTGACCCGTTGGGATCACAGATTTAGAAGGGAATTCAGGGGCCATTTAGGGCAACTCCCTCATTTTCCAGATGAAGGAACTGAGACCAAGAGAAATTCAACAAATTGCTCAGAATTTTGCAGATTTTAGCAGAAAAGATGGCATTCGAATACATGTTCTCTGAGAACAAAGTTAAGGCTCTATTCACTATATCGCAGTTTCTCATCTAATCTATACTAGTGATGTTGTTCCAAAAACAGTACCTACATAGCAGTGGGCACAAATTTTGGTCAAGTTTAAATTGCCAATTTGAAGAAGAAAGAAAGAAAAAAAAGAAAAAAAGAAAGAAAGAAAGAAAGAAAGAAAGAAAGAAAGAAAGAAAGAAAGAAAGAAAGAAAGAAAGAAAGAAAGAAAGAAAGAAAGATAGATCACTCTTTGATTTGAATGACAGCATAGAACCTCATAAGTCTGAAAACATCTCAGATTCCCTTCTTAATTCCTTGGAATGAACCCAAGCAGGATATTATGGAGTTAAAAGGGGCAATAAGCTTTACAGGATATCCAAGGGTGGGCATATGTTTATGGAACACCTTGTAAAGTCATGCCAGAGAATCTGGGCAGGATTAAGAGGATTTAGTGTTTGGAGGAGTGGGAGGAGTATAGGAAAATGCCCAGTTGGCCTTTCTAAAGCACAATATTGAGTAGCATTCAGTGAAGTGAGGAGCTAACTCATCACTCTATTCTCTCATATTAATTCTAGTCTGCTTACAAGTTCTCCTGTGGACTTTGGGCCTTCAGTTGCCATGAACTCCGGAGAAAATGCTGTCATATATCCTTCCGTTCTCTTTGAGAGGTCACTATGGCCTCTGCTGGTGCAATTATTTCTCTACCAACTTACTTCCTCCTCTGACCAACTATATCCAAAGGCATTACAAGTTCCTAGATAAAGTCTGTCTTCCTAGAAAATCATTTTAATTTTCATGTCTAGTTCCCACATAAGAAATGTGGCTAGAAGCCAGACGCATATATTTTTTGTCACATTGTCCACATATCTTATGCATAATCTGCTCACAGCAACAGTGCTGGAGAATGAATCAATGGTCCTAGATACAAATTCTGTATCTGTCATTTATTAACTGCATCCAGTCAAGTCCCAAATTATTGCACTGTACTAAGTGCGGGGCATATAAAGAAAGGCAAAAAGTGTTTCCTGATCTCAATTTGATTATGGTCTAATGGGGGAGAAAAAAAAAACCTACCAAAAAAAAAAACAACCAAGGGATTAGCTAGAGTGTTCTCAGGAACCCAGCAAATCTGAGAGGCCTGGACTCTATATGGCTAGGGTTTTTGTGCCTTTCTGTCTCCTTTTACGGAAACCTAATCCCTAAGGATTAGGGGAAAAGAAGGGCCTTCATGTTAAAGGAGGTAGAGAGAAAAGCAACATTAGGGACATGTTGCTTAATATTAGTTCAATCACAACAGGATAAATTGAAGATAATCAACAAAGGAAAATCACTAGCATTTAGGGGGATGAGAGAAGGCTTCTTGCCCAAATTGGGATCTTAGCCTAGACTTGGAGAAAGCCAATAGGTGGAGATGAGGAGGGAGGGAATTCCAGCAATGGGGAATAGCCAGAAAATGCAGAGTTGGGAGATAGGTGACCTTAGCCAGGTTACTTAAACCACTTTGAGCCTCAGTATCTTTCTCTAAAAATCGAAGCTTTTGGATTAGCTCTCTTCAAGTGCTTAAAAAATGTAACTTATTTAGGTCTCAATCATCCATATTAATTGAGAAAAACAAAGAAACACCAAAGCAATAGACAGTCTAGAATGACTGAAGAATATAGTTGATTTTGGAATCCTTGACATTTCAAACGTGATGATAGCACTTGAATAAGGTAATTTTTCCCCTTATAAAACTACGAACTCTAATTTCACCAACTGCATAAATTGCTCAAGGGTGTTCTAAGCAGATACCTTTCCATTTTTCTTATTACATAAAATGACTCCTTAATTGCCGATTCCTCCCCCCCCCAAATTCTGTGACTGATCTGTAGTCTTAGCATACACACTGAACAACAGAGGAGTTAACTTTATTGTATGTCTATTTCCCTTTTTAGGCTCTTTAATCTAAAGAATAGGAATCACAGAATCCCCATGTTGCAAGGTCAACCTGTATCTGAACAAGAATTTTCCCACCAGCCCAACCTGTGGTCAGCTAGTTTGAAGGCCTTCAATGAGGGGGAACTTGCTACTCCAGGGCAAACTCATTCTACTTTCAGCCAGCTCTAATTAATAGAAGCATTTCTTTACATCAAGCCTAAAACTGTCTTTTTGGAAAATTGATCCATGGCTTCTAGCTCACCCTGGTGCCCAACAATCCCTCATTTGTAAGGCAGACCTTAAAATATCCAAAGTCAGCTATCACACCCTACCCCTGACCACCAACTCTCTCTTATTTAGGATTCTGCTGTGGAATTTTGCAATATCTTTTTTTTTTCCTTCTGGTTCTCCCTAGCAACATTGCTAAGTTTCTCCAAGGAACTGGGCAATACCTCTTCAAGCCATAAATCTCAAGTAGAAAGAGTACTGAACTTGGAGTCAGAAGAACAAGATTCAACCTAGTTTTTGCCACTTAACTTTCACAAGTGAAAAATCTCCTCAGTCTCAGTTTCTTCATTTGTAAAAATAGGGGCCTGGACTAGATACTTTTCAAAGTCCCTTACAGCTCTAAATCCTATGAACCCTGCCCCAAGAGAAATTCCTTTTCAAACTGTCAGGCTTTATCAGTTCTGCCAGACCTATCCTGTTATCTTGCTTTTTCTTGACCTCTCAGTCAAGGACTCTATTGAGCCTAATTTATTTCCACAAAGGGAAGCCAGCCTGGGGCCTTTTTCACTGTGAAGTAGCTGGCTTCTGAGTCAGCTGTGACCTGTCCAACATCCCTACTGAGTTGTCTCCATAGACAGTAGGGTCAAATCAAGTCGTCAACTAGCATTTATTAAGTAGCTGCCTCATTCCAGGCACTGAGAGAAGCATTGGGTTAAAAGGAATCTCCACTGACCTATGCGAATGGAGCTCCAGGGCTCACCTGCTCAGGGTCATGTTTGCCATAATGGGTAGAGAAAGACTTGTGAGAGATAATTAATAATTTACATTTACATGGTGATTTATGATTTGCAAAGCACTTTCCATGTATTATCTAACTTAATTCATTCAATATGGGGTAGATGCTATTATCATCCTCATTTTATAGATAAAAAAACCAAGACGTATAGAGATTAAATTATTTGCCCAAGGTCAAACAGCAGATAAGTGTAAAGTAGAATTTGAAATCAGGTTTTCCTGACTCTAAGTACATCATGGGATCTACCGCAACTTCTGGGTGCCATCAAAAGGAACCCCAAGAAGCCAAAGGAACCGCAGAGTCAAGCAGAACATCAAAGGAAAAAAAAATCAAGGGGTTTTGCTCATTTAGAAACGTGGAGTAGTGTCTCTGTCTGTCTCTCTCTCTGTCCTTCCTTCCCTCCCTCTCTCTGTCTCTTCCTCCCTCTACATACACACACACACACAAGCATGATAGTCTCTTACCTTAAAAAATTGACATTGTAATGGGCAAGACCACATGTAAAATGGAGCTGGAAAGGGGAGGAGGGGATAAGTATGCAGCAGTAGGGTGAGGCCTGGATCTCAACAAGATAAGGCTAAAGCTGTTCTATCAAAGCTGAAAGACTTAGAGAAAGAGACTAAATTATCTCAGGGGAAAAAGGAAGAGAAAGAGGCGAAGCAGTAGCAAAGAATGAGGGTTGTTTCCTAACTTACCTTTAGTCATTTCCTTCAGCAATCATGGAATGTGGGGTGTGTGCATGTGCATTTGTATACACTATACTGATTGCCACTTTTCAGAATTAGTTGGCTCCCAAGTACAATGTAAGCTCTTTGAGGTCAGGGACTGTGGTTCTTTTGTCTTTTTCTGAAGTCCCTTGTGTGTAGCAGGTGTTACTTATGTAGACAAACACATGTATGATTACATCGAAGGGCATTTGATGGTATATGCAATCATTTATAAGTTTCTATGAAGACATAGAAACCACATATGTAAATACATTCATAGATCTGACAATGGATAACCACAATTTAGAGACTCATCTCACAGGATGATAACAGGGACAAAAATGGGCCCTATCAATCATGTCACAGCCTGCCATCCTGATTACGAAGTACATGCTGTCCATTCCTTTGAGCATGATGACATGTTATCAAAAGATGATAAATGCACTCCCAAATAAGTAAGGCTAAAAATGCCTGCAATATTTCTCCAGTTCTATAATAACAGCCATCTTGAAATGGATATCCTCTCTGCTGGGTAGTTACAAGCAAAAGGCTCATTTCACACAAATACAAAGGGGTAGAAGCCGACCCAAGTTAAGTTTGCACCAAATATGAAAATGGACGCTCCATTAAAAATGGGGAAGAAATGGCGCTGAGGTAACATCAAGAACCAGCCTGTGCCACATGCCCTGTTGACTCTATCCCTTTGATTCACCTTCTTATTGAAAGGTTTTTAGTGCATGACAATCTCCAGTTGGCATTGGCTCTTGGGAAAGGGATTTTTTTTTTTTTTGCATTTATTTGTTTAATCTCTTTAAAGCAGCTGAACAGTGTTAGCTCAAGGAAGAACTTGGAATTGGATTTTGAGTCCCAGAGGATACCTCAGTGGTTTTGAGAGATAGTCTTAAGTCCTAGTGGGTAACAAGGCCATTTGCCTTCAGACTCTATTAATAAGCTGATGGGAATAAGCATTATAGTTAAAAGCTACAGAAATCCATTTATTTTATTCTCTTGATTTAAGTGAACTAAAGCTTCCTAAAAGGCCGCTATAACAGCAACAAGAATGGCATCAACCTAGATGAGAAGGAGGAAAGGGAAAGAAAAAAAACAAAAACATGGGAACAAAAAGACTGTCAGAGATGCTGCAATGAACAAGAGGATTTTCATCCAAGGAGGGAGAAAGTGAGGAATCAGAATAGGAGAGTCCAGAGCCAGTTGGAAGCCAAGAAGGCCTCAGTGACCCTGGCAACAAGGGAAAAGATGGTCATCTGCAGCAAGAATTCGCCAGTGGAGCTTCTGCAGATCCACTGTCAACTTTGCTTGGGGCTATTAAACCAGTGGAGCAAAAAATAGACACATTATGTCCACAAATAACGAAAGCTGGGTGTAGTGAAGGAAGAGATTCAAATGGCACAACAGATGTCTCAGGACTCTCGTTACAAGGTAGATGCACTGAAGTGCTCTTTCGGGGGCTCTGAAGAAGGAGAATGGCTTATTGTGCACAAAAATGAAAGAAGTACGAAAATGAAGTTTTAAAGACTTTCTGCATTCTTTGTTGTGTCCCAGATGTGCTGTTTAGGGTCTATTTGGGGAACCTGATGGAAGCTGGGTCAATATGGTGTCAAACCCAACTATTTAACACTACATCTGCATATGGGAAGACCTGGGTTCAAATCCCACTCCCTGTATTGCACTAAGTTCAAAAGATATCCATTGACTCAACTGTATGTTAGAGGAAAAAGGGAACTATTGTCAGTTATTAGTAGAGGAGGGACACAATTGGACATTGAAATGTAATCATTTCCATCACTTGATCTCTCTATACCTCAATTTTCTCATCAGTAAAATAAGGAGGTAGTACTTAATGTTCTCTAAGGTTTCTCCCAGCTTTAGATCTCTTTATCTGTAACATCATAGTCCAGTGAAAAGAGTTGTGGATTTAGGGTTCGAGTAGTGGGGCTTCCTGTCTGATACTGGCAATTCTGTTTCTCTAGAACTGATTTAGCATGTGTAGGTCCACTGAGGTACCTTCTAACTCTCCCTTTGTTCACCTATGCATGAAATGGGAATTTGTTCTGTGGCTTACAGTAGGATAGAGATCAAAAAACATTAGATTTTCTGAGTCTGAAGAACTGGAATTCCAATCCTGATTTATGCTTAATGTCTTTATCATCTAGATCAAAACCTCTCTCTTCTTTGAGCCTCAGTTCCCTCAACTCTATGATGAATGGGTCAGCCTGGGTGACTTGAAGACTCTTCCAGTTCTAAGCTCTAGTATCCTATTGAGTCGTTTGTCAAATTTTCTTTGTTACACACGTTAGGACATATTTTCAACCATTGTTTCACACTCCATTATTTTTTACATTTTTGGTTAGATGTATTCAGTTAGATTGGAGGATTTAAAACTGGAAAGGAGAAATAGCCATTACCTAGAAGGAGTTCCTCATCTTGCAAATGATGAAACTGAGGCCTAAGAAGGTAATGTGACTTAAAGCCATCCAGGTAGTAAACAGTAAAGCCAGGATCAGAGCCCAGATTTTGTGTCCTATCAAGTATTCCTCCACTACAAAATGCCCTCTCACCTAAGGACCTTAGGCTTGTCAAAACCATCAGTTTGTTTCTGTCTCATCAGAAAACAAAAGCAACTCATGATGGGGGAAGAATCTTTTATTAATATCAAATTTACCTCATTATTGACTCATGCTTTGTATTGACTTTCCTGCCTACCTCAATTCTGGACTAATTGTTTTGCCCTGAACTCTGTGTGTGCTTATGTATGTTCTTACTCCTCTGCTACAAATACCTGGACTTCTCCAACAGGATGGATATATGGTACCATTCTTTTTCTCTACCCTTCAGATTTCTTGGATTTGGCCAGACCAGTTGATGACAGACACTTGATATTCCATAAAGCAATGGGGAAGGAAAGAGTGCAGGGACTAGATTCAGGAAAAAGGGGTACAAATATGAAAGAGTAATACCTGTACTATGAGGGAGGAACACCTACTTCTGCTTCATTGGCTACACTAAAGTTGTGGACTCTATGAGTCATAACAAGATATGATATGTCCTCAGAAGGATGGGAGTACCAGATCATCTTACTTGCTTCCTAAGGAAGCTGTATGCAGGTCAAGAAGCAAGAATCAGAACCAAACATGGAACTGATCGGATTAAGATTGGGAAAGGAGTACAATGAGGCTGTATGTTGTCATCTTATTTATTTAATTTATATGCAGAACACATCATGTAAAATGCCAGGCTGAATGAAAGAATAATTGGAATTAAGGTGGCCGAGAGAGAAAATACGAACAATCTCAGATGTACATATGATACTACTTTAGTGGCAGAAAATGAAGAAGGATTAGGAAGCCTCTTGTTGAGGGTGAAAGAGGAAAGTATAAAAGTTGGCTTGAAGCTTAACATTAAAAAACAAAGGCAAAACAAACAACAACAACAAAAACACTAAGATCATGGCAACTGGTCCCATCACTTTCTAGCAAATAGAGGAAGAAGAAATAGAAGTGGTGTCAGAGTTTATATTCTTGGGTTCAAAGATCATTGCAGATGGTGACTGCATTCATGAAATTCTAAGACATTGGCTCCTTTGATGAAAAGCTATGGCAAATCTGGACAGCATACTAAAGGGCTGAGACATCAACTTGTTGAAAAGGCCTGTATAGTCAAAGCCATGGTTTTCCCAGTCTCAGGGTATGACTGTGAGAAGTGGACTATTTGCAAAGCTGGGCACCGCAGAATCAATGCTTCTGAATTGTGGTGCTTGAGAAGACTTTTGAGAGTCCCTTGGACAGCAACTAGATCAAATCATTCAATATTTAAAGAAATTAATTCAGATTATTCATTGGAAGGTCAAATGCTGAAGGTTAAATACTTTGGCCACATAGTGAGAATACAGAACTCATTGGAAAAGACCCTGATATTGGGAAAGATTTAAGTCAAAAGGAGAAGGGGACAGTAGAGAATGACATGGAGATTGAGAGTGTCACGGAAGCAAAGAACATGAGCCGGGACAGACTTCAAGAGATAATGGAGGATACAAGGACCTGGCGTGCTATGGTCCCTAGGATCACAAAGAGGTAGACACAACTGAATGATAAAAACAATAGAGCCATGGGGAAGAGGGAGAGGGAATGAAAGAGAAGAAAGAGGCAGGCTAGGCATTAGTCCTTTAATTTCATTAGAACAGAGAGGTCTGAAAACTACTAACAATCCAAGTCAGCATCTTCTCTCACAGGGTTGGGGTGAGCAAAGTGGTTTGCAGATCTTAAAGTTTCATACATGTTTATTATTCTCTGAGAAATATAAACCTTCTGACATCTACCCTTTCTTTCCACTTTTACCACTACCTACAACTTGTCTTATTTCTAGCTCTACCTAAATCATATCACCAAGACATCTGGATATTTAGAAACATTTAGACAATAGCCTGAGAATTTTTACTTTTTAATCTTGCTACCTATTATAATTTAAGAGATTGACATTTAATTATACACACACAGAGTAAATGGGGAGGCTCGGATAGGAACTATTTTTTTTTTTGTCAATCTAGGCATATTAAACATGAAGAAGAACATGGATTTTCTCTGCATTTGCACTTCAGTCCTAGAGTTCTAATCACAAGCATTGCTTAGTTTCTCTTTGGTCTTCTATTTGATTTCCTGCAGTAACCAACAGAATATTTCATGACAGCAGAGAACTTCTTTTGGTTTAATTGGCAAGCTTGCAGTGATATCTTGTTTAAATGGTTCACTGATAGCACAGTTCATTAACTGAATAATGCTGGATGGAAACATGGTAAGGAGCTGATGCTCACTGATAGCTTATTCTGAACCTTTCCTAAAAACACTGAATTCACCTCTTCCTAAATGGGGAGTGGAGACAGGTAGGGACAAGTTACTTGAATCAGGTCATTTGACTTCTCTCCCTTACTGTCACTATGTGATTTTTCAAAAATTATGCAACTTCACATACAAAGGATTTCATGAAAAAATACTAGAGCCATAAGTAGCACTTTTGGACAAACAGCAAGAAAAGCAATGGCCAATCCATTTGGTGGCAAGGGAAAGGAAAATGGATGACAGGACCTAGAGTAGAGTCATACTAAAAAGAAGCAGAAGGCTGGTCAGTCACACCTCTTGATAGTCTTCAGTCCCTACCCTGTAGTTGGCCTCCTCGTCCAAATCTGATGGATGCCTCTCAGTGAGGTTGAGGCATCATGGGGTACAATAAAATGTACTGAACTTGGAGTCAGTAGAGACCTAGGTTCAAATCTTGTCTCTAACTCAAACAATTAAAGCTCTGGCCAGTCTTTTCACTTTCTGGGATCTTAGTTTCCTCATAAGTTGTGATAATAATTACTATAGAGCATACTGCTGAGTGTCATTGGAAGGAAGAAATGGTATAAGGTATACATGGCTATATAAATGTCAGCTCATTATTTACATGATTTATGTTACACATTTGCTTAGGCAAATAACAGAGTATTAAGTGCAAACAATATACCCTATGTTTGTGGATCGGGTCTATTCACTCTGAGAGTTTTGTAAGAGTCTGGGTATGTAATAAAATCAAACAGGTCCCTCCCAGGTGTGGGTGAGGGTGAGGGTCAGAGACAGAGACAGAGAGACACACATAGAGAGAGAAGAGATACAGAGAGAGGAGAGAGAAGGGGAAAGGGAGGAAGTAGAGATTTATAGCTAAAAAATAAATAGATATGTGTGTGATACTATGAACTCATGCTGTACATATCATAATATGACCTACTTTGAAAATCTAGCCTTACTATAGTCAGGCTGCCTGAAGTCTTCAGAAGATACCTTTAACCAGAAGAGTCAAGATTTTTCATTACTCCCTATAACCCTCTTATCCCATATAACACATTCTTATTTCTGGATACATAAGGCTAAGGAGTTACACAGGGTAAGTGAAAAGAAATAAACTGATGATATTCTATCTCAGCAGGCCAAGTGACACTGCCACGCTGAATCTCATAGGGAACTCTGGCTGGCATACTCTGGTGCATCATCTGCTGTCAGACTGAAGATTGATGAACTCCATCATACAGGTACAGAATGGTTGTTAAGGTGATCCCCTAGACAGCTGGGTCCCTGGAAAATTTGCTTGTCAAAGTCAGCTGGTTGAGTTAGCCATTGTCACAGTCTTGGAGGATTTTACCGCTTGAAAATAGTGACTGCATGTACAAAGACAGCCTTTGGTAGAACCCCTGTCAGGCTAAATATTGGCCCAGAGAGAAGACTGATCTGGCTCAGTATGGCATTTCTGATATCTTTTCCATTGCTTACTGTCAGGGCTAAAATGATAGAAATTAAATTAGACGAGTAAGAACACGACCATTTATCACTGAAAAGTAGCAATAGCAATGGATTTCTTTTGTGCTTATGAATCTTCACCCATTTGGTTTTACGCTAACTTATATGCGCTAAAGATCAGATATGTATCCTAGAGCGGTTCAAATAGAGAATCACAGAACCACAAAGGGGAAGAGACCTCTGCAGCCACCTGGTCTAACAATTGCCTCCAAAGAATTACTCTGCAACATACTCCGTAAACCATCAGCTAGCCAGGCTCCAGAGGCTCCCATTACCTCCGGGATCTAATGTAAAACCCTCTGAGTTCCTTGTAAAGCTCTTCACAGACTGGCTCCTTCTTACCCTTCCTGTTGGATTCCATCTCACCCTTTACTCTCCTCCATGCACTCTACCACCCAGTGACACTGGCTTTCATGCTGTTCTCTCCAAACTTCCCTGTCAGTTGCTTTTCTCAGAAATTAAGGTGAACTAGGCACATTTTGGAGGGACGATGCAAGGGGAAAATAAAATGACCAGGTGTCAAAAATTCATTATCTGCTATTGCCCTAAATTACCCTCTTCTCTCTGTCTGATGAACCTCTTTAACCGGCCATAAGCCCTGGCACTGGAGATAATGCTGGGGCAGGAGTCAAGTGAGTAAAGAGACAATTTACATTCTACTGAATGAAACTCCTTTTCCCACATGTGCTGCAATAATGCCTCTTGTCTACTAGGGTGTCAAGGACACAACTAGCTATTTTTTGGGGGTAGCATGATAATGGTGGGGGAAAAAAAACACTTAATTTGGAGCCACAAGTCCTGAAATTCAACTATGTCACTTAGTAATTATGCTCCTTTGGAGAAGTCACTTCCCCTCTCTTGGCCTCAATCTCTCCCTCTGTAAAATGAGGAGGTTGGATTAGATGACCACTATGGTCCCAGCCAGCTGCAAATATCTCCTCATATAACCTGATTCAGGTAAGGAGGCATCTCCCCTACTGACCTTGGAGTCAGGCAGAGGCCAGAAGGGTTTGCTCATCTGGAATATTCCTTCCAGCTGCCTACAGCTGAGAGCACAGCTGCTATAAGATGGGTCATTTTTCAGAAAGAGCAGGAAGTGGAATATGAGAAGAAGGGAAAAAAGAAGCAATACTTTTCATCCTGGAAACATGATGGGTGAGAAGGTATGTGATCCAAGTTTATAAAAATCACAAAAAGTGGTAGACAGGGAAAGAGAGGCATACACAAATCTCAGACTACTTCATCAGTGAGCACCCCTGAAAACTTGAAAGAGGATAATTATAGAAAAAAAAAAGTTTACACAGAACATTGGACTTATAGAACTTATTAGCCCATGAGATGGCTCAGATGGCAAATAGAAATAATTTTATGGGGCTTAGAAACATGGCTGGAAGGAAGACTCGCAATGTTACTGTGAGAAGATGGTTGTGTTCTGAGTTTATCATTCAGGTTTGCAATTGATGTGGAGGAGCACAATAGTGCTTTTCCATGTACTACTTGGTGTCATTGGCAGGTAGGCACACCATAGTGGAAAGGCCATTAGCCTGACCTATAAAGGCATTTAGTAAATGCTTTAATGAATTGGAAATTAAAGGCAGGAAGTAAAAGTCAGCTTTTTCCCTCCCTGTTGTCTTCCCTTCTTCCAAACGTTTGTACAAATGGAAATTCACTTTCTAGCTTTCCCCTCTGAGTTTTTTTTTTTTTTTTGTTCTTTGTTGGTTTGTTTTTGCTCAAGGCAATTAGATGACACAGTGGATAAAACACTAGGTCCAAAGTTGGGAAAACCCAAGTTCAAATTTGGCCTCGCATATTTACTGTGTAGCCATAGGTGAATCATTTAACCTTTGCCTGCCTCGGTTTTTTTTTTAGCTGTAAAACAGGGATGTTAAAAGCATATTTTAAGTCTTGTTTGATTTTAGTTAACAGAGGGTTGAGCAAAGTTCTCTATTGCTACATTTCTCAAAGATCCTTATATGACCTTGACATATAGAAGAGAGACATTCTTGGAGGAGAACCTTTGAGAAAGTGGTTTGCTCTAAAGAATTAAAAAAACAAACAAACAAACAAACAAACATAAGAGTCAACCAAAGTGGAATTCTGTATTCCCTAAACCTTTCAGGAAGTTATAACTGTAACTGGTCTGCTGTGAAATTGTGTCTGATTCATTCTCATAACTTTATAAAGGATGGCATGGAAGGCATATAGATTATTTTAATAAAAGTGCTATATTGTTGGGAATGTAGGCATATAGATAGCCATTGCTGTTTCCTTGGTCACCTTTTCCTTTTTTGTAATAAAGTCTGACATTTTCTAACAATGCACTTTTTATCACCCACCAATTCAGATATGTGAGAATCACTCCTTAAATGTCTTCAAAATCATACCACTTTCCATGTGGACCTCCCCCTGTGTATACTTGGCATGCTCTTCCCATTTTTGTTTTCTTTCATACCTCTTCCAGTTCCTTATACAGTGCATCTAATGTTAGGGCCTATAAGTGCTGGCTTTACAGTCTTTGGTAGTGAAGAGTTTGTTACAAAAACTTTTTTTCAGATCTTTTCCATTCTTCTTTTGTTTACTACCCTTCCAGTTTCTCCTTAAATTCTCCTGGTATGACTTTATTTAGATCTCTTGCCATGTTCTCCTTATTTTTTAACAACTACAAAACAGTGTAACTGAATGTTATTTAACTATAAAGACAAGTTCAATTTTGAGGAAGAATTGAGAAAAAAAATCCCTCCCTTCCTTTTTTACAAAGATTGGCATCTATAGATAAGGAATACTGCATATTCTGTCAGGCTCAGCTGACCTGTTGGTTGGTTTGGGACCTGCTTTTTTTTTCCTTTAGCATTGTGACAATAACTCCAGTCCCTGGAGAGAAATTCAATTTAAAGTAACTAGATTATGTATAAAATACTTGAGGTATACTAACAAAATTTGTAAAGGAATGATACGAAAGAAAAACCTATAAAATATTCTTTAATAAAGAGAGAACTAATTGGAGAAATATTAACTGATCATAGGTGTATAGAGCCAATAGAATACAAATGTCAATACAACTCCAATTCATTTACTTATTCAGTAAGAACTTTGTTTCTGTGATTCCCTGCTCCATGAATATTGGCCCAATAGTGTATATCTATTGCTAACAGGAACCCTGGGATATTCAATCTTCATATAAGGTTTAGCTACAAACCGCTCTCCAAAACTTACTATCTGCAGGGAACTTTCTCTCCTTTTCTCTTCCTCTCTTTTAAATAAGCATCATCTAGTTTCATGGGCTCTGTTAACAGCTACTCTGCTTATACTTTGATTTTTCTATTGGCTTAAAAGTAACATTGCACATGCCTGCCTCCTTTTTCTGCTATACAGATACATTTCAGAAGCCAAGTTTGATAAAAGAAAAATCTATTTGGGGAGAAGTAATTTCATAAGGATGCTCTCAACTGCTACACTAGGGACATGACCTTTTCTGCCACATGTTTATTGTCCAGGTGACACTTGGTTTGGAAGAACTGGGCAATGAAAGAAGAGACAATGGATAGAATACCTCTTCCCAGGATGCTGGGAATGGCATGGAATCCACCATTTAAATACTGCAGTACATGATTTATCAGAGAACCTGACCTCCTTTCCACTGACTTCAGACCACACATTAATCTCCACAGCAGTTTCTTAACTTTGTAGAGAGAATCATTTCTTTTCTTCTGAAGAAAAGTTGGCAATAATTATAATAACTTCTGTGTGAAGTACATGTTTTTGGAAACAGGGTAAGACCAACTATCAAAAAGCATGTTCTTACTAATGCACTGCTGGTGGAATTGTGGACTGATCCAACCATTCTGGAAAGCAATTTGGAACTATGCCCAAAATGCAACCAAACTGTGTACACCCTTTGATCCAGCAATGTAAATACTAGGTCTGTATCCCAGAAAGATCATAAAAAATGAGGAAAGGACAAAAATGAACAAAAAGATTTATGGCAACTCTTTTTGTGGTGGCAAAAAATTGGAAATTGAGGGGATGCCCAACAATTGGGGAACGGCTGAACAAGCTATGGTATATGAATGTAATGGAATAGTAATGTGCAATAAGAAATGATGAGCAGGTAGGTTTCACAAAATCCTGGAAAGATTTGCATGAACTGATGCTGAGTGAAGTGAGCAGAGCCAGGAGAACATTGTACACAGTAACAGCAACATTGTGTGATGATCAGCTATGATAGACTTAGCTCTTCTCGGCAATACAATGATCCAAGACAGTTACAAAGGACTTGTGGTGGAAAATGTTATCCATATCCAGAGAAAGAATTGATGGATTCTTAACACAGATCAAAACATACCATTTTCATTTTTCTCTATTTTTTCATGTTTTTTTTTTCCTTTTAACCTTTTTCTTCTTTTATAGGTAACTATGACTAATATGGAAACATATTTTACACGATTGCACGTATATATAACCTATATCAAATTGCTTACTATTTTAGGAAGAAGGGAGGGGAGGGAGTAAGGGAGGAAAATTTAGAACTCAATTTTTCTTAAATGAAAGCTAAAAATTGTCTTTACATATAATTGGGAAAAAACTGTCAAAAAATAAAAATAAAAAGCATGGTCTCTATTTTCTTGGATTCTAGAGCCTTATCATAAAAATATCTCAGACCACAACAAGTTTTCTGCCATCTTCATGATTTGCAGAGATACCCAAGAATAATTAAGAAATATATTGACTAAAGAAGAATATCTGTACATTCTTTTTAGAAATACACAAAGGAATTCCAATTACAGCATTGTAGAATATTTTCATATGGGAACTTGCAGACTTATTACTTTTCCACTTCCCCATCTCTGACTAGCATTTACAGTGACTTGCAGGCTTTCAAGATCCCAAGTGGGAGCGTCTTTCCTCAGCATATATGTGTGTGTGTGTGTGTGTGTGTGTGTGTGTGTGTGTGTGTGTGTATGTATATATATACACACTCATATAGATATATATATGCATATATAGATATATGTATGTAAACACATATATGTTTATATTTGTGTGTGTATGTTAGAAAGAGTTTTCCTAAAACTCAGCCGAGAAAATGCCTGAATTTTAAGAAATCGGTGATACCTTGTATGCCTTCTTTTATTCTCAATATTTGCAGTAAGTTGTCAAGTGGGATAAGTTAACAGGTGAAAGGGAGAGAGAAAAGATCTTTTCTGAATGAGAGGGTAAGATCCATCTCCCAGATTGAGAGAAGATGATGCACCCACCTTCCTCCATATTTACCATTCCAGGATGGGATGGCATTTGGTCAAGAGGGGAACGGGAGGATGACACTCTAGCAATGTGACAAGAATTTATAGTGCTGTTAAAAAAATGCAAGATAAGCTGATCACAGAAGCATAGAATAACAAAGTCAAACTGGGCTTAGGGAATGCAGTACTTTTCCCATCTAAGCATGGGAAGAAATATCGGGGGAAAACCACCAGGCCTAGTCAAAATTTCAAAGTGGGTGAACTCAGCCTTTGGTATGATTCTACTTGACTCCAGAAGACGCAACATTTTCTGTCCTTTAAAGATAATAATAACAATAACAACAATAATGTAATAATAAATTGCTAACATTTATGTGGCACTTTAAGGTTTACAAAATGTTATACATCAGTTATCTCATTACATGCAGGTACCTTATATTGCTCACGTTGCCAGAACCATTCATTACTATTTCTTAGTTAAGAATTGAGTCAATTTCTCAAAAGTTGCTTAATTCTTTTACTGTTATCAGAATTTTTCAGTTTCAATCTATGATAGATTTATTTCATTTCCTTCCTTAAAATAATATATTGTTCCAAAGTCCCTAAAGATCCTGCTTCTTTATTAAAAATAATCTCTCATCCTCTACATCTTTTTTTCTATTATTTAATATTAAAAGATGTTTCTTTCTTCTGCATTAACATCCATTTACCTCTTTTTCCCAATCAGTTTTAACTTGAGACAGGTAGTCAGTATCTAGAAGCAGGAAAAACTGAGCTGATATTAATGAAACTTGGCTACTGGTCTTTTCAACTCATTTGGTGTGTGGCCCTGCATATGTTCTTTTACTTTCCACTTACTGATAAGTAAAATGAAGATATTGAACTGGTTTTTCTCTTAAGGCCCTGATTAGTTTTAATATCCTTCAGACCCTTTTTGGGCCACTGAGCCCTGGAGTTAATTAGGTCTGGACCTTGCCATGTAGGAGCTCAGAATCTAAGATAGAAAACACCAGAATTGTACACAATCTTCACATAAGGCAATATGGTGTAGTGGATAAAGAGAGAGCCTCTGCTCCAGGAAGACCTGGGTTCAAATAAAAACTTTTGGCATGTACCAGCTTTGTGATCGCAGTCAAGTAATGTAACAGTGCCCCAGGCCAATCTCTAAGTCTATCAGTAGCAAAGCAGGGGTCAATCTTTGCTGAGAGAGGAAGTTTCCTATACTGATAAAATCACAGGCTTAGTATACCCCTACAAAAAGGACACAGATGATTGAACAAAAGTAAAACACTGTCATCGTTCAGTTGTGTCCGAATCTTTGTGACCTGATGGACCATAGCACAAAGGTCCCTTCTATCCTCCACTATCTCCCAAAGTCTGAAAATAAAACTACATTAAGCAGTAAGCAGCTTCCTCATCAAGAAAAAGGGGGCATCGGGCCAGATTGACCTTTGAAGTCCCTTGCAGTTATAGATCTATGAAGCAAACTCCTTGAGGGTCTTTCCTTCTCTAAGCCCCATAAAACAGTAGTGTCAAACTCAAATAGAAACATCCTATTTGGCTGCATAGTGTCTTAGGAAACAATATATTAACATTATCTATGTTGTATTGTATTTTTTTTTCCATTTAGTTAGACATTCCCCAACTACATTTTAATATGATTCCTGGCAGCATTTAGGAGTTTTGCTTGTTTGACACCTCTGCCCTAAAGTATTTTATCGTCCAGAATTCATTCTCCTTATCCTTTCCTCTCAAAATTTCCATACCCTTAATCTGGTTGATCTTTACAGTTAGGAGGAAAGAAATCAGATTAAAATAAATTGCATCTAGATAGGAATGACAGATGGCCCCTGCTTGACTCATTCAGAGGAATTTATGTTTTAAAAGAGGATGCTAATCACAGGAATCTTGGGTGACAAGGAGAATGTGGATGTGGGTGTATAAGAGGGCCAAGGATGAAAATACTTATGTATTGGAGGACAGCCTTCCTGTTCCTCTTCAGATTATATATTTCATCTATGCTTGCTGCTTTGTTGGGGGAATGAACCAGCCACTGTTCTGTTTTACACTTGTTTCTGAGCTTCATCGTAAACAGCCTGGGCAACCATTAAGACAACTACAAGCCTAAGAACCCAGCATTGATCCTGTTTCATATCCCAAATCTTTTCATATCTGTAAACTGGGAGAACCAGCTCCCAAGACATCTAGCCTCATCTCAGCATCTGACTGTCTAAAGTATCTCAGAATCTTAAGAAAAACCTCAGATTGGCTATCTGTGCCCTAACTCCCCCAAATGAGGAACATGCTAAAAGTAGGAAGAACATTACCTTTGGATCAAGCAAACCCAAGTTTCAATCCTGATTCAGCTAACTGCTGTATGTGTGCCCTTGAACAAATTACAACCTGAGCTTCAGTTTCTTTATTTGTAAAATGAACTCTAACTAACTCCTCTAAAATGTTAAGTCTGTTTTAGCTCCTGTTAACTCCTTTCAGTTTTCTAGTGGGTAGCGCCTACCCTATGCCTTTGGATGATGGAATTTTAGGCCATGACTCACTAAACTCATAGTCCCAGATCCTTACTTTCTGAGGTCTCGCTTTTAGTCCCGCTCTCAGAACCCAAGGTGGGCAAAGGCATCTCTGATTTCCAGCTCCAGAGGGCTCTCTTGAAAGTGGGCATAACAAAATCAGAAGTGTTATACCCTAGAAGTTAGGATAAGATCTGGGTACCTGAGCTACCAATGAATTTCCAAGACTAACTAATGTCTCTCCATACATGTTTAGTCTTCTGTTCTTGTAACAATCATTTGCTTTCGACTTTTAAAATGAGATAGAAAGCTCAACATTGACCTTGCTTGCTGTGCCCAGTTATTTCCTAAATGGCAGAGAACATAAAGTTTTTCTTTTAATTTAAACTTTGGAGGGATCCTCCCCCCCCACCCGCCGCCTTGGTCCAGCAGGGAAAAGAGAACTTTAGTCTTAGAGTTTAAAGGAATGCATCTTAGATCTCATCTAATTCTATCCATCATCCCTCATATGGTGGATTCTGAAACCAAAATAGATCCTCTGAACTCCTTGTAGTCTGTGTGTTAAGTGTTGCCTGAGAGATAGATTCAAGGACAGGATATTGTGTGTATATGTGTATATGTATGTATGTATGTATATATGTATGTGGGCAATAATGACTTCCCATTGACTTGCATTCCAGCCAAAATTCTGTCAATCCCAAGTAGTCATGACCACCTTATCCTTCCACAGAAAGTTGTTACTCTACTTACAAAGGGGAAAAACATCTTGTTTATTTGACACTAAGCCTTATAAACTGTGACTTAAGTATGCCTCAATATTACCAGCTGGGACAAAGTTGGAGTAACTGAAAACTCTGGAGTCTAAGGGAGAGTCCTGCGCCATTGTGAATGGGGAGACCCAAAGTTAGCATCTTCCCCATTGTGAATAGAAAACTCTAAGCCAGTATTTTATGCAAAGAGCATAATGGCTTCTACAATTAGTAATTTGATTAAAATTACTTAGTGTTTCTGGTCATTTTCTTCCACATAGATCTGTGATTTATCAATGTGGGGAGCCAATACTGACTGACAACTCCTTTGTAATTTACAGTCTTAGAGAGTTATCTGGGCCATCTGAGTGGATTATCCAGGGTCATCCAGGTAGTATGTCAGAGACTGAACCCTGCTCTTCCTAACTCCAAAGCTGGCCCCCAAGCTTCTACTCCAAGGATCTCTCTCTATTTTTTTGTCTTAGTAAGCATATTTATTTGGTTCAAGTATTCTCTTGAACAAAAGGGCAATCTGTCCTAGGTAAGGAATTGTCTCAAGTAACAATGGGAGGCTTCCTTAATATTTATTCTCCATTTGCACATACTTTTATAATACAACTGGGATGTAACTTTAGATACACAACCAGAGGTCATTATCAGGATAATATAATCCCCAGATCATAATATTTGCTTTCCCCCTAAACTTTCAGATGGTGTCATGGTGTTTAAAATATCTGTTTAGGGAGATTCTACTGGGTTCACCTGATGCTCATAAAGCTTTTATTTGCAAAAATTGTCCCAAGCGGCAATTTAAAGCCCATTGCTTCTGCTCAAAGACTCTGTTAAGAAGAGTAATTGGCATCAATAACACTTACCTGTATGTGTGGAGGAGAGGCTACGCAACCATAATAAGTTAGGAATCATAGCACAGTTACTTTAAACAATGAAGTGAGTGGAATTTATGAGACAAAAATTATTCCTAATGAGGCCTTTGGTTCCTTTATAAAATGAGAGTGGAAAGATGGGAGAGAGTTTATCATGAAATCCAATTGCACATCAGTCATTGGAAAGAGTTGGGTGCTGCTCCCAAACTGCAAACCAAATCCTGGATCCCACAGAATGCTTAACTTTTCATCAATATCACAGGAGACCTGGATTCAAATCATTTACAAGCACTGAATCCCTCAAAAGTCAAGATCCCTTTCACAGATGGAAAATTCACAATGCACCTGGGAATTGTCTGAATCTATTGAAAAGAAAAGGGACGGGGCAGGGAATTCACCACTGGATAGAAAAATGGCTCCAGAGGGACGTTGGCATGGCAAACACATAACCCAACAGAGGAGGGAGATGTGAAAACTAAACCCCCAGAATGGTAACAATGACAACAACAAAGATCATCTCATAACCTGTTTTGTCAGAGCTGGTATTGATGGCATTGGTAGTGATGGAGGTGAAGGTAGTCTTTGCGCTGTCCTTGGCAGGTACAGATTTCTGTTTATTTTTCATGGCTTCCAGTGCTTTGAGCTTCTTGGCATGTTTAGTGCCTTTGTAGTGGGCCGCAGCCTGGCTCTACAAAGGAGAACAAAATGAACCATGCAATCAGGCTCATTTCTAAACTGGCATTCTCTGTATTAGTACAAATACAGATGACCTTTCAATAATGGGTACCATCCATGCTCTTCCTGACAATGATCAAGTGGCTAGTGCTCTTCAGAATGATGCCTAGAAATTAATGAACTTGGGTTCTTAAAAACCCCAGGGCAGAAATGATTGAATTGGATGAAACCTGAAAACAACCACATCCTACCACATCATTGAACTTTTTTTTTTTTGTGGTATGAGGAATATCACATTGGGACATTGGAATTTTGCCTCCATTCTACCATATTGCTTGTCTCCCTAAGATTTAAACAAGGAGACTAATGAATTGTCCATCTGGCTCATTTGCTCAGAAAATGTATCCACTGCAATCACTGAATGCATTACTAACTGAGGAGTTGCCAAAAGTGTTTATGAGTAGGAGCTCATCGCTAAAAAGGAAAGGGAGTTCTCTACAGATACATAGGTTGAGAGTTTAGGAGAAAATATGACACCTACATTCTAAGGTTGGGGAAAGCTGTTCAACTTTCTGGCTTTAAAAGGAAGAATTATTTTATCCTGCTCCCTCCTGAAGGGGGCTAGTAAAATTCAAGGCTAAGGACATTCTTTCAAATCATGAACCTCAGAGACTCGGACCTATTGTCAACGGCTCTCTAGACTTTTTTTTTTTTAATACATGTATCCTCTTCCTTTTATTTTTATTAATACCCAAAAAATATGTATTAGGAAGGCCTTTAAAAATATAAATCCTTCCTTTAATCCTACTTTTCTCTCATTGTTTAAAGAGGATCAAGAACACAGAGCCTGGGAGGATGGGCTAGAGTGCTAGGTTGTACTGAGGACTGCTTGGGGCCCTTCCAATTTTGAGATGCTGAAATATCTGAAAATTCTTAAACCTGAAGATCTTGCAGAACAGTACCCAGTGGAGAAATATCTCTCCAACTCTGAGGACCTATGATGTAAATAATATCACTCTTTTTTGTTGAATATATAATTCTGTTTTAAAATTTAAGTTGTATCCTTCTCCTCTCCATTATTTCCTCTTTCTCCACTCCATTCTTTCTTCCTTGAAGACCAAGAGAAAAACCAACCTTATACAAGGCTTGGAATAGAAATGATTGTGATAATTAAGCTATGATGACTTAACAGACCACAAAACCCTATCAATGATGGAAAATGCCAGTCTCATTTGTCACTAAGCATCCATGAAAAAGCAAACATTTATTGGCATCCCCATTGTCTCGCACAGAGTAGAGTTTAATGTTGAATTGAACTGAACTAGGAGTAGGGAAAATTAGTAAATATATTGTTGAGAATAGTGATCTGGCTTTCGTCAGTGAGTTGTTTTTTTTTTAAGTAATCTCTGTGCTAATAAACATTCAGAAATCAGTCTTTCATCTAGCTACTGGAAAAGCATACTTATTCATTTTAAAATAAGTGATCTAGTACTTAAGGTTCATCATTCTGACTGGCCAAAATATGTGTCTTTAAAATACAAGTACCAGGTACCCTTATTGAAAGAACACTGGACAGTGAAGTTATTTATTAGAAACAATTTAAACATATAGCACAGACATGCATCATTTACACATTTTCAAGGACACATAACACTGAGACACACTGTAAACCAAAAACAAGAAGGTAAGTGATGCTATAGTTAAAGAAACAATGTTGTATTAGCATGATCATGCAATATAAAGTATTTCCATTAAATATAAAATGTTTGTTTTGTTGCTCTCACCAAGTGATAACCATTTACTTTAATGTTATTATTCCTTTTTAATCTTTTTTTTCTTTTTTTTTTGAGATTGGGTGTCCCTATCCCACCAAGGCTGAAAGTAGAGTAGCCACTCACAGGTATGATCCCACTACTGAACAGCACAGATATTCTGACCTGCTGCATTTCTACCCTTGGGCCAGTTTACCTTTCCTTGAGCAGCCTGGTGCCCCCCACTCCTAGGAGCTTACCATATTTTTGCTAGACTTAGTTCAGACACCTGATTATACTTAACCCTACTAGAGTTTAGAATTTCCGAGCTCAAGCAATTCATCAACGTTGTTCTCTCTGGTAGTAGGGATTATAAGCATGTGTCACCATGCCCCACTAATCAAGCTTTTTTTTTTAATTTTATTTTATTCTGAACTTAAGAACTAAAACAACCACTTCCATAACATGATCGAAAAAAAAAAAGATCGCACATGAAACTGCAAATTTATTATGTACAACTTACTATTGCTTTAAATATGTAATAAAGTTATCCTGTAACTTTCCTTTTCTCTCTTTTTTCCTTCCTTCCTCCCCACCCTAGAGATGGCTACCATTAGATATGTGATATATGTAAAACCACACTATACATACTTCTATTTACTAGTTCTTTCTCTGGATGCAGATAGCATCTTCCTTCATAGGTCCTTTTTTAATTTTTAAATTTTTATTTTTTTTTTAGGTAATTGGGGTTAAGTGACTTGCCCAAGGTCACAGAACTAGTAAGTGTCAAGTGTTTGGTCTGAGGCTGGATTTGAACTCAGATCTTCCTGACTTCAGGGCCGGTGCTCTATCTACTGCACCACCTAAGGGCCCCTTTATTAGATTTTATTTTATTTTTTTATTTTTACTTCATGGGTCCTTTGTAGTTAATTTGGGTATTTATAATAGTCAAAATGACTTAGTTTCTCAAAGTTTTTTTTTTTAATTTGCCTTTAAACTAGTTAAGCTTTTTAAGGGTAATTATATATATTCAATTAAATCATTTCATAGGCAACAACGTCTTGTCAGCTGCATTTTCATCTTTAAAAATTAAATCACCCCATCCTCCATTCTTTCCCTGTCCCCAGTGGGGAAATGTGAACTTTATAGCATTCTGAGATTGGAAAGAAGGGGCGAGGATCTATACTGATAGTAATTTAATCTATGTGGGAAATCCCCAAGCTCAGAATCTAATTTACCCATTTAAATTAGTACAAGTAAGAAAGACATAACATGGATTTGTATGTGAAGTGACAGATACGATAAGATATACACCAATATCTTCACAGGGCAGCTAGGAGATACAGCAGATAGAAGGCCAGACCAGGAGTCAGGAAGACCTGAATTCAAATCCCGACTCAGACACTTACTAGCTGTGTGACCCCAGGCAAGTCACCTACCCCTGTTTGCTTTAATTTCCTTATCTGTACAATGACAAGCCACTCTTTTCCAAGAAAGCCCCAAATGGGGTCACAAAGAATCAGACATGACTGAAAGTCCCTTCCTAGGCCTCCAGTTGGTATCATTACATTTCAGGTGTTTTGCCGTCTTTTAAAATTTCAAACCTCCACCTCCTGAGTGACAGCTATACTTTTTCTTTCAAAATCATCTTAAGAACTAGGTTTGGATCTATCTCTAGTGGATTTAGGGATCAAGCTCTGGGAAAACTTAACTAGCTAGATGTTTACACCCAGTAACATTGCCTTCTAGTTTATAAGTGAACAAGAAAGAAAACTAGGGGAAGTAAACCATGCAAAATGGATCAGGTACATCTATTTCCAAAATGATGCCAGTTAGCAAATCCTCATCTTCTCAAGCTGTGAATTCTAAACCTACATTGGAGAATACCAACAATTGATTTCTGTCCCCTAAGACGTTGTTCAATGGAACTCAAAAAGTCCAATGTGGACTCAGTTGGGGAATCAATACAGTGAAGAATATATGGACAATATTAAAGAGAATCTGGTTAACATTGGCGAACAACCCAGATCATGTGAACTTCTGGCATACTCTATTTTACATGGATATTTCAATAATAGGGAGCTATGATTTCCAGAGTAACAGCACTCCCTATATCAACTGACATAGGCTTCGCCTGTACACCTTAGTAGTCTATTTATATACATTTTTGTACAATTCAAAATCATTATGTGGTATCTAACCTTCTAGCATTGAATCTCTGCTGATGCAACTGGGCTAATACTTATAGGAAAAGGAAAGGCCTTTACTAGGTCTGATCACACTTTCCCATCTTCTGTAAGAGGCCTTTCCCATACATCTCTCCCCCACCTGTCTTTTCTCTGAGGTTACCTCTGTTTACATGTATATATCTCATATGTATATAGCTGTTTGTCTATTGTCTTCCCTATTAGAATGGGAGCTCCTTGAGGGCAGACACTATGTAATTATCTTTGTTTTCCCAGAATTTATCATGATGCCTGGCACATAGTAAGCACTTACTAAATGCTTTTTACTGATTTCCAAATTTAGCAGAACCTATCAAAATTCACACTCTACTGTCCCGATTATTGAAAATCCGGGGCCATTTCTCCAGAGGGACTGGGAAGGAACATCAATAGAGTATGTACCTTCATACCAATGATGTCACTGGCAGGGTCAAATAGGGTTTTATTTTGTAGTTTCAACATGAGGGTAAGGCACTTCTCCCTTTGGGACAGAGTTCTCTTCTCTATAGTGACTTTCTCCCCCAGCATTGTCTCTTGACTTTCCACAACTAACACTACCACGTAGCACCACTGGCTCCCAATAATCCTTTCGTGAAACTGAATCACCGCTACAATCAGAATGTCCTCTGTGCTGTAGCTGGCTTCTCTCTGCTCCCTCAACTAGTTTTGCCCCAAGGGAAAAATATCTAGTTACAGCTCTACTTTATACCAATTGTATCACCCAAATGTTTGCCCTGGTTTTCTAGTTAACCTGATTTAGGAAGTCATACGTCAGGCTTCAATGATTCTCATAGAAATGTATGTGATAAAGATTCTGATGGTCTCACTGCAGAGTTCCAGGAGAGGGAGAGATCAAGAAACAGCATCTCACTCCTCTCAGGAGCGTCTGAACAAGCCACAGTGAATTAGACAGACTAAATTTTTCAGTCAATCTGATCCTGCTATGGCCATTAAAAAAAAAAAAAGGCTCAGCCCCAAGCATGGCTCCTGCTGTGAATTTCTAAAAGCAGCAACTGGAGGGAAGCATCTTCCTTGACTTAAACAGCCTCTACTTTTTGGGGAAAAAGCAGCCAAAGTGGAATGTGGCATGGCCCATCTTCCCAAGGATCATTTCCTGTGCTTTATGAGGAAGGTTTCATGTCAAAGTCTTCCTAGAAAACTGGGAACCATTGAATAAAAATATGTGAGTATATATGTGTGCATATAGAAATATGCACACATAACTATGTGTCTAGATATGTCTGCATGTACATTTCAAAGGAAAAATAAAAGACATAAAACACATCCCCTGGTGTATAAGAACACATTTCAGGGCTCCTTGTTCTGAAAAACTAATGTCTAATCAGACAGCTGCAGTAATTACATCATGATTATAAGAATAGGATAAAGAAGAATTTAACGTTTTCAGCTAAAAAGACAGAATAAGTCAGTGAATAAGAAAAGGTCACTCTCACTGACCTTGAAATATCAAACGGAAATAGAAAGCAGAATAAAGAGCAGCTGCAAAGGCAAGGGCCAGCATCGCCCTTTCTCATACATCCCTGTGAAATATAAGGAAGCCTTCTACAATGTCACTGTAGCCAAAGTGTCAAGAGTATAATCAATTTTTTAAAATCTTGAATACTGCAAGTTTTAGGAGATAATTCTGGATCAAGTAAACTGAAACTTAAACTCCACTAATGATTAATTGTGTATATTCTTTCAGAACTAGTTCATTTGTTCTTGTCTTTCAAGCCAAGAGTTTCTTTCTGAATCACTATTGTCTAGTGAGGCCAACAGGACACTCACTATAGGGTTATCACAACACTCCGCAATCACAGTACAATTTTGGTTTGATTCTCTATGTGATGTCTCGAGGACCTTTTAAAAAAATGGAACTACTAGATACTAACAACATTTCTGATGTCATTAACCAATTGGTTTGATTGTAATGTGAATTCCAAATAGAAAAGGTAGTGGTTGCTTGCGATTTCGTACAACTTGACCCATGTGAAAAACAACAGTACATGAAGACAAAAATCAGAGAGCAAGCATTTGAAGGTGGATATAAGAACACTTTTTTTTCTTCTAGAAATATTATGATGGAATACATTGATTGAAAATAGGTTATATCTGGAAGTTATCCTTCAACAAAAAAGTTTGAGCTGGAGCTGATTTTAATAAAAACAATTTATATTAGTTAAAATGTAAGAATTTTATATATAAAATAAATGTTACATAAAGTGGCCACATATGAATTATAGTAGTTAAATATTAGAATCTCACAAAATATAAGAATTACCTCTCTTAGTGTAAGTTGGTATTCATTGATATTCTTTAGGAGATTCTGGGGAGGAAATGAAATGATGAAACATGATAACTGTATTCAGGAAACCTCAACTAGCTTTAAAAACAAACTTGCTACACATTATGTTCCAAGAAATAGAAAATTATGCCAAAATATTTAAAAAAAAACCAGATTCCTCCTTTCACACCATTTTTCTGCAATCTTGTAGCAGGTACAGAACATCTGTCATGGTTCTCTCTTTTTTTCCTACTAATATGTATTTTATTAAAAAAAATTGGCTTCATTTCATATTCACCTAACACATTAGAGCATTTTCATTGACACATGCTTTCTTTTTTTTGTATTTGAAGTATCCAGATTTTTAGGTCCACAAATTACTGCAAAACTAAATTTGAAATTATCATTTTTGTGGTCCTAAGTAATTTATAATTGTAACTCTAAGCAAATTCACCAGTTTCCCTTAGGAACAATTAAAAGTATTTCATGAACGTGTTCATGAACCCATTTACAGGTGAAAAACATCCATGAAATTACATGGATAAGGAGGAAGACTTTACTGAATCTTCATTATTACAGGATTCATATTTTGATGCTTCTTACCATCTTATTTTTGAATTAAAGTTTTACCTTAAGAGACCAATTGTTCTCTTAAACTGCTAAGGAATTTCATTGCTTATGAACGAGCTGTGATGAACTGCAGTAGGGTTGAGGCAACAGTGCAAAAGAAAATAACTAATATTTCATCCCCACCATCTAAAATTGACTAGAGCTGAAGGGCATCTAATCCATTAACTGCAGCTGTATGAAACTGATTCCTAGGCATACAGCTTTCATTGTTTCTATTCAAAATTGGGTGTCTCTTTAGAACTTATAAAAAAGGAACCTTATCTGGCAGACTAGTCAAGTTAATTTGAAATTCCATTCTCATAAACAAAGCAATATATATTTTTTTCTTTTTGTTCCCACCCCACCCCATTCAGTAAAAGAAATTCAAACACTTAGAGAATTGCAGTTATAAGTAACTCGTCTCCACGGGTATAAAAAAGCTTTAACATTTTTAAACCCATGGACTTGTGTTGAGCAAGGGGAAACAACCACGAATCTGATAAGTTAATTACCCTTTTCACATTTTGCATCCTGCAATAACACAGCCCATGCAGCCAACTTAATAACCTATTTCAACTTGAGAAGCCAGCATGTAATTAGATGACCTAAGAGTGATGAAAACTAGAAACTCACCAATTTTCAACTATTCCTCATGGCAAATAACACTCAATTAAGAGTGAGCTTTCCAAGACCAATGATTGGTGATTCATTTTGGATATGTCTTTGTTTGGCTTAGGACACTAAATGCATGGACTCAAGACAGAAATCCACCTCCTATCAACTAATAAGCATTTATTAAGAACCAACAATAAAAAAAAAGCAGAGACTTTAAACAAACACAAATGTTACAAGGTTCAAAAAGGATGCAGCCCATGGTTTCTGCCAAGTAAGAAGACAATCTGAATGTTTCTTGTAAAACAGTTATCTCCAAATTTAACTTCGCAAAGTATCAAGACTCTTCGCTACCGAACACTGCCCTGACTGGACAGGAGCAAGCCTTGAGTACTCACCTGCCCAAAGCATCTCAGACTACCTATACATTCCACAGTGCCCAGTCATGAAACATTAAATTCTCTGAGGTGCTTCTGTGCATTGTTAAAATGAAGGGAGTGGAGTGGGTGAGATGAGCTAATTGGAGTGTTTTCACCTGGTCCTTGTTGTCAAGGAAACCAGTAGCCTTTGAGTACATTCCAAACAGCTGTCTTATTGAGTACCATAGTGGGGAACTCTGATTGGGTCATAAATACATAAAAGAAAAAAGGAAGAAGAAAGTGGAAAGTTGCCTTTGGGAGAGTGTGACTGAGAGCTGACCTAACAAAAAGGAGGAAATGGTTAAGGATTGATTCAATGGGTTTGGGAAAGTTTGGTCAGTAGAAGAAACAAAGTTGTTTTAAATTCCAGAGATTCTATCCAACATGCATTTATTAAAGACCAACCAGGTTTCTTAGCTGTATTAGTGGATAGGGATAGAAGAATAAAAATGAAACAATGTTTGTCCTCAGTGATCTTACATTCTACTAGTACATACAAGAGATAGAATGCTTGAGGTCTCATTGTTCACTCTGGTTCTCATCAGTAATAATGATAATGATACTAATAAAAAGTGGGTGGTGGGCTTAATAGATTGTATGATTACATGCAAGGCATTTACCCTCTCTTGTCCTTTATTTCCTCCCCCATGAAATGGGGCTAGTAATACCTCCCCACTCAACCCCCTCATTGCCCCATTAAGCAATAGAATGTAAACTCCTTAAGAACAGGGAGTATTACATTTCTATCATTCTGTTACTGCTACTAATACTATGCTTGGCACATAATAGATGCCTGTTGAATTGAATTGAAGGGAAAATCCAAATATTACTTCCATAGTAATGCTCTCATACATTAAAAGCTCCGGGATTGCCTTCCTTAGTTGAGAAATATTACTTTTTTATCATTTATATTAGTACATATAATGGTATGTGGGTTTACCTCTGCAATCAGAATGGTGTGTTGAGCTCAATTTCACCCTCTGTCATTTCATGGCAGTTTTTGTCTGTCAAAAGTACTTCAGAGAATTTTTTTATGGTCCTTAAAGCATCTGGCACAAACACAAACCATTGTTTTGGTGCTGTGATGAAGTTTATCATCGAAAGCAAATGATCCTATTTACAGAAGGGAGCTTTCTTTAGGTCAAATTTGTCAAAGGAATAATATGGAGGTTTATTTTTTTTTCAAATTTTAATAAATAAATAGCATTTCCTTTTGAAAGGAGGAAAATAATGAATTATTCTGATGGTAACTGTGTATTTTAGAATTTATTTAAAAAATGCCTGTTCATAAATATTAAAGAACTCTACTAGCCACATTTGTAAGGAATTGGGTTTATGAAACATTTAATTCTCTCTGGCCACAAACAATGAACTATTACTTCAGGTCAGATTTCGAAGATGTTTTTCTTAAAGATTCTGACACAAAGATTTTCTTAAAGATTCAGGCACAATTAAATACTTTTTCCAGCTACTAACATATTGATGTGGGGTAGCCATTCAGAGCAATAAGTGGATGAGAAGCTGAATAGAAGTCAACTGCATGACATGGGGATCTTCAGAAGCTAAAGTGAGCCTAGACTACATTGGCAGGTTTGCTAGAATGAGACATTTTCTTCTATCCTCAGCTCATACCCGGTCAGATAACAGTTGAAATATTGTGTTCAGTTCTGAGATCCACATTCTAGAAAAATTAATAAATGGAAGCAGAGAGGACAGTGGCTAGAAAGTTTTCATTAGAGCCTTCTTCTGTAAAGATTACCTTCCATGTTGTCTGTATGAGTAATTTAGTTATTTACCCTTTGTCTCTCCCAATAGAACATAAGTTCCTTCTGGGCAGAGGCTGTTTTTGCCCATCATTTGTATCCACAAAGTTTAGCATAAAGCCTGACACAAGCTTTTGAATTAACTGACTGATAGACTTAATGTATAGTGCCATGTAAGGATCAGTGAAAGGAATAAAGAATGCTTAATCTGGAGAAGGGAAGACTTGGGGGCTCTTAAGTAAAAGAAAAATTACAGTTTTTATTTGAGTTTGTTTTTCTTGAACCCATGACATGGGAGTATCAATAGGTAGAAAGAAAGAGCCAGACTTTCGTATAAGAGAAGATTTCCCAACAATTTGAGTGGTTCCATAGTTGAATAAGTTGCTTCATTCTGTATTGAGTACGCTATTACTAGAAGCCTTCAAGAAAGTATGGAAGACCATTTATCACAGATATTGTGAAGTATAGGCTCAAGTATGGGTAAGACTAGATGTCCCTTCAAATTCTGACAGTCCATGAGTCCATGAAGGCAATGTTTTATCCTTTCCTAGTCATTAGCAAAATACAGGTTTGTTCCAGAAACTTTGTACTTCTGCATATGAATGAATACAAATCAGTATAACTAAATGAAAACAAAAACAGATGAGAATTTATGTGAAATATCAGCCAAGATGGAACTGACACAAAGGAGAATATCATCTAATTAAAAAAAAAAGGACTTGGCCTAAATATTTTCCCTCCCCCTTTTTGCTAGCAATGCTAAGAAACGGTGTGACTATGCTTGTAACCAGACGGTCAAAAGTGTTTTCTTTTTTTAACTTTAAATAAAAAAAACTTATTTTAAACCTTTTTTAATGAAAAAAATAAATTCCCATTCTTAGCCTGTACTATCATATTAGGCAACATTGGTTGTTCTCACATTAAAACAAAAAAAAAAGCCATTTGAAAATGACTTACACTCCATACCCACTGAATTCACTTGGAGGCATGCAAGACAGGGAGATGGATGTTAAAAACAAAACAAAACAAAAACCCACTAAACTATTTATAGCAGCACTTTTTGTAGTGACAAAGAACAAAAACAAAATAGATGCCCATCTATTGAAGAACACCTCCATAAGTCATAGTACATGAAGGCAATGGAATATTATGTCGTATATTTTGTCTTTCTGGGAGTATACATTCCAAAGGGAAAGGCAAATTATAAATATCTAGATCCACCAAAAGTATATGAAGGTAATTTTAAAAGGAAGAAATATTAGCAGCTGAGGGATCAGAAAAGATCCACAAAAGGTGGGCTTTCAATTACATCCTGAAGGAATCTAGGGAAACCAAGAGGCAGAGGTAATGGACAGAGAATTCAGGGATGGAGACCAGCTAGTGCAAAGAGAGGTAGATTGATTGTTGTGTTAAAAGAACAGCGAGGAGAACAGTGTAGCTGGAGAGTGGAGTACAGGCAGATCTCAGAGTTATGGAGGGTTTGGTGCCAGACTACTTCAATAAAGCAAATATTGCAACAAAGCAAGTCACACGAATTTTTTTGGTTTTCCAGTGCATATAAAAGTTATGTTTACACTATACCGCAGTCTATTAACCGTGCAATAGTATTATGTCCAAACAAATGTATGTATCTTAATTTAAAATACTTTATTGCTAAAAAATGCTAACCACTATTTAAGCCTTTAGTGAGTTGTAATCTTTTTGCTGGTCTCGCTTCCATGTGATGACTGCTGACTGATCAGGGTGTCAGTGGCTGAAGATTAGGGTGGCTATGGCAATTTCTTAAAATAAGTCAACAATGAAGTTTGTCACATCAATTGACCCTTCCTTTTACTTGAACATTTAAAAGCCATTGCAGAGTTATTAATTGGCCTAATTTCAAAATTGTTGTGATGGGTAGGGGCCCTAGGAAACATACACAGGTGTGCGCGTGTGCACACACACACACACGTACACCACACCCTGAGCTTTCCTTGGGCTTTCTCATATGGCCAATTCTTTTCAGGCTATAATCCTTTCAACTGGTCTTTCACTGTGGCCTAACCCCAATCTCACAACTCTCTGTTACCTCTAACCTGGCCCAGCCTTTCATTGTCTGTTATTTCCAGATCACCCTGGGCCACTTCCCACTCTTAATTCCTTCTAGACCACTTCTTACAGTCACCCCAGACTACTTGGCCACTCCTGGATTACATCCAGGTCTTCCCATAGTCCTACTGTATATAAGTGTTCATCTTGCCCACATTAAATCGCTCAGATTCCTTAAGAGTCTGGCCAATGCTGAGATTCCTTAAGATCTTGCCCACCTCTACCAGTGTTCTAATATACCTTGTCTTTGACTGAAAGAAGGCTTGAGTCAAATTCATTCAAGGCAAGACCTGTGTTGTTTGCTCTTTAATTTTGGGGTTTAGCACCCCTAAACCTCAACAGTTGTATATCAGGGAATAGGGAGGCCCCAGGAAGGGAGGGGATAGCTGGTGAGTGGAGCAGTCAAAATACAACCAACATTTATTAAGTTCACCATCTTATATGTGCACGATTCATGGCATCCCCAAGACAATGACAATAGTAACATGAAAGATCACTGATCACAGATCACCACAACAGATAAAATAATAATGAAAAAGTTTGAAATATTGTGAGAATTATCAAAATGTGATGAGTTGCTTGACATAAGACTGCCACAAACCTTCAATTTGTAAAACAAAACAAAACAAAAACTGTGAAGCACAATAAAGTGAAATCCAATAAAATGAAGTATGCCTGTTTTGGAAAGGGATAGGGTGTAAGAATGCTAAAAAGGGAGGAAAGGATCAAGTTGTGAGGGCACTATATTTAGTAGCAGATCTCCTGGCAGGTGATGGACTCAGCACAGAATGATATATAGATTTTTTGTGGACATTGCCAATAAGTGGATTTGTTTTGCCTGATTTCATATTTTTACAACACTTTCCTTTTTTTTCCCTTTTTTTTTCTAATGATGAATGGCAGGAGAGAGGAAAAATAAATTTTAAGTGAAAAATAATTTTAAGAATGTTCATGTTATACAGATTTGGGTTTTGATTAATCTATAAGCCTCTCTCCTCCTTTATTTCTTGATCCTGAAACAATATTTTCTAACAAAATTTTAGCTTTCTCCCTTGTGCTTTTCTTTATACTGACATCATTATCAGGTTTAATGTTGACTTCTGAGATTCATCAATTTTATCATATAATTCCCCTTCTTCATACTCTACAATCTAGACAAGATGGTTACATGTCCTAGGATATAATGTCCTCATGCCTGGAACACTTTGTTTCTTTATGTATGCCTCATAGAGTCTCTGGCTTCCTTCAAGACTCATCTCAAATCTCACTTCCTACAGAGGCCTTTCCCAGTCACCTCAGTTGCTAGTATCATTCCCAGTAAAATTACCTTCCATTTACTCAGAATTATACTATCTTGAATAGACCTAGATATCTACTTATTATTTCCTCTACTAGAATGTGAGTTCTTTGAGGGTAAGGACCATGTTTTTGCCATTCACTGCATCCCCATCACTTAACACAGTGCCAGGCACACAGTAAGGACCCAATAAATGCTTATTGATTTGCTATTTTATGTTGCCTTAGAAAGCATGATAAAACCCATTCCACCAACTCTTATATCTGAATCTCCAACGATCGTGTGAGTCATTCTTTCACTTACCTGTAGCTTCGTTATATCCTCTGGGTCATCTGTAAAGAGAATGTCAGTATAGACCAGTTTCACTTTCTTCAGTACAGCCTCAACTTATAGATCATGAGATACAGGTTGTAGAATAGGAGGACCAAAACTTAAATTAGTATCTGTGCTCTAAGAACTGAAAGATTCTAAGAATCTCTTGCTCTTTTTTCTACCTCTCAACCATTATTCTTGTGGCAGTGAAAATAAGCCACATATGACCAAGGGTTATTTTAAACTCATATCTGTTTCATGACTTTCCATGGCCATAAAAAATGCATCACTATTGACCAGGTTGTTTTGGTTTTTTTTTTGTTTTTATTTCATAATGAGCTTATGGAGAAATAGCTCTTAGCTCTTCATCAGGAAGTAGGCATAGCGTGTCAGTAAATCTAGATTTGGAACATCTCTCCTTTGACAGAAGTTGCTGGGGATGGTGTTCTTCTGGCATAGACTTCCATACACCATACTTCCAGCCTCACCATCGAGGCAGACTGAAATATTGGGCAGGGTTTATATGAAGGAGTCAGTGGATACTAGTCTCTGAATGAAGGTTGCAGTTGCCTGGTCATTAGATGGGTGAGTGAATATGATTCGTATATATCTTAGATTTTGGATTATTTACCCTTTGGATTATATGCCCTTGGATTACACACACACAAACACACACACACACACACACACACACACACACACACACACACATACCCCTTTTGGATTATATACCCTTGTTCAAAGGAGACAAATCCCTCGTTATAGACTTTCAGATTTAGGAGATTTCCTTGCAATGTCAGGAGAAAGTGAGGAATATCATCAGCGTGTGATATAGATATGGAATAGAAGAAATCAGTTAATGATATAAAATTTACTTTCTCTTCATTCTGATGAATAACATTTATTTGGGAAGATATGGGAGAGTCACAAAGAAAGGAGAGAGGTACAGATGAATAGAGCTCTGCTCTATTTTCTGGGACATAGCAATCAATGAAATCAGTACCATTTGAGGTTGGGAGTATCTGATGCTTTATCCATTTTATTGAATTTTGGATTAAGACTAGGTATAAGGGAGGTATTAGATCTAGAATAACTTACCTTTTACATTTATATATGGTAGAAAATATCAATATAATTATTAGTTTTTGTGATATTTTAGTATTACTATTAACACTATACATGGCATATATTATGCTATATTAGCAATTCTGCTATTCATATTAATAATTCCTACTAGTTATAACAAACATTTATATAGTGCTATAAGGTTTACCAAGTACTTTACAAATATTATCTCATTTTATTCTAACAACAACCATGGGAGTTAAGTGTTATGATTATCCCCATTTTACCATTGCTAGAACTTAGTCAGACAGAGGTTGAGTGACTTGTCAAGGATCACACAATGTTTGAGGTTAGATTTGAACGCAGATCTTCCTGACTTCCAGTGATCTACCCCCTGAACGACCTACCTGCTTTTACTTTAAAAGTAAGTTTCCCAAATTAATTTTTGTCATTAAAATGAAGAGAAAAGGAACCATTAAACATCATTAAATAATTTATTCCATTCCATATTCATTGAAAAATTAATCCCTCAAAGTTTAATAGAGAAAACACCTTCTATTAAAAAAGGAAATCAATACCTGCCACTTCTGCATAAACCTTCAGAGGACTTCCTTTTGATGTTTTTCCCTACCTGGTCTTCAATTCATGAGTAGGTTGATGATTCTGATAATAAATCTACCCCAGAGAACTACAGTTTAAAAAAATGCTGTTGTTACTGAGCTTCATATCAGCCTACAAATAATGATTTACATCCCTACCAGCTGCTTTGCCAGCACTAAGCACCGTGAAATTTCCCTGGTGTCCTCTGAGCAGCCAGGAAGAATACTATGATACAGGATGAAAAATTTGCCCCCAGCCTAGAAAGACAATGATAATTATGAGGTGGAGAGACTCAATATTCTGGAGTTTGTGAAATACTGTCTTACTGGACTTAATCCACTAGCAAATGGGTTGACCTTCATGTACTGGTGCGTGTGTGTGTATGTGTATGTGTGTGTGTGTGTGTGTGTGTGTGTGTGTGTGTTTAAGGAATCTTCATGTCTAGGTTCCACTGAACTAATCACTCAACCTAGAAACACTTGAATGACTCATACTTAATAAAGATTTTAAAAAACTGACATTCCTCACATGGTGGTGTTTTTTGGCCATGGAGTGCTAGGATATGTCATGCTTAAGAGCCTGTTACTTAGAAAATAACATGAAGACAAAATCAGTAATCACTTGCTAGTGAATCAGTTGTTATTTAATGGAAAGAAATGGACATTTGATCCTCTAATCTAGGGATGACCAATGTTGGTTGGGAACATAGCTTTAAATAAAGATGTCTAAAATGGTTTATAAATATGCCCTAAGGTCCTAAAAGAAAAACTGATTTTAATCTAATTGATTTCTAGTGAATAAACAACAATAAGTTGTAAAGTGCCTAGAGAGCGGTAAACATGATGGTAAAGAACTTTGAGATCGTGCTATATAAGGATGAGTTGAAGGAACTGGGAAAGGTTGAGCTGACGTGGAAACATGGTAACTGTCATCAATTATCTAAAGAAGAGTCAAGGGGAAGATTACACATATTCTACTTGGACTCAAAAGTAGAACTAGTGGCAATGGGTGGAAGTAGAAAAAGAGGTCAATTTTGGTTGGATTTAAGCGGAAAAAAAACTTGTTTTTTCACTCTTAGCAATATCTAAAAATGGGATGAATTACCTTGAAAGGCAGTGATACTCTTTCAGTAAAAGGCTTTAAGTTACATCTGAGTAATAGCTTCTGGTTGGACAGGTCTCCTCTGTGTGACACTGGGAAGTCATTTTGTCTCTATGTGTTCTAAGCAACTCTTTAAGTCTTAGGGATCTTGAATCTATTTTTATTTGGGAGATGCCTATGCACTTCTTCTCAGAATAATATTTTAAAATGGATAAAATAAAATACATAGGATTATAAAGGAAAAAATATTGAAATACAGTTATCAAAAGATATTTAGAAAAAAAAACACTCTGAAATCTATGAACCTCTTAGGTGTCCGTGGACTACAAGCTGAGAATTCCTGATCTAAGGTTATAAATTACAGCAAAATGCCAATTTGCATTGGGAAAGAGTTAGCCAATCAACAAGCATCTATAAGTGCCTGCTATATGCTATATACCTGGAGATATGAAGAAAGGCAAAAGACAGTGCCTGCTCCTGCTCTCTGGGAGGTCACAGTTAATGGGGGAAATAATATAAAAATGACTACAATGAGGTGGCTGAGTCTCATGATCCAGTCATGCTCTCAGCAAGGGGAGCTGAAGACATTTTGCCTACCTCCTCATTAATACATCCATCCCCCTCATTGATTGTTAACCAATCAGAGTTGATTTCTACCCTCAGGTACACCCCTTTTTTCCAAAGGCTTTTTAAGCACTGAATATTCGGGGGGGGGGTGTCTTTTGGCTTTAAGGAGGGTCACTGACCTCAATCTACTAATTATTTGCTAGCTATAATTAATACATTGATATTAATTATCCCCAGACTCCATCTCCCCCAAAATTTCATTTGTCACACAATAAAAATGTGAATGGTAAGGACATGGAATCCCCTATCTGAGGAAAAGCAAAAAGAGTTTCTTCATCTAGGGTTTAGCCATACAAATGAAATAACACGCAAATTTCTAAGACTATTTAAGTTGTGAAGGAGTTGCAACAGCCTTCAGAGAGGTAGCTCCTAGAAGGCTATGCCCTATACTGCTGGAATCCCAAATCTCATTCAATCCAAAATGTATATAACACATTTTGCAACCATCCACGCTATTCCATAAATGGGAACTCATCTAACAATTATGTGGAACACCAATATGTGATCTATTTATTATTCTCCGGCACCTTATTATGGGTAGATGGTCATTATTTCTTGAAGGATACGATTGCAGAAGAAATGTTCACTACGTCCAGGTTCCAAGACCAACCAACCTTGATAAACTTGGGGAAGCTTATCACCTGTCTGGTTGTAAAGGAGTGGGGATCTGGAATCATTTGGCAAAGTATCCATAATGATGCAAAGACTGTTTCTTAGGGTATGAAATTACCAAGAATAACGTTAGGATCACATTATTTCAAACTAATTTCACGTGCATTTTTTCCCTCTGATCCTCATGAAAGGTCTTGGTTGTTAGGAGAATTATTGCATAGGAAGGTGTGAAAATTGAAGCTTAGAGAGTTGACATGATTTGCAAAATGTTATAGAGTCAGTAAATGGGACACCATTGATTATCTCCAATTTATTCTGTATGTAATCTGTACATCACTGTTTCTATCTAGTCAGCCCCATTAGCGAGTGAGAACAAGGACTGTGTTCCCCTCTTTCTTTGCATTCTTAGCCTTTAGCACAGTTCCCGGCACAGAGTAGGTGCTTAATAAATGTTTCTTGATTGATTCACTGACCTAAACTCAAACCTTTTGGCTTTAGGTTCAGGGCTCTATGCATTGGGGCCAATAGGTGGCACAATGGACGAGTACTGGGCATAGAGTCAGGAAGACAGGTTCAAATCTGGTCTCAGACTCTTACTAGCTGTGTGACCTTAGGCAAGTCACTTAAGCTCTATTTACCTCAGTTTCCTCATCTCTAAAATGGGAATGATAATAACACCTATCTTTCAGGGTTGTTATGGGAATCATATGATATCATTGTAAAGCACTTAGCACATTGCCTGGTACACAGCAAGTGCTATATAAATGTCTGTTGTTGCTGTTGTTGTTATTATCTGCCCATTTCACTTGAAGAAATTTTTACAATATCACTTCCTTCAATATAAGCCTGAAATGCTAAACATGTATAAAGAATGACTTATGATTTGTTGATGCTGTAGGAGGAATATCCTTGAAACTTCAGGAGGTGTCAACAGAAAGTGAGTGACTAACTCAATTCTAAAGAATTTCCTATAAACTTGGAGAAGCACGTAACCACGGAGACAGACCCAAGCAGATCCTCCACCAACTACAACTGAAGAATTAACAAGCTACCAAAATAGCTATGTTTGAAATCACGTTATTCCTTCCCCCTCAAAAAATCTTTTGCTGGTGATTTATTTATTTTGTCTTCCTAAAATAGGCATCTTTGGAATGGCCCTGTACAATGATTACCTTAAGAGTGGTAAACGTGACTGTGTGCATACAAGCCATCCCTGGAATCATGCTTGAAGTCTTTCCAATTACAATGGCCTTGCGATGGAATATGTTGCCTCATTGAATAGTGAGTATGCCATTACTGGAAGTCATCAAGCAGAGGATGAAAGACTTGAGGGAGTTTTTATTTTGATAAAGCTTGGACAGCTCAGGGTCTCCAGGATGCAAGGGGGGCATTGGAGGAAGATTTTTTAATACCATTAATTTATTAATAATTACAATAAAAGCACACATTTTGAGATTTAATCTGTATTACATACATTACTTGTTATACCTTCACTTTCAGGAAGCCTGGAATACTGGGCTTATAGTTAAGAAGACTTGGGCTTAACCCTCACCTCAGACATTCACTTGCTGTGTGACCCTGGGTAAATTATTTCTCCCCTCTGGGCACAGGTAACTCCCTAGGACTTATCTATAAAAATCATTCTGTATCCTCACAATAACCCTCTGGGATAGGCCATACAAATTTTATTAGTATTGTTACCATTTTGAATTAGAAATTAAGAGAACCTTAAGAAATTATAGCTAAGTACCTGCCTGTATAGGTTCTCTCATGACTGCTGACCCACTTTGGAATCCAAAAGATTTTGAAATACATTGATATAACTCAAATATACCTATACTTACTGATATCAGCTTTCACCATTTCAGTAATGGTCTTAAATATAGTCCTTATGTAATAGATGACTGTTAATGTTGCTGCAAACTGCTTAAACCAGCAAGTGTTGCCCCCCCTTGGGTCTGTATTAACAATTTGCTTTTTCGCAGACAAGTGCACAAATATGATTAGCTTTTGCAAATTACTCTTTATTCTGTTACTGGTAAGTAATTTTTATATTATTACAGTGTAAACAGATGCTATTTTCCCGTACATATTCAGCAATAATGAGCTAATTTAATGTGTTAAAACAACAAAATAACTTCAAGAATGAGCTGCCAGCTCTAAGGCTTCAAGATACATGACAACCTACACGAAAATGACCACCATGTTTAAGGAATTATTCCAAAAGTCCTTTGCTACTTTGGGGACATTCTGGCTCCACCTCAATGGGGAAACTGATTAGCAAATGAATATTTTAACCCATGATAGCCCTACATGCACCTAGATTAGGATATGACCTACAATTAATTTCAAAAGCCCCATTCAAGCCAATGTTTCCCATAATGGCCAGTCAGGAAGGAAGGAAAGAAGGAGCTGCATTGCCCAACTGGAACTGCCCAGTTGGGTCCCCAGTGAGGCAGCTACTACTACTCACAGATTGTTGTTTGTCCTTCGTTCTCAAAGAGGACCATGACATCAGGAAGGTGATGCCATGCCATGAAAGTGAATCGGATCTAAGTGAGGAAGGGCTATGCAAAGTCACCAGCCTCATTCTCTCTCCTGGAGCCATCTGGGTTCAGTGGTAAGATATAGATCAAGATGACTGGAGATGGCCCCGAGTGGCACAATGGATAGAGCACCAGCCCTAGTATCAGGAGAACCCAAGTTCAAAGCTGGTCTCAGACACTTACTAGGTGTGTGACCCCGGGCAAGTCACTTAATCCCGACTGTCTCCCCCCCTATATTAATTAATGGACTGAAAATAACCAGAGGAGGGAGAACACGTATAGAGAGAGGAACAGTGCTGTGGTGGGAAGAGCTCTGGATTTGGAATCAAAAAACAATCCTAGACAGACATACAGATAGCATGGGGGAAGGCACGCAGTAACATACATGACTGACTTTTCATGATCCCATTTGGGATTTTCTTGGCAAAGATACTAGAATGTTTTCCATTTCCTTCCCCAGCTCATTTTACAGATAAGGAAACGGAGGCAAACAAGGTGAAGTGACTTGCTCAGGGTCACACAGCTAGTAAGTGTCTAAGGCCAGATTTGAACTCAGGAAGATGAGTCTCCCTGACTCCAGGCCCAGCACTCTACGCACTGCACCACCTAGATGACTTTATAACATAGGTTACTTTGGCTTTTGTGACTATCCTCTGAGATCTCATCAAAGTGTGGAAATTAGAATGTATTTTCAACGGTTGCGTTGTCAGAGTGCAAGCTCTATCACTTTCTACCTATTTAAAAAAAAAGTTTCAAATCTAGTACCCGTGATGGACCATGTGAGGATTATTCTAGCTAAGTTTGAAGAGGTTTGTCATAAGATATAGTGAATTACTTTTACCTACAATGATTCATTGAACAGGCTTCTAAGGAAGTGGAGATTTGTGCCCATTTATATGAAATCCTAGGTCCTTGAGGTAGCAAAGCAAATTTGTGCTATTAAACAACAATCAAATAGCACACATCCTAAAAGAATGAAACAACTGAAATATTTTGATAGGGAAAAGAATATGAACAAGATTCAGGGAATTTCTAAACATCTAGGTGGTTTGAATAACAGGGAAATGGATTTGGAGTAAGTAAATCCTCATTTCAAGTCCAGCATCAGGCATTTACTCTGTGTAACTCATTTAACCTCAGTTTCTTCATCTGTAAAATGGGAATAATAATACCACCTACCTCCCAAGGTTTTGGTGAGGTTAAAAATGATAATATGTATAAAATGCACTGCAAACCTTAAAACACTATATTATTATAGCTTTCTTTTTCCTCCTTCCTTCCCCCTTCCTCCCATTTTCCTTTCCTCCTCTTCCTTTTCCCCCTGATTCTCTTCCTCCTTCTTTTTCTTCACCACATAACTTGCAAGACAGTATTAAGGTTATAGATATTAGGGAGGAGAGATGCTATATGCAAGGGTGGGTGGATTGTAGAGTAAACTTTGCTACTTCTTGGTGTCTCTGTTATAATCATGGAACTAATAATTATATTATTATCTCTATTTTACAGATGAGGAGCCTGATCCTCAGAAAGGGTAATTAACTTACTTCAGCTTACACATTTAACTAATGATAGATCCATCTAGAGTCAAACTGAATTTAGCCTTGTACATTTTATCAATCATATAATAAAGTTCTTATATTTTAGTATCGTAATCAAATTTCCAATTTGATGCCCACACAGACACAGATAGAGCAAAACTGGGTACATTTTCATCCTAAGAACATCCAGAAATTAGGTTAAAAGTATTCCTTTATAATGATGAAAACTGGTTCTTTAAAATCATTCAACATGATGGTTCTTTCTCAGTAAGAGACCATAGCTATGTTAGCATAAGCAATGAAATGAAAATTTGAAGGATTTCATAGTTTTGCTTAGAGTCATTTTATGGTTTTCCTGTAGGAAACCAACATGAACTCTTTTAGCCTTTACATTATCATCTCTTCACATGCGCGCACACACACACACACACACACACACACACACAGACACACACACCCCTCCCAAAGAACATGTTTTTGTTTTTGTTTTTTTCCCATCTGTTGAGGCAAAGACAATAGACTACCAGGTTATTGTGAAGAAATAATTATTTTGAAAATAAAGCCCTATGTGAATAATAGCAGAAACATAATTTCCCACATGGAGATTATCTATATCAAGATTCTGAGCACATAGTAGGAACTTAAATGTTTCTTGAATGGCATTCAAAGCCTTTCTATTGGCTCTACTCTACCTTTTTAGCCTGAGTTCACCCAAATTTCCTAGCCATACTCTTCAATCTCAACATACTCTACCACTCACAATTCCCCAGTATAGGTTACATCTTCCTACCATCACCTATCAACACTTCCTGTTCTCCATGAGTAAAACTATTATTTTTTTTCATTAAACCTGACTCAGGAGTGCCCTCCTTCATGAAACCTTTGTTGATTACCCCCAGTGAAATGTGACTGACCTCCCCAGTGTATGCATCGCATTCTTATTTGCATAATATTTTTGTATGTCTTCATATCCACTGCCCTTGACATTCATTATAAGAGGATGGAATCTAGATCTGAAATGAACTTTGGAAATAGCATTAGTCCATTTCATCTCATTTCACTGACAATAAATTTAAGATGCAGAGAAAATAGGTGACTTGCCTAAGGTCCCACAAGTGATAGAGCATGATTTGAACACAAGACCTCTAATTCCAAATCTATATTTTTTAGACTCTACCTCCTCTTGAAAAGAGGGGCTAAGCCATTTTTCATCTTTGTATCTCTAGCAACTTGATCAGTGCCTTGCACATAGGAGGTACACAATTAATGTTTTTGAAATTGAAATAAATTGATTCCAAGATCACATTTTCTCTGTCACTCAGCCTATTTGTAAGCTACTTTTACCTGTCATCAACTATAGGAAATACAATGTAAACTCTCCCAACGTCTAAGTACAAATAAACTCTTCATTATTCAGCATTCAGCCACCACTTCACTACATTAGTAGTTAACTATAAGGACTTTAACAATCACCTCAAAGTTTTTATTTTATTTTATATTATTTTTCAATTTTTTAATTTTTTTCAAAATTTTCAAACTTTTTCATTTTTCCATGTATTCTTAGAGCTGAGAGCATAAGGATGCTCCACCTTTACTCAACCTTTTTGAACTAGTCTTTTATATCTTATATCATTTCCTTGTTGATGAGACAGGTTTCTTTTGCTTTATTTTCCCCTGGTCTACGCATGTTTATTTTTTTAATCTTTTTTTAATATATTAGCTTTCTTTTCTTTTTAATTTTTGAGTACTGAATTATCTTTTTCTTCCCACCCTATTGTATACCCACTGAGAAGGCAAAGCAATATATCAATTATACATGTGAAATCATGTAAAACATGTTTCCATGTTAGCTATATTTTTAAAAAAGCAAGAAAATAAAGCGAGAAAAGTTTACTTCAATTTGAATTCAGAATTCACCGCTTCTGTCTCTGAAGGTGGAGAGCATTTTTTCATTTTGAGTCCTTTGCAATTGTCCTGAATCATTGTATTGATCAGAATAGTCAAGTCTTTCACAGCCGATCATCATTAGAGCATTGCTGTTACTGTGCACCATGACCTCCCGGTTCTTCTCACTTCACTTTGCATCAGTTCATATTGTTCTTGCTGTGTTTTTTTCTTTCTTTCTGAAGCTACTATACTCCACCATTTCTTACAGCACAATAGCTCTCAATTACAATCATATGCCACAACTTGTTCACCAAATTGTGCATCCTGAAATTGCTGCTGCCACTGTTGCTGGTGCCACGTGTGTATGTGCTTGGGACAGTTCTCCACCCCAGGGCCACAGACCTATCCTGCTGACCTCCTAAGGTTTCTCTTGTTGGAAAAGAAACCTCACCCTGACCTTCCATTGGCTCTGCTGCTCCAAAATTTGAGTTGAAGAGTTATTTTAAAGTTGTTTAGAAGGGAATATTGAAAGAGTTCAGCTGGGTTGCTTCCTCTAATCCTTCATCTTCAATGGAGCAGATTTCTATCTCTTCTGATACCACTCCCCTTACCCTTTTCTACAACCTTACCTCCCAAGAACCAGAGAAAAAGAGAAGAGCTACCACAAGTAGCTCAGCCTATAAAAAGGGATTATAGTAGAAAAAGCAAAGCAAAGAAGAGATGCTGAGATACCAGGGTTTAGAGCTTAAATGAACCTTAGTGGTCATATGAAATGCAGTGTAGCATGGTGAAAAGATCATGGATTTGGAATCAGTGACCTGCCTCAGTCACTCATAACCAGTGCAACATTGGGTACATCATTTAACTTCTCCAGGACTCAGTTTCCTTATCTGTAACATAAGGGACTAACTAGACAGCATCTCAGATACCTTCCAGCTCTAAATCTATGATTCTATGACCCAGTCCAACCATCCCACTGCATCCTCTTCATTTTAGTTTCAGAAACTGAGGATGAAGAAAAATGAAGCTATTTGTTCAAGGTCACTTTGAAAGCAAATGGCAGTCAATATTTGAACCAAGTTCTTTGGATTCCAAGGAAAATTCTCTTTCCATTACACCACCTGAAAGCTGGGTGTGTAAGTTCTTATCAAATGCTAGATTCAATAACACCTTTACTGGAAGCACTAACAAGTATAGCCCCACCTTCTCACACACCACCCAAGGAGGCATTTTTACAGAATAACTCTAATCCATCCACTCAACATCTCATTCATTTTCTAAAAGACTCTAGTTCTTTTCCCAGTCATCATTTGTGGTGTCCACTTTTTACCCAATGGATCCATGCATTCAGTTCCTAAAGGCAGTTAAAATGTAATATTAAAAATAGTACAATAACTCACATTTGTGAGAGGACATATGGCATGGTAGGTTGAGAACAGGACAACTAGAAAGTTCTATCTCTGACAAACACTAGCTGTGTGACTCAGGGAAGTCACTTAACCTTTCACTGCCCTCAGAAACTCCCTAAGCCTGTAAATAGTAGAAGGTTCTGAGTTTCATTAGTAGAGATAGCTTCCTCAACCAGCACTTTGCTATACCATTGTAATCACAGGTCTTGTCCCTTACTGTATCCTAGCTCACAATTATATGGTGCTTGAAGATTTGTAAAGCACTTTACACACATTATCTCATGTGATCCTCTCATTAACTTTATAAAATAAATGCTATTATCAAGTCCTTTTTACAGATGAAGCAACTGAGTCTCAAAAAAGAGAAGTGAGTTGGCCATGGTCAGCCAACTAATAAGCATCAGGGGTAGGATTCAAACTTAGGTTTTCTGTGCTTCAGATCTAGAGCATTATTCATTATGCAACATCATTTCTCGTGTTCAAGACATTCATGCATCTGACATTTAACAAGGAATTTGGCCTTGGAACATGTTCTCAATTCTTCATCAATCCCCAGTTCCATCTTCAAGTCACTTCACAGCGGTATTGGGTTGAATTCCAATTGAATGACCTCAGAACTTTGATCTTAATCTCAAAGGGGAAAATCAAAAGAAAACAAAAGAAAACAAAAAGATTCTTGCTTCCTCTAAATTAAATCAAAGATTTGGGGTTTGAACATTCTCTAAGACCACAACATGCTATGCTTCAAAGTTAAATACTAATTTTTTTCAGGCTTCCTCAAAATCTACAGTTGCCCTTGGGTTTCCTGTTTCTTTTTTAGCCTTCCTTTCAGATCAGACATAACATAGGTGACCTAGAAGGAGCTTTTTTTTTTTAATTTTTGCCTTCCAAGAGATTTTTTGAAAGTGGAACAACAATAATACAAAGATGGCACTGTGATTCTTTGAACATTACTTTTTTTATCTATAGAACTCGAATATCTCTGCAACACCCACTGATCTTTACTATACCCACTGGAAGTATATAGAATTGCTACTTCTTTAAGAACTAAGTTTAAAAAAAAACAGCATCATAGCAGAGTTTGGTAAAGTGTCTAGAGATCTTAATTCCAGGTCTCTGTTTTAGCTGTTAGAGATAGTCATTCTATAGCAAGTTAGAAAAATAAATTAGAGAATAGGGAATAGTTCATTTGTAGGAAATAATATAAATCTCTATTATTCATAGCTTTTTAAAAAAAATGTATAATAAATTCATCATGCTACTTTCAAAAATGTCTCACTTGTCAGTTTTCTTCCAAACTTTCTTCTGTCTTTTTATGTGAATTAAAGAGAAAATTTTTGATGACTTTTTTTTTTCATTTTTTGGGGGGGTCAACAATATCTCTAATTCTGCTCTGTACCTCACACACTTTGAAATATTCCATCTCCAATAGAAGAAAAAACACAATCCTTGACACAAATAATCACAGTCAAGCAATGCAAATTTATACATTTGCCTTAGCCAAAACAAAACAAAACAAAACAAACAAACAAAAAAACACCCACATTTCCTACTTCACCTGTAGTCCACCATATTTCTGTTAGGTGAAGGTAACATGCTTGATCATCAGTCCTCTGGACAGTCAATAACTTATCTCTATCACTTTTAGTCTTATACTTTCTTCTTAGGGAGCTGCCCAAAGTACCCAGAAGTTAAGTGACTTGCCTGGAATCCCACAGTCAGTACGTATCAGGAATGAAGACAATAAACTTTTCTGTACCAAATACCATATTTTTTTGCTTTTAGTTATTAATTTATATTTTCTGAGCCCCAGTCTTCTCTGCATTGAGAATTCTGGCCCCAGGAACATTCTTCCGGGCCTAGTCCAGAAGAAAAAATAACAAAAAGAAACCCCCACAAATCAACTCTGACCCTTCCCATAGTAGTTTAAGACACCCCTAGCCTTGGTACATACCGTGTGACTCAGGAGGCCTTTAAGCCTTTAATGAACAAAACACTAAGCCCAGCCAAAGGGCTGGAGGCTGGCTGACTGAGTCAAGGGAGTTCTGTTCTATATTTACCAGCAGTGACTCAAAAATGACTCTTAGGACATAGATATGTGTAGCAGAATGGGAAAGTCCCTCAAGATGAAATAGGGGCAGGTCTGCCCTTTCTGTAGGATATTTTTTTTTTAAATGGGAGGTTAAAGTAGGTCAACTCCTTAAAAAAAAAAGAAAAGTTGGGACATCTTAGGCTTCTAGAACCTGGTTTAAATTCCTCTGCCTTACAGTGAATGCTTTGCAAGTGACATCACCTACATATTTTTGTTGATACAAACACGTTCCAGCTGTACCTGGTACTCACAGAACTATTTTAGAGTTGAAATATTCACTTATCCATGTTTGCAAGGTCTGCTTTATGAAACAATCAGTGAACCTCTTAACCTCTAGAGTTTCCGGTCCCCTCATCCCCCTTTCCCTCTATCAATTGGTATGCAGTGAATCAATGAAAGCTAATTTTATGATAAATTTAGCCAAAGGGTTGATAAAGATAAGTTGACTTAAAATTATTATTATTATAACATAAAGTGCATTAGAATTATGAATTAGCTACTTTAGATGGTCAGGCATTGAATGAACTTTTTAATAAAGCTCTTACTTTATGCCATGTACTGTGCTAAAATGGTCTACACACTGGAGGTTCATAAACTTTTCTGCATCATAGACCCCTTGGCAAGTTTGATGAAGCCTATGGACCCCCTCTTGGAATAGTAAAATGCATAAAATAAAATACATTGGGTTGAAAAGGAATTAAATTATATTGAAATATAGTTATAAAATATATTACAAACCTTTTCAGAGTCCAAGGGTTAGATTCTTTCTCTACAAAATGTCCTCATTCCATTGCCATAGGAAACTGGGTGTTGTGGAGCCTTCCTATTGTGCTGATCCTGAATGTGGATATGTGAATGGCTGATCACTAGGGTTACTGTCACTGACTAACAAGTGAATTTTAAAATTCCAATAACAAATAATGTTACAAAAGAGGAAGGAACATTGATATCACTAAATGATAAAGTTTAGGCATCTTCCCCTACCATAACAACAGAAGTGACAGGAGCTAAGGAATGGGCATGAGCTTCCTTCTATAATTTTTTACTGAAATTTAAAAGATTTTTGATTAACAAGCATAGTGATGTATGTATATGTGTGTGTACTTGTAAAAGGATATATATACATACATATGCATATATATGTGTGTATAGATACATATACATATACATATATATATACGTATGTGTGTTTGTGTGTACATATATGTATGTGTGTGTGTGTGTGTATATATATATATATATATATATATACATGTTCTTTCCTCCACTATAACGTTTCCCTCACCTATAGCCTTTTCCCTTTTTCTATAACCTCTGTAACCTTTCCCTCACTGGGTGAAAAAAAAAGGGAAGAAAAACTACAGAAATATTTATATTTAAGCAAAACAAATCCCTATATTGGGTATATCAAAAAATCTATTAACCTGTATAGATAGATCTCCCATCACCTGGCACTCTTCATCTTGTGGATGGTCTTGTGGAATCATGATTGAGTTTTGCATTTATCAGAGTTTTAAGTAATTTAAAATTATTAATGTCAATATCACTATAGATATAGATACCCTGGTTTCTCAGAGACCATCCCCTTCATCATCTTCTGGCACAGTAGTATTCTTTTACATTCCTATTACCACCTTTTGTTCAATAATTTCCCAATTGATGGACATGACTTTGTTTTTTCATTTCTTAGGCAGGTACTATTTTATGAGTCTTAGATCTGAAACTTTCCTACCCTATACAGAGACTTGATGAAAAAGCAATTCACCATTTAACATTGTAAATAACAAATCCCAATGTTCTTAGTCTTTCTTGTATGTTACTAACCCAAGAGAAGAGGAAACCTCCTTTTACCAAGATCCTCAAGTATTAATCCGTGAACCACTAGCAAGAGCCCGCAAATAGTTACAATTCTGCGATAAAATGGCAGGACAATTTTCTCTTGTAAGCAGCTCACATTGTGGTATACCTCAGGAGATTTGGATTTCCTTTGTTTATCCCAACAGAAACAAACTTCTGAGAAAATCTGAAGATGGAATGTTATATACAAGTAGATTTCTTTTCCTTCTTTCTTTTTAACTTAACTGAGGTGCCAGCTCTTGGGCATCTGGCAATTCTAGCTCCTAGAACCTTTCACAATTTTTAAAGACAACATGGTCAGGGCTACACAATATTATATAAGATCTTGTGACCTAGAGCATGTAAGCCACACCAAGAAAACCTAATTCTAAGTTTCCAGTTTTAAAAATCCAGGTCTAATTTGCTGCCAAAATTAGCTTAGACCACTTTTTTTTAAAAACACTTGTCTTTTTGGGCCACTTATCAGATTAGAATGGCAAATGGATACTAAATTTCAATGTCCACCTATAGGATGAGAAGGAGCCAAATTTGGTCCAGCAAATAGAAAAGAAGGGATCAATATTGGCCAGGGAATTGGTGTTCTAATTAATTTATTTGGTTAACTGTAATTTAGAGAAATAGTGACTTGTAGTGCTTAGAGACCTGGACTCAAAGTCAGAAAAATCAAGTCATTTCTCACCCATGACACATGCTGTAAAGTCCCTTTACTCTCAGCGTTCTAGATAACTCTTTAAGACTGTAAATTGCCACATAAGAGTAATTCTCCAGGTCCTCTGACTCCTGAGCTTGAGCTCATCCCACTATACTCTCCACACCACCTCCCCATATTGACTTGAACACCACCATGGTTTACTGAGCTAGGCATGGGAAACAGACACACAATTGGAGAAATATTGTTTAAACTAACCCACAAATTCCATTGGTCAAAGATGAAACATTGGCATTATTGGATCTTTTGACACCCAAACTCTCAAAGGGTTTGAAGACAGCGAACAAACTGTAACCAACTAGCAACACTGGTAATCTTCACATCATTGCCACTTCCCTAATGGATCGAAGTTTTTTACCACATATCAACCACCAGTAAGTAGGCTGACCCCCATCATCTGCTCTTCCTTGACCTGTCTAGGATGTGGAGAGAACCTAGAGCTCATCCTATCCATCCTAAACATTTTACAAGTAAATAAACTGTATTTCATAAGGGTAAAGCTCTAAGTTAGGTTTTATTGTCAAATACCCTATTAGGAAAAGGGACTTGATGATGTGGAAGGAATGTTTCTGTCTGTGCTTCTAACTAGAACCATAATTAGTAATTCTGGTTTCTGGAGAAAATAGATGGAAAGGTGGCATCAAATAAACTTTCCTAGACAAGTTTGGGAGATGGGGTGTGGAGGAGAGAAATACCTTGGCAAGAACTTTGAGCTTGGAACTCAAGGCTCCAAAGGGAGACACATCAGCCAGTAGGGGGTTGAGGAAGAGATCCTGGAACATGCAGTTGATGCCACTGTGGAATGGAATAAGTTGGAGTCAGGCCAGAATAGAACTCACCTAGGGGATGACTGGAAAGGGACCCAATCTGGCAGCTTGCTAATTTCACTAATTATTCTCTATAACTCAGACATAAACTCAGTTGTCCTTATCTGCTGAAGGTACTTGTACTGTTAATACTTTTAAAATGTCATCATACTATTGTCCCAATTGCTCTGCCTTAGTTATGGCTCTGTTTCTGCTTCTCCGTTTGATGAGCACAGAGACACAACAGCTGGGCTATGGAAATAGCTTCTTTTTTTTTTCCTGATGTCCCATAACAAATTTTATGGTCATTGTTGGCAAACTATCAAATCCAAGCTCTTAATTCACAGCCAAGTTAACTTATAGCATCTGGTAAGAAAAAAAAATCAAAATGCAAATCTGGTCTTAATCTGCATGAATTCAGGTTTGTAAAAGATTGAGTTTGAAACTGTGGTTCCAGAAGGAAAAAAAAAAACAACTCTACTGTTGTCTCTGGACATACAGAAAGCCAAATGTTTTGAGAAAGCTGGGGTATGTTAAGAGTAAATGGGATGCTGGGGCAACAGTTCAAGTGGAACTCCGCTGGTGAGCCTGAACCTTTATTTTAATATGCCTTCTCACTTCCCCAGTCTTGAAGCTAACCCTGAATTTGTGGTCCCTGCTTTCCCATAATAGCAAGTCCTTCCTCCTTCTCTATGATACATGCAGTTGGTTGATTTCAATAATTAGGACAGAACACTCAAAATTTTAGAGTAAGAGATTTAGAGGGTACAGATGGCACTCTCCTTTCTCCTCAACCCAACTTACCCCCTCAATGGCAATGACACCATCATCGTAGGTCACTTTCTCCCACCGACTTCTGGTGAAGCTATAATATCAGGATCCCCGGTCACCCACTACTTGCTCTAAGAGCAGATATTGCTAATTGAAACTATGATATTAGTTCACCTATGGCCATGTACTGAGTATGTAAAGTTTTAGACCAATTATCTCCTTCTCAACCTAAGGCGGATTATGTCCAATTCCTAAAGATATGGCCTCTGACAATCAGAATTTAGGGTGCCTTAATCAGGGGCTTCTGACTTATAAAATTTGTCTTGAGATTTTTCTACACATGTGGCAAAGATACTGTCTGCCATCATGCAAAGTTAGCATTTCATACATGAGCGGTAAGAGCAGAGATGGAGGGAATTCCCCACATGATGAGACTCCAGATAAAAGCTATAACATAAGTTATGTTGCGCAGAGCAGGACGCGCACACACATGCCCATACACACCCACACACACAGACATCCATACTCCCAAAAGGGCAATTGGACGTGAACAGCTGATATCACTCTTTGTCTAGCTCCTTTTGTGATGACTCGCCTTGGTAAGGACACTTTTCTTGTTAGCCTCCTCATCAACTTATGACCATGGTGTTGACCCTGTTTCTAATTAAGACAGTACTTCCTGCCATTGTGACCTTCAGTTTTATGATCCACCCCCCCATTTCTCAACTGGGGTCTGACTCACCCAAGGTCTAATCTCTCAGGCTTCCCATTGGCCTTGAAGTAGAAACCCCTTAAATGTGTTGTTTCCTCCTATTAGAGTGTGAGCTTTGTGAGAGCAGAGAATACCTTAGATTTTCTATTTGGATCTCCAGGGCTTTGTACTTAGTAAATGCTTAAAAAATGTTTCATCATTTATTTAAATTACAAAGCAGGACTCCCTAAGCTGGGATGCAAAGACTATCAAAGTGTCCCTGGAGAGAGTTCGAGGATCCATGATTGTGTGTATGTATGTATATATACATATACACATATATGTGTGTATATATATATATATATATATATAAAAAATGGTATGTCAACATAATTTAGTTCCTTTGTAATTCTCTGTATTTTATCTTACGTATTTTAAAATATTCTAGGACAAGGTCTCTATGCTTCAAAAGACTGCCAAAAGAGTCTAAGGCACAAAAAGAAATGAATAATTCCTGCTTTAACATAAACATTTTCATGCAATTATGATGTCCCAACTTGAACATTTTTACTTTCCTGATCTTTCTGTATATCTTCATATATATATGCATATAGAACAATATATGTACATATATGTATATATATGAATATATTTACATACTTAAATATATAATACATCAACTCCTTTTGTTAAAACTGTAAATGTAATTTCATTTTCTTTATATGTTAATTAGATTACCATCGGATGTTGGAAAGAATTCATAGATCCCCAGCATTTACCATAGTACTTGACACATAGTAGGTGCTTAATGATTAAAGGATGGATGGATGGATGGAGGATTTCACTGGGCTCTAACTAGGTAAAAATCTTGTCAGGCTTTCACAACAGGCCCCGAGACCGAGGGAATGACACAGAAGGTACGATCAAGGATAAACCTTCACTTCCTTTGTAATTCAGATGGATGCCAGCTGAGGCCCTTTGATGTTCCTGCACCCCTGGAAAGGAAAATGTGCTCTCACCCCCAACATGGGAGACTTCAAAGCCTGGAGGGAACACCCAGGATTGTAAATCTAGTGCTACAAAGAAGCTCAAAGGCCTTGAAGCCCAACCCCTCCCCCATCCTGTGGCTAAAGAAAAGGAAGCACAGAAAAGTTAGGTGACTTGTCCAGCTTCACCTGGCCAGCCCAAGGAGGGATTTGAACATGTCTTCCTGCTTCCAAGTCCAGGGGCCTATCCACTATACCCTTCTCCCTATAGGATCCACAGAGAAAAAAGGAAAGATGGTTAAGGATACCTGAGTCCTACACTCATACTGCATAACCTTGACAAGACTACCTATAATTTTTCCTTCCTTGGAGCATTATCACATCCTGCATAAGTTATCTCTTTCTCCTAATAACACCCATGAAAATAATTCCTCCTATATTTATATATCCCCTAGGACACAGGAAGGGAAAGAAAGGGAGGGGAAAGGAAATTAAGGGGAGCCCTGGTTTTTTGATATATGATTGCTAAAACTTAGCACCTCAATCCCCATTCCCAGAATATGGCAGAAGTTGAATAAGGCCATTTTTTTTATATTGGCTATTTTTTTAAACCTAATTTTTAATGAGGATCAAATAAAAGAATCTGATTAAATACTCCCATTTTTAGTTTTATCAAAATTGTCTTTTAAAAACTTCTAAACTTTTAAAAAACACATTCTATAATTATAAGCTCTCCAAACCTGAGAATGTGGTGCTAATATTCAGATAGATTTTTTTAATAGCCTCCCTCTATGTTTAACTTGTCAAAGGAAAACAACCAAACTTATTAAATGGTTATCTCAAAAAAACCTAGAGCTATAAATTAGTAAATCTGCTCCTGATTCTCTCTATCAACAAGTGCCCATCTGTGTGGTAGAAATATTTAATTCCAAGAGTATGGAAAGCAGGCAGTCAAAATTGAATTTCTCCCACCCTTTTATTCTTCAGACATTTAATAAAAAGAGAACATAAAATGAGAGAAAGGATGTTTCTGAGAGTGATGATAGCTGGATTGCAAGAAGCATTCAAGTGGCTTAATCCTCTTCATAGATTGACCTGGCCCAGGCAGTAGCAAATGTCTCAATCTAAATGCTATCCGATCATAGTACCTACTTATATCCTCCATTCCAGCATTACCTGAATTCTTCTGGGTCTCACCCCCTGAAGATTTTCTTCTGTATCCCTCCACTGTTACATGATCTTTAGATCCCCCCTTAAACATTATGTTAAAATTAAATTTGTTCTAGATCATTGGGTCATAGATTTAGAGCTGTGGGGGAGTGGGAGTGGGCATTACCATTTTATAGATTAGAAAACTGAGGCTCATGAAATTAAAATGACTTGCCCAGGGTCACTAAATTACTGGATCTCAGTGGAAGGACTTGAACCTAGGTCCTTTCTAGTTTCCTACTCTAGCCACAATGCAGTATTACTAACACATGAAATTGGAAAGGTGATGGAAATTCCTGTAAGTTCAGGCATCTGTATATCTATGAGTAAACTACAGACTTTCTGGCTTACTGATTCTCAAAGACCTTCATTAAATCAGCCTCTGGAACCACATTTTAAAGATATAGGCATTTTTTTTGGGGGGGGGGAACATATTGTGGGTTAAACTGAGAAACAGCGACATATTCCTACTGGCATTGTTTCACTAAAATGTTCGTATTAAAGACAGTTGAGAGTTTTATTCTCCTGTTAGGTAAAATTCTCAGCTAAGTGCTAATAAGGAGTGACAAATATATAGATAGGTAACTGAGAATGATATGTCTGTAAAAAATAAGAATTGTATGAGATGTTCATATTAATTAATACTCTCTTATAACAGCACATACCTACATGCTATATATGAAAACATAAGCATATGCACATAGAGATGGGAAAGGGAAAGGAAAAGGGAACCAGGCAGGATAGATCAGAGTATGATCAAATCCAGCACATGGACATAAGATTGAGAGATAAAACTTAAGGCAACCAGTTAGAAATATCTGATTTTCTATTTACCATCAGTATGATTATTTTTTTAAAACAAAATCCCAATGACTGCTTAGGAGTTTTAAATATGGCTACACCTAATGCCTACCCATTAAGGACTATCATTTCTCCAGGTATCATGTCACAATGTAGATTAAGGTAAGAGCTAATCATGCCTCAGCGTCCACGGCTAAAGGAAACATAACCCTTTCTTATTGGCCCACTTCACTCCAAAGAAAGCTACGCATTAATTTTTTTTTAATTTTTTTTTTTGCAAGGGAATTGAGATTAAGTGACTTGCCCAGGGTCACACAGCTAGTAAGTGTCAAGTATCTGGTCTGAGACCGGATTTGAATTCAGGTCCTCCTGACTCCAGGGCCTGTGCTCCATCTACTGCGCCACCTAGCCATCCCAAAGATACACATTATTGTTCTAAAAAGGGCTGACAAGAGAAAATGAGCTTCTGCTAATGAGGCCTTTTATATAAAATTTTCTAGTTTCTAATCAAATTATTATTCAGTTCTCATGTTCTATTTGGGTTCCATTTATAGAGTGCTCTACAGCCTTTAATATTTCATGTTTATACAACCCTACAAATTGTTCTTCTCAGTTCTGTGTGATCATAAAAGAAAATAAAACACAATAAAGTCGATGAGAGAAATGGGCTGGCTGGCTCGATGGGAGAGGAAGGACTTACTAAAGTGTGTTTATAGAAGCCCTTTAGGAAATCAAAGATATTTCTTTTCTAAAAGGCATGGCCGTGGCATAATCAGCTACACTGAGAACAACTAGTGAGAAAAAGAAAACAGAGTTAGCCCAGAGAAATAAAGACATTTTCACCCATTATGGACTACTAGGGAAGGAAGGAATTATAAATTTATCATGTGGGTGGGCCTCTCAGTAATGACAATACATGATCAGAGAACTGGCATACAGTCTTAGAGCAAGGTTCTATGGACTCTGTGTGTGTGTGTATGTAGGTATACCTACATACACATACACACACATTCATATATATATATATATATTACATTTTAACATAATTATTTTTCTTTGTGATTTGGAGTATTCTCTTTTATGCATTAAAAAGAAATATTATTCTGAGAAGGGGTTCATTGGCTTTACCAGATTGCCTAGAGGATCTCTCTCTCTAACGAACACAGGCACACACACACACACACACACACACACACACACACACACACACACTACCTCCAGCCTTAGATTACCCATGTCAATGAGAGGCTAAATAATTTGCCCAGTGTCACACACCTTGGATGCATCAGAGGTAGGACTTGAAATCAGATCTTCCTAACTCAAATGCAGGTCTTCCATCCAGCATGCCAAGCTACGATAGTGTAATAATTCACAGCAATGACAGATTGCTGTAGAGAAACTGAAGGAATGCTTATTTTTAATATGTTAAATATGTAGAATGCTTGTTAAAAGACGCTTAAAATAAAACACACATTGAAGATAAATACTTCTCAGTTGAAGCTAAAGAATCTAAGGAAACCAACAAAAATGGACAGAATTTGTCTTGCAAACATTCTATGAAAACTTATGCTAAAATCTCTCCTTCCAAAATACTGAATATTCATTTAATTTGGAGCTCATGCAATTTTAATTTCTTGAGTAACTACAGTGAGGTGGATGAAGTTCACCGTTAATATTTAAATGCTTAAAAAAAGAAGGATGTCAGGGAAAAAATACAACAGGCAGAGTGGAAACATCTAATTCTAGAAAATTCCTCCCTCCCCCCCTCCAAAAAAAATGAAAAAAGAAAAATCAAGCCATTTTTGAAAGGCCATTCCAAAAAGACCATTACAATAATAGAAATGGTAAAGTCAAAGAAAGAAGTCACAATTCAATGAGACACAGATGCAAATAAAAGAGCTGGGACACAAAGCCTTAGAGGAAAATGCTTCTTTCCAGGGAGGGATGGTTTTCGGTGGCCTCCAGGTGTAATATTGTGTGCACTGATGAGCTGATCAACAGAACAGAACTTCTACCCAGCTGTAATCAAGAGTGATGGATGGTTGGAACAAAAAAAAAAAGTTGATTATCATGACAAGTTCACTGATGTGGAGAAAATAAGCAATGCTCTGGAAATGGATAAAACCTGTTCAAGAGCCTGCCTTCTGAAAGCATATTTCTAAGGAAACTGAGAAAAGGGTTAGCTTCCTACCAAGAGACCTGATGTAGGATGCACTGGCTAAGGGCAAATTTGGTTGGCTTTAATCACTACAGATGGAAAGAATCAGCTCATTCATGTCTTAAAATGCAAACCATGTAGATTATGTTACAGATGCACTCGGTCAAACCTATGTTTGCCATTGCACAACATAGGTCCACTGTATGTCCGTGTTCCATGGTACCTACAACTAAAACTCACACATGTATCTTAACACATAAAACTTATGGTGAACATACATTCATTTGTCATTTTCAAATTCACTCATGGTAAGGACTGGCTTCCCTCTGGTTACTGAAACTTTACTGATATCCATTTCAATTTAAACCAAAATATAATTTTGGACAGAAACAACATATTCAACTGGCACTTTCCCAGTCTGCATTTGGCATGTCAAATAAACTTTCAGGAATCTGCAAACAAAGTGAATCTGGGCTCAAGGATTTGGTGCAATGATTCTCACACAGTGGTCACACTATGTAGACATCACTAAAATAGAACAAAAATGAACCAGTTGACTGGTGGGGTTTTTCATGCCTTGAAAGTGTTAGTTTTCAACACCAAACCTACATATTATATATATATATGTGTGTGTATGTGTGTGTGTTTATGCATATATATGTGTGTGTGTGTGTATGTATGTATGTATGTATATACAAATAATATGTAGGGAAACTCTTCCTTACGGGTAGAGCTATCCAAGAATGGAATGGGCTGTCTTGAGAGCTTATAAATTCTCTCTCCTTGGAAGTCTTAAAACTGATGATGGATGACAATTTGTATGGTCTGTAATGTCTGGTATGTAATAGTAAGGAATCCTTTTATATATGTGTTACACTAGATCATGCCTTGGGCCCCTTTTAACTCTTAAATTCTGTGATTCTGGTCTAACTTCAATATTAGTTGTGTTTAACTATGGTAGTTAAAGTGATCCTCATAATATTATTTATTGAGCTCCTTTATTATTAACATAAAACACGACACAGATTGCTGGAATTGGGATTAGAGGGGATTAAATTCCATTTCGGCCACTTACTACCTATATTACCATGAGCAAATCACTTATTCTCTCTGGGCCATAGTTTCTTCAACTATAAAATGAGGAGGTTGCACTAAGATCCCTTCCAGCCCTAACTCTCTGGTGCTATAAATGTATGGAAGCAGACAAATTAAGTTGTTGGATATGTGACCTCTGAACTTTCTTCCAGTTTTAAATCTATGATCCTGTTTTCTAAAGCCTCTTCAAACTCTCAATCCATATTGCCAGTTGTCATCAATACATAAACTGTGTGATGATCTCATTGATTCTGAAACGATCAAATTGAATACATAGTCCCCTGATTTGGACAAAGCTAAAGCCTTGATAATACTACAATGTGGGGGAAATTCTGGTTCATTTCATTTCAAGGTACACAATTAAAACAGAGAACAGACATCATCTATAGGAAGAGCTTTGAAAGCCGTATCTAATAGGACCGGAACAATATTACAGGCTACAAATGATAATCAAACACAAAGAACAAGGACTTAAGGAATGACAATTATCATATTCATGTCTCCTCCCTGTGGGGCTCTAATGTATAGAGCAGCTCACTTTTCCACTTCTTTCTAGCATGGTGCATGAATGGCCTGGTCTACTAAGTACTGAAATTTACACTAATGGGGTAAGGAGTAATGGTAAATGCTTCAAGAAATTATGAATGTGATGAGTGAAAGGAAGCACAGGAAGACCCCTCTGAAATGATGAAAAATAAGTAGTTGGGAAAACAATAGAATCAATTATTACAATAGGAGATATGCAAGACCATTAACAAGAAATGAATTAAAACAGAATGCCATGACCAAATTTAGGCTCTCTGGGTTTCTTTGCTGAGATGAGGGAAGATGGGACTGAAACACTACATAAATAATGTGTGAATTTTTCAGTTATTTTTGCTGATTTTTTTTCTATCCCTTTTAGCCACTGTTAGGAAGAGTAGAGAGGGATACATTGAGAATTGTAGGTCATATGAAATCAAAACATATCAACAAAAAATCATTTTCAAAATAATGAGAGGAATGGTGACAAATACAGAACATCAATGTGAATTGAGCTAACCACTTTAAAAAGCAATTTGGAATTATGACCCCCACTCATCTATCCCCTCCAAAAACAGTGGAATTATGCTAGGGAACTTTCCATAAAAATGTCCATTGACCCAGAGATTTCACTGACAGGTACACACCCCAAAGAAGGTAAAGATTGAAAGAAAGGTAGCATGTACACTAAAGAATTTATAGCAGCCCATGTAGTACTGGACTGGACATATATTATAGGACCGGAAATGGAAAAAATGCAGATAATCATCAGTTGGAAATTGACTGAACAGAATGTAATGTGATATTACTGAACTACAAGAAATGAGAATTATGAAGGATAATATATATATATATATATAATATACACATTTAAGAAGGAAGGATAGGAAGAAAACAAGCATTTCTTAATTGCCTATGTACCAAGCATTGTGCTAAAGCGCTTTACAAACATCATTTCATTTGAATATGAATTAATGCAAAATCAAATAATTGGAATCCGGAAACAAATATACATAATGACATTAACAATGTGTGAACACCTAGGTGGCAATGGATACAGCACTGGGCCTGGATTTAGGAAGACCTGAGTTCAAATATGACCTTAGACACTTACTAGATGTGGGGCCCTTGGGCAAGTCACTTAACCCTGTTTGCCTCAGTTCTTCATCTGTAATATGAGCTAGAGAAGGAAACAGTAAATCGCTCCAGTATCTTTGCCAAGAAAACCCCAAATGGGGTCACCAAGAACTGAACGCTACTGAAACAACTGAACAGCAACAACAATATCAAAAACAAGGTGTAAAGAGACCCCACATGGAGCATGCCCAGTTGACATTCCTGGTTCTAAGCAACCACATACAAGGTGGGTAAGGGGTAGGGAGTAATTCCAGTCCCATATGACTAATGCTAAAGGGTTTGCACTGTTTGATGACAGAGTCTCCTAATTGGCTGTTAAATTGGAAGAGTTGATGATTCAGGAGATTTTGATTAGGAGATGACAAAAAGCCCCCTAAGTGGCGGCTGGGCCATAATCCAGTGAATGTACAAAAGAGGTTGAGCCATCCTGCTGTGAAGTGTGAGAGTCCTTTAGGGCTGTTTACAGAGATTTGGTCTGAAGCAAGGAATCTCCCTTATTTTGCACCCAGCCTCATATTAGTGTGAGTATAGGCCCTGCCTACCCCACCTCTTCATGGGATGATGCTGACTCTCTTTTGTGTTTCTTTTACTTAAATAGTTGACCTTGTCATATTCAAATGCCTGGAACTCTTCTGGTGCACCAGCCACTCCATCCCCCTGACATGATGTACAGAATTAGTGTGCAGTTATACAGTGGTGATAGTGAAGTTTCCTGAAGTAGCAGTAATGGGTGGTAGAGAAAGTTACTGCTTCAGGGAGAAGGGCCATGAGAAGGCAAGGATTGGTCCAACTGAATTGGTTCATCTGCAGGTTTTTACTAGGGTATTATTCAGAGAGTATAAAGGAAGGTGAGATATAAAAATGGATAATTAACAGTCTTGCAGACTATATTATGTCCCCTTGAAGCTTGAATATTAGCCTTCCAATCAGATGTACTAGTATTTATAAGTTAAGCTGGTGAATTCTGTTTCAATTTTTCTGTTGTTGCGCATCATGGTTCTTTTTATGGTTGTAATTGTGCTCTGTGTATGAATCAATGACCAATCCATTACTAAATTCCTATTGTACAGTGAGTTTCCTCCTTTCTACACACTCTCTTTTTGGATGCTCTAAACTAATGATGGAAAGTCAGACAGTGCTCAGGATACCAGAGTGGGAGGCTTTAAGGAGCTCATGAGTGTGAGAATGAGGGGACCTACTTTGCCTAATTAAAAGGCAGGCTCCCCCTGCAATGAATCTAGTGGAAACCATAATGACTGTAGAGAAGAGAGGAAAGTATGTATATCCCTGCCCCTGTGCACCCAACAGGCTCCATACTAGAAATATAAACAGAAAAAACAGTACAACATAAAATCTGAACTGTGCACAATTATTGAAATTAAGCTTGTCCTGATTATGGCAGAAGAAAATTCATACCCCCCACCCTTCTTTATATAGGTGAGGGACCATGGTCACCAGATAGTAGATGCTATCAGAACTGGCTGCCATGTTGGTGAATTTTGATGAATAGATTTTGTCTTTTCTCTTTCTATTCTTTGTTACAGGAGATATGTCTTTGGAAAAGGGAGTACAGTAGATATATTTGGAAATGGGAAAGATGTAAAAACAAAAGACATTCATAAAAAAAATTAAAAAAATAATAAAATGAATATCAACAGGAAATTTCAAGTCTTCAGTGACAGTAATATACAGGTACCTTTCCATTTCAACACTCTCAACATTTTTTAGATAATGTCAGTGATTTGGGGATTTTTTTTTATAATCTCAGTAACATCCAATGCTCTTTTGAGATATGTATATAATTACATAAAAGAGAAAAAAGTGATTAAATTCAAATTAAAACAGTATCTCATGCAATTTCTTAGGGGATCTTGGATGTTTCAGCAAACAAACCATTCATGGCTCTGAAAATAGAAGTTTTTCTTCGACATCCCCTTCCCTTGCCATGTAATGGGACCATTTGTGCACTTTAAACTCTTCCTATAGGAGAGACATGTAAATAGAGTTTGACTTCTACCCTTTGAGAAATCCTAGATCTTAAATGTTGCTAAAGGATACAAGGCTTCTCAGTATTAATACAAGATTTTTTTTTTTTCAGGGATCAAGCTACTTCCTTGAAATCAAGTCACACCTGGAAACATTTTTCTGTGTTACTGAGTTGGTAGGGAACAGGCAAGGGAAATGAATCCATCCTTTCATGAGAATGGCTCAGGCATTCCAACACACTCATTGGTGAAGTTGACAGTTTTGACTGCATTTTCTGTCTCTATATCCATTTTATTGCCACAATAATTCACAATACTTTAGCCTACTTAGAAGTCAGTGCTGAAAACTGGGAATAGAGTAGTTTACTTCCCGCTCCTCTTTTGGAGAAAATATAAAACATTTGGTTGACCAATCAATTCCTTATGTGTCTATATACTCCTGTATCCAGCCCAAGCTTTGTTCTTCTACCCACTATGTAATCTGTGTCCTAAGCCCCAGCCCCTATATCACCAACTGCATCCTAGACATCTTTATTTGGAGACAAATTTAGAGAAGGGGTAAAACAAAAACACCGCCATCACCACCACAAAACTTCCTAACACTTGGATGGCCCCAAAGTCTTACCTTGGGAGAGAGTAGGTTTCTGCTCCCTGAAGATCCTCAAGCAAAGACTGAATGCACTTAATTGGTTAGTAAAGGTTATTTCCAGTTATGAGTGACCTCTGCAGAGGTCACTTATAGCTCTGAAGTAAATTCTACAATTCAGTAATCTTCACTCAGTTATCTGTCTTATCTTTCCAACAATTTGATGTGTAAACCGTTCAGAAACTGCCCCTCCCAAGCAAGTCAGACTCTCAGGATAATCCTCCTAAGTTAACTGATTTTCTGCTTGGACAATTTATATCTCTTAATCGATTTCCATTTGAAGAAAATCAGTTCAGACTTCTCATAATCTCTGATCCATTATGGGCCTTTTAGGATCCTTCTGCAGATTGTAAGCTTCTTGAGTGTAAGGATTAGTTTATTTTGGACTTTATGTCCCCAAATACTTGTGTATAGTAGGAGCCTGATGAATATGTGTCAGGTTGCATTAAACCTATTACCATCATCACCAAAGTCCTACTGTTAGAAGTTTCATTTTAAAGAGCTTTTAAAACAGAGGTGATTAAGCATTGTGGGTCCTGAACCCCTTTTAGCAGTCTGGTGAAACCTGGGGATCCCTTCTCAGAATGACATTTTTAATGGATGGTTATCAAAATAAAAAAAAAACAGATTAAGAACTCTTTGTCTAAAGGATATATCTCTCTTAAAAGAATCCTTTTGCTATTTTCTGGCACATTTGTTTCTCTGTGCCTACCTGATTTTCCTTTGGACTTTGAAATCTGTGGGAGTTTTGGACCAACATTTCCTTCCATGATCCACCCGGTGGATTTTCTTTGCCAGCTGTCACTTCCAAAGCTCAAACTCAGGGCTAGAAGAGGTGCACTGGCAGCATTGGTGAACAAAGTACCTCTCTGCTGCATACATTGGGCAAGAGTTGGCCCTTCAAAAGACATATTTCATTGCATTCCATCTCTCTTGGAAGCTTGTGTCACCAGCAAACTCTGAAGAGCTGGCCTCCTTTGAACCCAGGGTAACTGTGATCGACAATACAAAGGTATCTCATCAGGGTTCCCTGTTCTTTTTGTGAAGCCTAATGGTTATGCCAAAGGGCTGCTTTTGAAGGAGAAATAGCATTTGGCACACTCACCAATCTGAGACAGGGGGCCCAAACCAAATAAACCAGACAGTCTTAGACAGTAGCAGAAGACACTTATCTATTTCATAGAGGGCTGAGAATTTCATTCAAGCAGCACCTTAAAGAAAATCTCAGCTTTTTTTTTTTTTTTACAGTTACACACATATGTGTGTATGTATGTATATGTATATAAATGGGGGTTATCTATTTGGATATGTATGAATATTTGTATACATAAAGGCAACCTTTTATAGCATAAAGAACACTGGATTTGGAATCAGAGGATGTGGGGTAAAATCCTCATCAAAACTCAGCTGAGGTATTGAGTTCAATTTTGTCATTATGGTTTAAGAAAGACATTGATATGCTGGAGCGTTTACAGAGGAGGGCAATCTTGCATCCTAATATTTTTATTCATCTTAAAAAAAGCATCGATTTTCTCTTCCTGTGCAATAGTTCACAGAGCACTAAACATAAAAGAATCATAGTGAGATAGCAACTTGTACCTAGACTATTTCTACCTGAACTCAGAAGAAAGAAGAGGAGGGGAGGAGTAGGGCTAAAGGAAGGAGGAGAGGTGATAGGGAAAGGAGAATGGAGGAATAAAAAGGAAGAAGTAGAGAGGGAAAAGGAAAAGGATGGGGAAAGGGATGGGGAGAAGGAGAATAGATGCAGAGAACGGAAGAGGAGAATGAGAGGGAAAGAATGGGAAGAGAAAGAAATAATCATCATATCCTATTTCTATTATATAGGAGGCTTGCACCTAATTTCTTAATTGATCTTGGTAATTTGTGTTTACTGCTTTTTTGTTTTTAATTTGTGGAAGTTAAAAACCAACTAACTGTTCAATATCTCCAATACAGTGGTTCCTATTTGCCTATTAAATATCCAATAAAGATTTCAGATCTATGGCAGTTTCTACATAGAAAGATAGTCTTTGATTTGGAAAGGACCTTAGAATACATCTTGTCCAACCTCCTCATTGTACAGAGGAGGGCACTAAGGCCCTGGGAACTCAGCTGGTTTGCCATAGAGCCCACTTTAGAAGCCAAATTTGAATCCAAGTGCTCTGACTACATAGTTCATCGCACTATGCTATACTAGTGTAACTAGAATGTTTTGTTCCTAAAAGTTCTTGAAAATGATCACATTCTGTATGAGATCAACAAAGAGGGAATCTTCCCACACGTCATATTTTTAAAAGAGTAAAACTGAACTTTCTAAAATTAGCTCTTCACTAAGAGATTGTACTAATGCTTAAAGAAGAAGATCTTTTTAAATTCTCATACAAGTGAATTCTCATAGGTCAGGGCTACAAAGAATCTGAAAACATGAAGGGCTACAAAGAATCTGAAAACATAACAGTTACGTTATAAGGCAGGTGCAGCATGAAACCAAATCAGCCAATTGACAACATCAAAAACAGCAACAATAAAATCACGGATTTTTCCATGCAATGAAATGACTGTTTTGAGATTAATTTAGTTCTGCATTCTCTATACTCTTTTAATTCACCAGACAGGGATGCAGATTCTGCCTGGCTGCCCAGACAGCAGAGCTTCCAAGGCTCAAAAGGCAGCCTGCCCCAAAGGAAGAAAAATGTATTGATCCTAGCATCATCTTTATTCAGAATTAGCAACACTAGTGATACTTGGCCTTACACTCAAAACCACATAGGAATACTGTAAACAGAAAACATAGACAGGATTCTTGGCAGGTGACAGTGGCATGAAGGATACTCCTGCTGGAGTGGAAGGATCTGAAGCACTGTATCAGCGAAATTCTCATACTGTATTCAGAACCCTAGGGCTCCTCTGTGGAAACCTCTGTGCCTCAAATTCTCTCAAGGAAATCTCGTTCTTTAAAGTAATTTTTAAAGCACCCCTTGCCAACTATGCCAAGATAAGGGGAATGTTGTACATGTTCTCAAGTGATTAGTTAACAATAATCTAAGGCCAAGATGGAAACATAAGATTGAGTGCATGAAGAGGGTAAAGGTAGCAAAGACAAAATATCATCAATTTTACAATTTTACCAAGGGTTAACCCTGTACAGGGAAGAACTTGCCCACAGCTCAAGTCAGTGGGCCTCCAATGAGCCTCTGTAGCTGAGAATCTGAGCAGATGCCAAGTAGCCCTGGGCCATGTACCATTTCTGTGCCTACGGGGTGATCGTGTTAAAGTACCACTAACTTATGCATACAAAACACAGTGCATGCACTGTTTTTCCTTATCAAAAAATGAGCAGGCTTCCAAAGTAAAGGGCATACCATGGATTAATACAGTTTCAGTACAATAACACTATATAATTTTTTCATGCTCAGTTAAGGGAGAGAGAATGCTTAAGGAAGCTCTATTCCTTTATGATTAAAAAATACAATGAATTTTTATACTGAATAGCAAAATGATAAACTTACATCAGAATTAAATCTCAACTGGCAAATGTTACATGATATGATTTGCTTTCTTCGATGAGGAAGAGGAACCCCAAATGTATGATTTATTACAGCTTTCTGAATTGGGTCCATCTGTAACAAGAAAAAAAAATAGAAATAAAGCTTGTCAGTTCCATTGGAATTCTTCCTGCTCCATTAAATAGGCAGTCTGAACAGCTCTAATCTGTAGCTCACATAATTTTTTTAAAAGCATTTTTTTTTAATTTGGAGGGATTAGGTTTTCTATTTTCCTGGCAAAATAGGCCACGATAAACCAAAGCTCACAATGATAAGAAAATAATAAAAGTCTATATCATATCTTTCATACCAACCCATTTCTAATTCAGGGTCGTGGATTGTGTTGTTTCATCACCATAAATAAGTAATTGAAATGTCACAAGAACTTTTTTTGTCAAATGCTAATGTCACCAGTTATATACTCAATCTGTGTCCACATAACAGCCAATTTTTTTTTAAGTATTAGTATATGGAATTAGTCAACTTAGTTATTGTAAAATTACACCTTTGATTTAATATTTGATCAGCCCCGCTCCCACACAGGGCAGCATGGTGAAATGAAAAGAACTCTGAGTTTGTAGTTTATAGTAAAAAGCCTGTGATAAAATCTGATTTTTCTGTTTTTTACCTATGTGGCCAGAGGAAAAATAATTTTACCACTTTAAATCTTAGTTTTTCCATTCATATAATAAGGAGCTTGGATAATATCATCTCTAAATATCCCTCACTAGATAGAGGACCGGACCTGAAGTCAGGAAGACTCATCTTCATGAGTTAAAATCTGTCCTCAGACACTTACCAGTTATGTGACCTTAGGCAAGTCACTTAACTCTGTTTGCCTCACTTTCCTCATTTGTAAAATGAACTGGAGAAGAAAATGGTAAACCACTCCAGACTATTTACCAAGAAAACCCCAAATGGGGTTATGAAGAGTTGAACACAATTGAAAAATGGCTCAATAATAACAACAACAACAAAAACAACAATGTATATGGGCCTCAGTCTTCCGTAAAAATGTGGAGTTAAAATCATATCATCTGCCAGGACCCCAATTCAACAACTACACAAGTATTTCTTCTGTGTATGGAGATAGGCTTCAAATATAGTTCATTAGGCATTCCAGGGGCAGAGCTAAAATAGTGGAGTAGATAAGCATTTAGCTGAGTTCTCCCAACATTCCCTTCTAGGCAATTTTAAAATAGCACCTCAACTCAAATTCTGGAGCAACAGAGCCAACAAAAGGTCTCAGAGGAAGACATTCTTCCAGGCCAAGACAACATAGGAAGTCAGAAAGAGACATATCTGACGCACAAGAGGAGGCTGGCCTAGAGTCCATGTGAATGAAATTCCGGTGGTGAGACTAAGTGGAGGCGACAGAAAGATTCCAAAACTCCAGAACTAGCTCTGAAAACAGCAGCATGAAAAAGCTTGAAGCTTGAGACAGATCACAAACCTCTCCTCCATGCTGGGAATAGAGACTCACATTAACATAAAATTACAAATCAAGAAAAAAGGTATAAAAATAAGTGAACAACAAAAAACAACAAAAACTGACCATAAAGAGCTATTATGGTGACACAGAAAATCAAGACACAAACTTAGAAGAAGACAGTGAAGGCAAAGCAACCACAAACAAATCCTCGAAGAAAAATGTGAATTGGACACAAGCCCAGCAAGAATTTCTGGAAGGTATTTTTTTTTTCCAAAAACAAACAATAGTGGTAGAATAAATATTAGGTATTAAAAATGAAAACGAAGGAAGAAAATAACAAAAGACAATTAACAGCTTAGTTTTTTTAAAAGATAAAAAATAGGTATTTAATGAAAAAGAGTACTTTCAATCATTCCTGATGAGACCAGAGCTGAATAGAAAAATCTGAATTTCAAATACAAGACTCAAAAGAAGCATAAAAAGATGAACAAGATAAGGATAAAGAACAGGATAAAAAGAGAGAAAGAGAAGGGTAACCAGAAGAAAATAGGATGGAGAGAAATGCAGTTAGTAATCATAATGGTGAATACAAATGGGATGAACTCCCCCATAAAATGAAAACAGATAGCAGAATAGACTAGAAACCAGAATTCAACACTATATTGTTTACAAGAAACAGCTTTCTGAATTGGGTCCATCTGTAACAAGAAAAAAAAATAGAAATAAAGCTTGCAACAGACACACACACAGATAATACAAGGAGGTGGAACAGATCTATTATGCATCAGCTGAAGTAAATAAAGGCAGGGGTAGCAATTATGATCTCAGACAAAGCAAAAGCAAAAACAGGCTTAATTAAAGGGATAAGTAGGGAAGCTACATATTGCTAAAAGGAACCCCAGGCAATAAAGTAATATTGTTATTAAACATATATGCACCAAATGGCATGACATCAAAATTCTTAAAGGAAAACTTAAATGAATTATAAGAGAAAATTGACAGTAAAACTATACTAGCAGGGAACCTCAGCTTTCTCCTCTTAGAGTTAGACAAATATAAACATAAAATAAATAATAAGTCAAGGAGATGAATACAATTAAATAAGTTAAATATGATAGATCTATAGAGAAAACTGAATGAGAAAAGAAAGAAGTATACCTTTTCCTCAGCTGTACATGGCATGTTCAAAAATAAAAAAGAAAAATGACTATTAGGGCATAAAAACCTTACATCTAAATGCCAAAGAGCAGAAATATTCAATGCACCCCTTTTAGATAATGATGCAACAAGAAATACATTTAATAAAGGGTCATGGATGCATACATTAAAAGCTAAATGGAAAATACACAATCCAATCCTAAAGAAAGAGTGGGTCAAAGAGCAAATCATAGAAACAATCACTAATTTCATTAAAGAGAATTCCAAAATTTATGGGATGCAGCCAAAGCAGCACTTAGGGGAAAATGTGTTACTCTAACTGCATACATCAATAAAAGAGAGAAAGAACAGACCAATGAATTGGGCATGCAACTAAAAATAAAAACCTAAAAAAAAATTAAAAATCCTCAACTAAATTACAAAATGGACATCCTGATAATCAAGGGAAAGGTCAAAAAATTGAAAAGTAAAAAAAAAAGAACTAATAAATAAAACTAAAAACTGGTTTTATGAAAGAAAATCAACAAAATACATAAACCATTGGTCAATTTGGTTTACAAAAAAAAAAGAAAGAAAATTATTAGCATCAAAGATGAAAAGGTAAATGTACCACCAAAGATTAAAATAAAGTAATTATTGGGAATTATTTTGCCCAGTTGTATGCCAGTAAAACCGACAAAAGAAGTGAAATGGATGAATATTTATAAAAATATGAACTGCCCAGATTAACAGAAGAGGAAATACTTAAATAATGATATCTTAGAAAAAATAATTGAATAGGCCATCTGTGAACCCCCTAAAAAAATCTCCAGGACCAAATAGATTCACAAGTGAATTATATTAAACATTTAAGAAACAATTTAATCCCAATAGTAATCAAACTTTTGAAAAAAAAAAGTTAAAGAAGGGACCCTCCAAAATTCCTTTTATGATGCAAATATGATTTTGATACCTAAACCAGGGAGAGCAAAAACAGAGACAGAAAATTATAGGCTAATTTCCTTAGTGAATATTAGTGCAAAAATTTTAAACAAAATACTAGCAAGAAGATTACAGAGATGCATCACGATGACCAGGTGAGATTTATACTATGAATGCTTAAATATTAGGAGAACTACCAGCATAATTGACCATATTAATAACAAAAACATCAAAAATAAGATGAATATTTCAATAGAAATAGAAAAAGCCTTTGACAAAATATAGCACCTATTCCTATTAAAAACACTAGAAAGCATAGGAATTAATGGAACTTTCCCCCAAATTGATAAATAACATCTATATAAAACCAAGAACAAGAAGTGAAAAAAGAGTCTTGGGGTATGGAACCAAGATGGCGAAGAAAAGGTAGGGAATTGTCTGAGTTCTTCCCAAAACCTCTCCAAACAATGTCAAATAATGCCTCAAAACAAATTATAGAGTGGCAGAACCCACACAAGGATAGGCTGAAACAATTTTCCAGCCCAAGAACCTAGAAAGTCAGCAGGAAAGGTCTTTTGCACTGTGGTGAGGGTGGAGTGCAATCCAGCACAGGCTGGCCACCAGCAAACCAGAAGCAGCTTGGGAGTGACTGAATCAGTGGTAGCAGTGGTGGTTTCTGGACCTCTGAGCCCACAGACTGTAGGGAATCAGAAGGAGATTACAGGAGTCCCTTGCAGCACCAGGAGAAGGACTTTGTTGCATCGTCCTACTTGGATCTGAGTCACAGCCCTGGGTCTTAGTCTCAGGGCAAGTAGGAAGACCAGCACATCAGAGCTTGCAGCCTCAGGGAACTGGGACCCTCGTCACAGTTCCATGGTAGAAAAGAGTGCTCGTGGTCAGTCACAGACCAGAGCACAGGCCAGAAAAGTAGTAAACACACCTCTCATAGATCATACCACTTTAGAAGAACCAAAAACTTCGGATCTCCAGAATTATCTCTGAAAATAGATACACAATAAATCTGAAGCTTTGGACAGTGTTCCCTCCACTCTGGAAAGGAGACTCACATTATTATAGAGTTAAAAGAAAGAAGGGAACTAAGCATTCATCAGGACTAGCCAGTCATTTTACAGGGAAGGAAAGTAAGCCAGGAGATGTGAAGAGATTGCCCAAGCTCACATAACCAGTATGGGCCAGAAGCAGGCCTTAAACCTAGGACTTCCTCACCTCAAAGTTAGCTATCTCACCACTTCACTCTGCTGCCTTTGTTTAAACAGCAACACCACCTATATCTTTTAATGCAGGCCACCAAAGAGGCTGGGAGCAGGGACACCAAAAGCTTACAAGGGCCAGAAATTGCATGAATGGAGTAACTCTGTGGTGTTGTTTCCCAGGAGTCTTTTTAGGCTGCTTTAAAAATAGCCTCCTAAGGCTTCTTTCCCACAGCCACCAAGGACTTGAAGAGATAATCAAACCTCAATCCACCAGCTGAAATATAAATTGGAAAGTAGAGGTTGTCTTGGAAGAGAGGTCATGGAAATGAGAGTAAATACTATAGCACATCCTGGATAGTAGCTGTTCTGTGAACAAAAAGGGTTCCATTCCCATGGAAAATGGTATAAATATACCCGGGAAAAAATAAAGTTCCCTTATTAAAGACTTGAAATTTTAAAAACAATGGAATTTCATATCTGAAAGTTCTGAAACTCTCAGCATCAATTGACAAGCAACTACTACGCGTAAAGAAATGTGCTAGGTATAATATTGCATGTTCTTGTAATACTCACGCTCAAGATATAATTTTAGTAATTCAATCACTCAGGAAATAATCATACTTATTATTAAGGAGGAGGAGGAGAAGAAGCAGAAAACGAGAAAGAGGCAGAAGAGGAGGAGGAGGAAAAAGAGGAGGAAGGAGAAGAAGACAAGGAAGAGAAGGATAAGAAAGAGGAGAAGGAAGAGGAAAAGGAAAAAAGAGGAAGAAAAGGAGGGAAAAAAGGAGGAAAAGGAGGGCAAGGAGGAGAAGTTGATTAATCTGCCCCATCAAGTCTTGACAAATTGCACAGAAATTCACACATGCTCTAAAAAAGAAGGATGTGAATGATGAAGGCCAGACAACCCAGTGTTGTTACTTTAAGAGAACAGGAGCTGTCATCAGATGACCTGACTTCAAAATCTGCCTCTGCTACTTACTATGTGACTGTGGGCAAATCAATTGACCAGCCCGGGCCTCAGTTTCCTCATCTTTACAAGCATAAAATAAGGGAATAGGATGATATTAACTTGGAGGTTTCTTCTAGCTTTAAATCTATGATCTTGTCATCAAGAGTTCAACTATTTTGAAAAAATGAATGATTATGTTTTATTCCACTGAGACCTCAATTCAAGAAGGGAAAAAGATAAAAAAACAAAACAAAGCAATTAAACCATGCTGAATATAGCTATGCTTTTAATATTACATTACAAAAAAAGGAAAAATAAATAAATCTGCCTGTATTTATTATCATGTACCAATATAATTCTTGAATGTTAAGTAGGAAGGTAGCTACATTAACTAATAAAACCTAAATGAAATTGAGTTGTCAGAACCTTAAACAAATGATCTCTTTAACATATGCCAATAGACTAGAGGGAGAAAGGAAAAAAAAAAGATTAAAGATATGAATAGGTACTCCCAAACCTAACATATTGGTTTAATTAGCTAATTATTTAGTGTTCAATGAATTTTGAATAGAAAAAAAAAATCCATTTCATCTTATTTCCCTCTATCTATCTATCGCTGTTTTTTTGCCTATTTACATGCTTGAATTCAATTTCAGATTCAGCCTATGACCTTCCTTAATCCCAAATGAAAATGTTTTGCTTAATTTCAGGCAAATGGATCATCAGATTCAGACCAAACTCTGACGTGCTTCCCCCTTACATCTCGTCTGGGTGTTCTGCTAAATTAATTTGTAAATGAGGATACCAGGACCTGCCTGAAGTCAAACTGCAAAGCCAGATTTTCTTCCCAAGGATCTCCATTTTCTTTCTTTCTTCTATCAAAGAAAGGACTTACTTATTAGGTGTCTATTTCTGCTTCCCCAAGATACTTGTCACCTTATTATTATTATTGTAATCATCAATCTCATTTTTTTTAAATCAAAGTTAAAGCATTGAAGATTAGACTTTTGAACACGGCAAAAAGGAATCTTCAAGCTACCTGCCCTACCGACCAGACTTTTTATTTTTTACTTGTTACTGCTACAGAATTCATTCAGAGATTTCTATATATAGCAACAGGCAATAAGCTTTCTTTGAGCTATTGCAATCACATGCCATGATGTCATCTAGGCCCACAGTGCTAGGCACTGTGCTGAGGGTTTTTTATGATTATTATCTCATTTCATCCTTCTAAGAACCCTTGGAGGTAAGTGTCATTATTATCCCCATTTTACAGTTGAGAAAATTGAGGCATACAAAGGTTAAATGATTTGTGCAGTGTCACACAACTAGTAAGTGTCTGAGGCCAAATTTGAACTCAGGTCTTTCTGACTCCAGACCTAACACTCAATCCAACGCACTACCAGCTGTCTCTAAATTAATTAAACAAACTCTAAGAATTCTAAATCAGATAATAATCAACTTCTCCTCACTAGAGATATTTAATCAAAAGTTTTATGATGAATCATTGAATCAACATACATTTATAAATGTACTTACCATGTATCAGCAGTATGCTGAGTACTGTAATACAGAGAATAGCGTGTGTGTGTGTATGTGTGTGTGTGTGTATGTGTGTGTGTGTATTTCTTGACCTAAGGTAGACCTTAGGAGCCACCCCCTTAGTCGTACCTCCTCTTTTGAGAGATGAGGAAACTGAGGCCTAGAGAAATAAAGAGACTTATCCAAAGTCATAGAAACCAACCTGAGAACTTGAATCTATTTTACTCACTCTCCTTCCAGACCTCAATATACCATAATATAAAATAAACAAAAACCTAGGAAACAAATACTTGTCAAATGTAGAAAAATATAAAAAGTAATAGAAGGAATCCCCAGAGATTCACTTTAATCATTCTAAGCATAACTACCTTAAAATGCCCTGTACCGAAATGCACCCAATTGACGATCATGCTGCCCTTTGTATAGGGCAGCACACACACACAAACACAGACGAGTAAGGATCACTTTGGAGGGCCAGTCTTCTCTCTAAACTGAGGCCAAGTATCCTGCAGATCTTGTTTGAGCAGCAGCCAGAGGTTGGGAAATCCTACGCCCAGAGATTTTCAACAGCAGATTAGAGCTAACAAAACCAGTAGGTTACTGAACACAAACAAACTACCAAACTACCACACATTCCAACTCTCAGTTAACAAATTAACAGAAATGCATATCAGAAAGCCAGCACGTCATCTGGGAGATCAGACAGTCTGTGAGGCCGATATGACCTAATATTAAACTGGTCTTGCCGTTCCTCACCCTCTCATCTCCATGCCTACAAACTGACCAATGCCTGCAATGCACTCCTTGGTCACCTCCACTGCTCAGAATCACTCTCCCTTCAAGATCCATAGAAGAGATATCTCTTACATGAGCCTTCTCTTAATCTTCCCCGATGCTAGTGCATGCCCCTTAAAAATGCTTTTTATGTAGTGAATATATATATACATATATATACATACACATATAGTGAACATGGAATATATATATATATTCTACATATAGAGAGAGAGAACATATGATGAATATTCGCTATATATGTATATATAGTATATATTGTGAATATAGAATATATAGTGAATGTTCATTATGTATGTATATATACTATATATAATGAAAATAAAATATATATAGTGAATATTCACTAAATAAAAAGCTATTTTTTCAAGGGGAAGGCATTAGCATCTAGGAGGATTAAGAAAAGGTTCATGTAAGAGATAATCTATATTTATTTCTCTCTATCTATTTATGTATCTATACGCACACACACACACACACACACACACACACTTTATAGGGATATATGTTGTTTCCTCCAGTGAAACACAAGATTCTTGAGGACAGAGACAGTTTAATTCCTTTTTCTTTCCACCCCCAGCTCCTGGAACCTAGTATAGTGCCTGGAACATAAAAGGTACTTACTATATACTTGTTAATTGATTAAGTAACCCAAGACTAAATTTAAAGAATAGGGGCAAAACCTGATAATCTTGTTAAGCGTATTTCATTAGAACAGATTCTGCCATCACCTAAAGGTCTATGTAAACCAAAGGTTTATCAAATCCATTATTTGATGCAACAAAAATTGCAAGACAAAAAACAATAATGTGGATAGTTCCTGGAATATATTATAATCCTGGAATATATATAATGTATCTTGTGGAGAAACCTATGCCTGCCATAGAATCGGATATTTGCTCAGTCACTGATATGTAACCTATATTATTCTTTACATTAAATCACAAACAGGATCAACTGAAAGAGAAGCAGAACCCGCATGATCTCCCATCACTGGTTGTTACTGCCCAACTCCATTAAATCAATTATGCAAGGAAGAGAGGCTCCTGGGATACTCCAACAACTGCTGCTTATTAAATCAGGGGTGGGGGAGCAGGGAAAGGAAAGCCAAGCAGTGGAGAAAAGAAATAAAGGCAGATGGCTCTCAATGATGCAGATTGCTAAGAATAAGGAAATACCGTGGCCTAGAAGGGGGAGGGGATTTGGAAATAAATGTATTCGGGGAAATGCTACTTAAAGCTGCAGTCCCCACTATTGCTAGGAGGTATACATAGTAGCTGCTGCTAGAAACCCCTAGTCAGGGATGGATGCATATGCCTTTTGGGATTGGCTACTAGCCATTCAGTGATTGGCTTTTTTAGCTACACCTGTACATATGAATAGGGATTACTGTCACTGGGGCATCTTCCAGAACACAGCCTAGCATCTACTATATCCTCATTCTCAATTCGGCCCCGATGCTATTCTGAAAAATGAATGCCTGAACTTCTAGAAACCAAAATATTTGGACACTTGCCAAACTAGTTAAAACGTGTCCAAATGTAAGATGCTTTCCCTTGCCAAGAACTTTTGAACATGGTTATCTGCCCAAGTATTATAGCTCCATAAAGCATTGCACTAATGGTGATGAAGCAAAGAAGAAAGATAGAAAGAGGAGGTAAGATCACGAGTAGATCAAATGATAATGTCTCATTTTTATGGGGAAAAGTTGTTGCCAATTTATAGTGTTATTCACCAGAAATGTGGGACCTGTTACTATTAAATATGTGGAATGTACTCAGGTCTCTGTATGCAATGTTGATAAATGAGTGAAAAAAAAAATCGAGTTACCAAAATAGAACCCCAGGCTTTTAGAGCAGCAAAAGCTTAGAGAGCATTAAATACAACCTTATTATTTTATAGATGAGAAAACTGTAGAAAGCCAAGAGAAAGCATTTAGGTCAGATTTTCTAAGTTTTTTTAATTTTTTTTTTTTAAAGCAACACAGTGGATTATTAGGAAATAACACTGTGTGAACAGGCAAGACAATTAAAGATTTAATTCAAGGGCACCTCGAAGTCTGAACCTTCACACTGAAGAACAAGAAGAAGCTAGGATATTAAGCTTAAATCTTTGCAATTGGGGTGGGGGGGTGGGAGATCTATATATATATATATTCTAACCAAGGAGGGAGAGTACGTATTTAGAGACAGCTTTTTCCTTGCCTTATTCTCTGAGTAAACTTAATCCTCATTTAGTCAAGTGGAATTTTCAGGCATCTATGGGTAAGTCAGTCGATAAACATTTATTAAATACCTACTATGTTCCAGGCACTGTGCTAAGTGCTGAGGATGCACAGAATATTGTGATCTCAAGGATTTCACAATATAGCAACATGCAAACAACAATGTGCAAACACTATATATACAGGAGAAACTGGAAATAATCAATAGAGGAAAGGAACTAACATTAAGGAAGCTCAGGAAAAGCTCACAGAAGGCAAGCTTTCATGTGGGGTATGCTCCATAAAGAAGGCTAGGAGGAGGCAGTACAGGAAGAAAGAAGCAGTAACACATATTCCTGCAGTATCGCTGACTAAGGAAGGGAATCACAGTAGAGAAAGTAGAGGTTGAAAGGAACTGCCTGAAAAGGAATATGATAAGCACTGGACCTGGAGTCAGGAGGAGCTGAGTTCAAATTTGGCCTCAGACACTTACTAGCTGTGTGACCCTGGGCAAGTCACTTAACCCTGACTTTCTCCAAAAAAGAAAAAGAAGGAAAAGGAATATGATAGGGAACACAAAGAATAATGGACTCAGAGGGAAAACAAATTGAGAAATAAAGGTTTTAGTGGGAAAAATCTATAAGGAAGAGAAAAAGAGTTTTAAGATGAAGATAATTTGGATGTGAAGGTTAAGTTTTTGGGTGAAACAGACTAGAAGTCAGTTAAGAAGTTTTATTAAGTGCCTACTGTGTATGAGGAAGATATCAAGTACTCAAATATAAATATGGTGCTGTGATGTCATTGATATGGGTGTTTAAATCAAAGATGTGGACTGGAAGTCCCATTACTGCCTGAGCATCCCTTGCCTAGGTAACTCTTTCAGGCTGAGGGAGGCAGGGGTAGAGGGGCGAGTGTCCACTCAACATGGTGATGGCTTTTCCTGGATTCTTCCTGACATTGCAGAGTTGCAGCATGAGTCTCATTGCCAGTAGGAAAGTACCTTAGTGATGAATTCTTTTGCCATAGAACCTCACATCAAACATTTATTTTGTAATGAAAATTTTTCTACTCTTTGAATTTAGTTGGGTTACAAAGGTAGACGGCATATTGAAGAAAAAGCCAGTCATGGAATGAAAAATGCCTGGGTTCATTCTTCGCGTCTTCCATGTGAATATCACATGAAGTGGTAACTAGAGCAAAACCACACTATAGAAATACTTAGTCCAACTTAAAACTCTCTCAGAGGTCATGATGCAGAATGGTTATATAATCTGCCTCTGCTATGTGTGTGTGTGTGTGTGTATGCGTGTGTGTGTGTGTGTGTGTGTTGTGTGTGTGTTTATCCCCCATTCAGCCATTAGTAAACAGAAAAGCTTATCAGCTACCTTTCCCTACAGATAAAGCCTGATTTCTAACAATTGGGCAAAACATAAAAACAAGACAAAAACACAATCCAGATCTCCTCCCCTCCCAGGAAGAACATACTGTGTTCTGCACCTCAGCAATTCCAAAAGAAAAAAGAAAATGAAATCTCTTTACGGGAGAATTCTGAATGCTTTCTGAACTTCCTAACCTTTCCTTCGAAGGGATTAGCCATCTGCAGGCTCTAACATCCTCCCTGAGAGTTAGCTGGCTATTTAGGCATGCACAGAGAGCTTAAGCCAGGCACGTCTAGCTCTTGATCACAAACGTTCTTTTGCTTCTCATCATAATCTTCAGTCACAAACATTTTCAAGAACAATGAAAAGCTGTGTTTGCCAGTCCTCTGACAAAGTTACAGAATTTCTGAGTTGGAAGGGAAGTATCTAACGCACCCATACCTGTAAGAGAATTCCTTCTATGCTGCTTCCAACAAGTGATTGTCTGGCTTTTGACTGAAGCCCTCCAGTGACCTGGACCTCACTACGTTCCAAGGCAGCCCTTTCCACTTCTCAGTATGGGTCTTTTTGTTTGTTTGTTTGTTTTTCCCTGCTATGAAGTCCAAACTAGTTTCTTCCACCCTCAGTTCCTTATTCTCAACAAAAGGTTTTAAGCAACAGTTAATCGTTTCTGTAAGAAAGCCCACCAAATATTTGAATATTGGCACTCTCAAGCAACTTGGTTCAGTGGTCCTCTCAAATACTTTAGAAACACAGCAATTACATGCTTAGCTTTTCAACTTATTTATGAAGAACTGAATCCCTTTCCCCTTACCCCCCTGTTGAGGTTTAGGGGTACTAGGACCCCAAAATCACAATATGCGGGTCCTGCCAGAAACAATTCTACTCAAGCCTTCTTTCAGTCAAAGACAAGGTTTATTACAACATGCATCATATTGGGCAGACCCTTATGGAGTCTGTACATTAGTGAGCTATTGGCTAGATTGTAAGAATCTGAGCCTCTTAATAGAGACAAGATGGACCTTATATACAGAAAGAATGCGGGAGGGACCTAGGAGTGGCCAAGTAGTTTGGTGTGACTGAAGGAGGGGTTTAAGGAGAATCTGAATGGGAGTGACCAGTAAACTGGTGTGAACAGAACTCCTGGGACCTGGATAATGGAGCCTGCCTAGGATTAAGGGTGGGAAATGGCCAAGGGGCCACAGGGAGGTAAGACAATAGAGAGGAGATTGGGTGTAGCCACAATGAAAGGTCAGTTGATGGGATTATAGCATCAGGAGAATACCAGAAATTTGACCACTTGGGAAAGTCCAGGGTTTTTCCTTTCTGGGGTCTAGCTCCCTTCCTCATCACCCCCACACACAGAAGGCAAGTCAAATCAAGAAATATTTATTAAGCATCTATTATATGCTAGGCACTGCATGAAATGCTTACACATACACAGCTTACCTTTTATCAAATTTTCATTATCCTATTTTCCTGTCAATTCTAGTCCCTAGTAGTCAATCCCATGTCCACTTTGGGAGGATTAATAATTATACAACTAATAGGTCCCAACCGAGCCTCTGTTGCCCATCCTTTGGGGTTAGATGGCTTACAATGAGTACAAATAGCAAATATTTTCTATTCTGAAAAGAAACTGATTGATACTTTTGTGATGGTAAACTAGGCCATTTTTTGTCTCAATTCTTACTTGTCCTTTAGTCATTGAGTGGGCATTGCCTCACAGAAGCTGAGACCTGGGAAAGACTTTAATTTAAAAAGGCCAAGGTCACCAACTCCATTCTGGGCCATGGCTAATCATTTTGCCTCATGTCTTTTCAGTGGCCTCTGATGACTCTGGAGGAGAGAGTGCTGGTGAAGACTTTCTCACAGCTCTGCCATAAATCCATCTCACCTACTAGTCAAGGAATGTCATTGCTTCTCTTTGAGAACGAAGGACAAACAACAACAACAATGACAACAACAATTCCCTAAGGCTGGAAAAGCCATAGGTATGTAGCACACATTGTAGTTGTTGAAATGAATTTCTGATTGGTATGTGTGTGTGTGTATGTATGTGTTGATCATATAGCTACAAAAACACAATATGCAATTAAGTGTGTCTGTTTTCCATAATGTTGGAAGAATCCTATGAATAGGATCAAAGGAATATAGCTGATTTAGGGAAAGTTTGGACTTTGTCAGCAGGATGGGACTTAATTCTAATTTGGTAAAAACATAGTAACCATCCCAGGACCAGAGACAAACATACCCTCTTAGAATGAAACGAAGAAAAAGGAGAGAACATTGCCCACTCTCTGAGAACCACAGAGAGCTTGAAACTTCCTCCGTCAAACTCCCTAAAGCCAAGAGATTTTTTTTTAGTCTTCAGCACATACCAGTGCTTAACCTATGGTAGATATTTAGTAAATGCTTATAGAGAGATTACTTTCCCTTTGATGATGGGCAGAGTACAGGATGGCCAGGTTGAGTTTGGTCTTCTGATGAATAGGAAAAGGTTAATCTCTAATACTATCATCTTGTGGTTAAACCATGATGAGAAATTTTAATAAATGAATTTGGCCATCAGGTTCCTTTTCCTCAGAGAAAGATTGTTCTGTCAGTATTGAATGAGAAAGCAATTCTCATAGTCTTACAATTTCTTCAGAATTTGCCTGGCTTGATAGACATAAATAAAACCAGGATAGAGATGGATATCTGGATAGAAGGATGGATGGATGGAAGACAGGAAGGAAGAGAGGGAAGAAGAAAAGAAGGAAAAGAGAAGGAAGCAGGAAGAGAGGAAGAGGGAAGGGAAGAAGAAAGGAAGAGAGAAAGGCAGGGAGGGAGGCAGCCACAATATGACCCAACAGTTAAAAACTCCAGGTTTCTATGACAATGGAGTATAGGCCAGGCTGTTCATATGTTCATATCCTGAGTACTCATAAATCCAGCTAGTGGCAAAATGGTTAAATAATTAAATAGTTAAGCTTGAATGTGTAAGAGAAACTTAAAAAAATAAGTGGAAAGCCATTAATTGGTCCTTATGAAGGGCAGGGCGGAAGCTGAGCATTTATGTCTTTAAGTGACTCTAAGTGGATTACTCTCAGACAGGTAATGAATATTACAGCCGAACGAACAAAGAACTGGAAATTGAAGTTCAGATTCTGGGTCCAACCCCGGGTAGTAACACTCACGCCACATGATGGCCTCGGCCGCGTTACTTCTTTCCTTCATGCCTCAGTTACCTCATGTATGAAGTAAAAAGACCGTGGTCTGTTAGAAATAACACCAATTCTGGAGTCAAAAGGCCTGGGTTAAAATTTCACCTTTAATGCTTACTACCTGGCCAAGTAACTTAACCTTGGAACTCAGTTCCCCATCTATAAAATGTGTTAAAAATTATTTTTCTTGGCAATCTGTGTCTTAGAGACTCAGAGCTCCACCCCCAGCCTTCTGCTTCAAAGCTCTTCAGAAGGACATCACTGGTAATGAGATTGCATTGAATCTTTTTATCCTGGTCAAACCAGACTCAAACCTGAATTGATTTTATCCCACTTAGGCTTGGATGGAGACCCATACTGCTGCCCAGATAGACCGAGGCTGGGAGTGGTCTGGTGAAATGATGGTGGGTTGATATGAGTCTCTGTTGAAAGGATATGTAATGCTGGATCACCAAAATCCCTTTAGAGCCAGTTCTGAACTGGGGGGGGGGGGGTAGTTTTGGACTGAACTCTCATGCAATGCATGTCAAGCAGATGGGGTGTGGGCCCAAGCCCAGATCTTTGCCCCTTGCCCCACAGGGAATTTGGCTCTATTTATGGCCAGCAGCTACTCATCTCCCTCTGAAAGCCTTAGCCCTACCTTTTGATCCTTTCAAACTTCTTCCTTCCAGTTCCCTTCATTATCTTTTCCCATTGTCTATTCAATCTCTCAGATCTTCCAAACTGAATTCTCACCTAGAAGGATATCCCTCCCCCCCCACCCAAAGTTACTTTAGTGTATATAAGATCCACCCTGGCCCCCATTCAAAAGCTGAGACTTTCTCATGCCCAAAAGGCTGAGACTCTCTCATGCTTTCTTGCGCCCATGGGCATTACTAATGTTCATATTCCTTAAGAGTCTGGCCTGTATGGTTTATCTCTAATAAACTTTTTCTCTAGCTGGAAGAAGATTTGAGTTGAATTCATTCAGGCAGGGCCTGCATCACAATCTCTGGGTCCCAGCACCCCTAAACCTCTAGCCCTCATCAAAGCCAGTCTGAGAAAAATTAAACCATGGACACACACACCCAATTTTGTTTTGTCTCTTTCTTAGATAATAAATTGGGGTTCACAAATGTATAGCAGGTTAGAAAAGATGGCCTCAGAGGTCCCTTCCAGATCTACAGGAATGATCTTATAGTTTATAAAATGCCTTCTGACCAGTTAATTCTAGGAGACAAGTTTCTTAATGCATAGATGTTAGCAAACCTTATTACTTTTTCTCTTCAGTTGAGATGATAGGGAAAAACAAAGATTTGCACAGGAATGCAGAATTGGAGAAAAGAAAGATTCAAGACAGTAGGATGACCTTTGAGAAGTTGCACCAATATAAATCACATTTCCTCTTCTTGTTTTGGAGCATTTTAGTAATATCCATTGAATTTTCCTCCCATCTTTGCTCCTCTCCAAGAATGGCTTGGCACAGGAGAAAGAGCACTAGGTTTGTAATCAGAGGATTTGGGACTGAATCCTGACTTTGAGTCTTCCTAAGAATATAGCCATGAGTAAATCATGTTACCTCTTTGGACCCCAATTTCCTAGCATTTAAATGAGATGGTCAGTAAAAAAAAAAAAAAAGTTCCATGGTTCATCACAGCTTGAATAAAAGAGAAAGTCAGAGCCACATAATTAAGAGAGTACTGGTTTCAATTCCAAGAAGGAAAGGAGGAAAGAAGAGAGAAGGGGAGATAGGGAGGGACAACAGGAGGGATGAGGGAAAGAAGGAAGTGCGATATAAACGGAGTAAGGGTGGAAGGGAGGAAGGAAAGGATGAAGGGAGGGATGGAGAAGAAAGGAAGAAAGGAAGGAGGAAGAAAAGAATAGAGGATGATGGAAGGAAAGTGAAAGAAAGGAAGGGAGAGAGGGAAGTTGTTACTCTAGACAAAAAGGGAAGTAGGCTGGTAAGAAGGGAGAGAGAGGAGAGAGGAAGGAAGGAAGTCAATGCTTGGGTACAAGCTCTGTTTGACAAGGATTATATATGTAAACCTGAAAAAGTTACTTACATTCTCAGTGCCCCAGGCAACAATGCTCAGAACTGCTGAGAAGGTTCTGGCCAATATTGGTAGAGGGAATTTCCTCTTCCAGGAAGTTGTCTACACCAATAAAAATAACAAATCTAGTTTCTATTCCCACCTTCCCCCAAACATCTCTAATTCCTCTTAATCCTTTTATCCTTCCATTAATTGCTGCTCCATAAGGTTTTAGAAAAAATGCCTACAGGTAATCTGAGCAGTTGGAGGAGACTGTGATAATTTTAAAGATAATGAGATTAATTGATGTAAGAATTAAAATAACAATAAATATTTTTGAGCTCTCCTAGAACAAGAGCTCTCCAAAGCATTCCATTGTTGTCAGTCAATAAACATTTACCAAACATCTAAGGTGTGTCAGGCACTGTGCTAAGCACAGTCTTTTGTTGAGGCTTTTCAGTCTTGTCTGACTCTTTTTGACCCCATTTTGAGGTTTTCTTGGTGAAGACACTGGAGTGGTTTGCCATTTCCTTCTTCAGTTCATTTTACTGATGAGGAACTAAGGCAAACAAAGTTAAGTGACCTGCCCAGGGTCACACAACTAGTAAGTATCTGAGGCTAGATTTGAACTCAGAAAGATGAGACTTCCTGATTCAGAGCCAAATGTTCTATCTACTGCACCACCTAGCTGTTCAAGCCTGGCACATAGTAGGATCTTAATAAATAATTGCTAACTAATTGATCACCCACTGTGTACAGAACACTGTGCTAGGGACAAGGTGAGGGACAAAATTTAGATAAGAAAAGGTGCTTGCTCTCAAAGCACTAGCAATCTAGTAGGACCAAGGAAGGGTTGAATATCAGGGCCATGGACTGATGGGTGTACATAGCATGGAAAGTTAACAAGGGACCGAGGCTAAAAGCAGAGGTCAGATAACATACTTGTATGTACTCAGAAACCTTTTCAGGTTTGGAGATGAGGATGTTCCTGAAAACCATTGTTCTTTTTCAAAACATTAGATACATGCTTTGTAGACACACACAAACATGAGAGCTTTTTTTTTTTACCACCAAATGCAGTGCAGCTGGAGATACTTATAGCATGTTGACACATGCCATGTGATGGCATTCATTAAACATGAGGACACTTATTTCAATGCATTATTTACATTATTGTGTGTTAGAATATTTATTCTGCATACTCTCCATTAGCTCTGCCATCCCTTCCAAGTCTGAAATTCTTTGAGTCTACCAGGGTCCCAAAGTACTGCTCTTTTTTTTTCCCTAGTGTAATACATGAGTGCATAAATTAGTAGAAAAATAGCACTGGGTCCCCCAAAGTTTGTACTCAAGAAAAAAAAAATGAGGGTAACTGATACACCATGTGAAAGTCTGCCATGTGTATTTTATACCAAGGAGTGGTTGTTGGTATGGAAGAATTGACAGAATTTCCCACTTGAGTCATTTCTTTTTGCAAAGCATTTTGCCTTCAAGAGAAGTATCTAAGCAAAACGTGTCTCTTCCTCTGGAATCTGATAGAGAACCTCTTAATAGAGTTACTCTTATTTTAAGACATAGGTGCCCTGCCTTTATTGATCACAAGTATTTAACTAATTTATATCCAGTCATTCATTTTTCAATCTTGTCCGACTCATCATGACTCCATTTGGGGTTTTCTTGGCAGAGATACTGGAGTGTTTTTCTGTTTCCTTCTCCAGCTCATTTTACAGATGAGGAAACTGAGGCAAGCAGAGTTAAGTGACTCACCCAAGGTCACACAGCTAATAAGTATCTGAGGCTCGATTTGAACTCAGGAAGATGAGTCTTCCTCACTCCAAGCCCATCACTGTATCCACTGTGCTACCTAGCTGCCCGACTATTTCATATCTGCTTCTATTTATTCCGTATTTGTGCTATAAATGTATATAAGTACATATGCCCACACATTCATATATCCATGCATGTATGTATGTGTACCTGTTGTCTCCATTAGAATGTAAGTTCCTTGAGGACAGGTACTGTTTCAGTTTTTCATCTTCGTAGTCCTAGGACAGTACATACTTGGTAATGGATTGACTGAGGCTCTCTTGGTTTGTAATTTCTTTCATCTTTCATAATGAGTTACTAAAGAATCCTTCCCTTCTGTTTCAGAGGTTGGTTTATATTTTAAAAAGACCCCTTGCAAATGAATGTCAAAATTCTCCAGACCTTTTCATGTAACAAGTTCCTTTCTCATAAGGATAACCTGGCCAATGCAGAGAAAGGCAGAAACATTAAAGGCATTCCCAATACTCAGCTACAGCTAGCAACCCTAGCTGTGCTATCTGCTAATTGCCCAGGAAAATAATGTGGCTTTCTGAGACCCTCCGGAGTGATGATTTGAAGTCTCAAGGAAAACACACGATGCATCAGATGTCAGAGCACAAACTTGATTTTAAGTTCCCAAAACAGGAAAGAACATATACTGCATGGAACGTTATGCTGTTCCAATTCCTATTTTCATTTTACCTTGTAAGGCCACAGAATGATGAAGTTAAGTTAGCTTTGCCCAGTGTCATTTGGCTAATAAATCATAAAAATTCAAGGCTAGGGCATGGGCAACCATAAATCAGTCACACAAACTCATCCTGGAACAAGCAGCATGAATAGTACCTTCAGGTCAGGGTTATGAGAGGCCAAACATCACCCCAGAGTGGAGAGACAGAGACCCCGGGATATTGGCACAAGCTTTCTTTTGGGAAGGCCTTGGAGGAGGGGTGGAAATCTCACACAGAATCACACATTTAGTGCCCGTAGGACACTCAGACGCCATCTAGTCAGATTCTTTCATTTAAACTGAATTTAAGAAGGGTAAAGTGACTGGCTCCTAGTCATATGATTAATAATCATTTCATGTAGCATTTTACTTTGACTGTCCCTGATTCCAAGCTCATTCTCTATCCATCTGGTAGCTTCCTTTTTTAACTCATTTTTCTTATTTGCTAATTTCTAAGTTCAGTTATTTCTACATTTTTTGCAACATTAAAAGTGTTGCCAAAATCTTCTGACTTGGCACTCTGAGGCATAGCCCCAATAACCACACCCTGGTTCTGGATCTGGTCATGGACACCCCTGGCTATGGCTTCACTAAAATTGAATCTTGGAAATGTTTTCAATCTAAGCTGCATTATAGCGTTTGGCCAAAAGACTCACTGGACCCCATCACTCACCTAGGCACAGTCCCTTTGGTTTAATCAATGAGTGAATAAGGAGTTTTGGATAAGACAGTGGGAAACTTTTTGAAAGTTTGGAAGACAATCAAGTTTAGATCTGGAACAATTTCTTCTACTCAGCAAACATAAATATTTGGAAACAAAAGATTGGAAGGGGGGAAAGGTTTAAAATGTGTCATTCTTATTTCAAAAATCTATTGAGCATCCACTATGTACGAGGCACTGGGTTTGGGGAAGCAGATGTAAGGCATGGTTTGTTGGGGTGTAGGGGCGTTCAGGGAGGACTAGCACCTCTAATGTGAGGACTTGCCAAGCCTTTTTCAGGGCTTCTCAACCACCTTTGGTGTCCAACCCATAACCCAGCTCTTACCCGTGACTCCTATAAGCTGTAGCGTGTGCAATGGCCTTGCTCTAGTAAAACCATCTCAGCAGATGGACTAAACCAGTTTGAGGGCAACTGACAGGCCTCAAGTCCATCAGTGAGCTAGAAGGATGTCTGCCTCGCGCATGTGAAGACTTCCCCTGGTGGAATGGGAGATGTGAACAATTTGGTCCAATTGCCATGAAGGTGACTGAAAAGCAGGCTCTGTGGAGCACTTAGAGCTTGGTCAGACATTGAAGATGCAAAGGTCATCCATTGCATCCTGGGCCATCACCAGTCATCCCGATTTTTGTCTTGCCACTGGACTTAAATGACTCTGGGAGAAAGAGTGAAGCTGATCCCTTTGTACAACTCTTTCTCATTTGAATCTAATTCATGTGAGAATCAAGACATCACCCCATGATGTCATTGGCCCCCTTCAAAAATGCAGGACAAAACAAGACATGGTCTATAAGAATCCAGAAGATGAGGAGCGATAGGGAGCAGACAGATACATAGGAAGATGAAGAGTAATTGGAAATAGTATATTATAACTAACTAATTAGAGGTATAAACAGAATACTATTGATCAATACTCTCAGAGCTCAAAGGATAGTTAGAACTGCCTGGGAAAGTTTCATGGAAGGGCTATGATTTGGTTATAATTAGAAATTCAAGGAATTTTAGTTGAGCTGTATTTGAAGGAAACAGTAGGTAAGCCTTGAATAGGTAGAAAAGAAAAGGCATTCTGTACCTGAGATACCATATGAGCAAATGAATGAGGTGGGATTATGTATAGGGAACAATGAATAGGATTACTTTGGCAGGAACAGCCGGTATTCTAAAATAAGGAGAGGAGATGAAATTAGGTGTGTAGCTTATTTTGGAGAACATCAAATGCCAGCTAAAGAATTTGTAGTTTTCCCCATGGAAAATGGGGAGCGATCAAAGTTCATTGAGCTAGGGCCAGTAGGGAAACATGATATAGAAAACAGGATTTAGGAAAATAAAACTTCTAAGGATAATTCCAAAATTTTAACCTAAATATCTAGGAAAATGAGGGTAGCGATGATAGAAATGAATAACATAGATCTGGTGTTGGGGCTCTGGGAACAATGATGAATTAAGTTAAGGTAACATAGGTCCAGGTGAGACCACTAGGTGGAGCTATTCAGCAGACTGCTAAAGGCATGAAAACAAAACTCAGGAGAGAGGTCAGGGCAGGAGGTGGGAATTTGGGAACCCTCTGCAGAAAGAGGCCACTGGCTGTGTAAACAGCATTCCAGTTCCTAGATATCTTTTAAGACAGTTATACGATCTTGACAGCATTGGACCCAAACGACTTTCACTTGAAATAGTCGAATATTGTAATTAAATCAAAGTTTTTACTTTGGCTCAAAAAGAAAATCTAACTGGTTATTCCAACTCCCCCTTTCACTTTGTAGATGCAGTTGTAAGCCTTTAAACATGAACACTGTGCCTCAAAAAAAAAAAAGGCAGCTGAGAACAGAACGTTATTTTTTTCTGTATTATCATATGCAATCAGCATTAGATGAAATATACTAAAAAAAATGACTTATTCAGAATAAACAGCATCTAACACAAAGACATCCTCACAGATGGGAAGTTGTCATCATAAAAGCCCACCCCCCTCTCACCCCACCAGTACACTATTATGACTTCAAGAGGCAATTTCAGTATCACATCTGGGAAATGTCATTCATTAACTTCTCTGGCATCACTGAATAGACTATAAACACAGTATACTGGATCGCTGACATATCTTTGAGTGGTTTACTTTTTCCTTTTAATCTTAAATCATTTTTATTTGCTTATTTGACACATTGAGTTTTATGCTGTTAAAGCCTCTTCCCCTCTAAATTTTATCTTATTTTTGTGTTGATTTTTTTTTTACAATAATAATATTATGCAATAACATGATGAAATTGACCACACTGTTAGGAAAATAGGTGCCATGAAAAGGGTATTAACACTTCATGGTGATGTGGGATTGAATTACAAGGGCCATTACCAGGAAACAAGGTATCATAGACAGCGGGTCATATAATCTAACACTTACCCAAATCATGAATCCCGTTAACAAAACCTCCTATGGGAGGTGATCTAGAAAATTAGAGGTGGAAAGAAACAGAAAGTATCTAGTCCAAATGTCGCATTTTAGAGATCAAGAAAGTGGCATCTAATGGGGTGTGGGTGATTTGCTAAAGGTTACCTAGGTAATAGGTGGAAAAGCCAGGATTTGACCCCAGGTTCCTTGGTTCCAAGTCTGGTTCTCTTTTCCCTTTAAAATACTGATTCCTTGAGGGTTTTTTTCACTCAAGGATTATTTGGTCCCTTTGGCCCTAGCTAAATAATAATGTAGCAACTATGCTACTATGACAGCAAGGTGGCACAATGGATAGAGCATGAGGCCTGAAATCAGGAAGACGAGTTCAAATCTGGTTTCAGACATTTACTAGCTGTGTGACCTTGGACAAGTCACTTCACCCTGTTTGCCTCAGTTTCCTCATCTATAAAATGAGCTGGAAAAGAAAATGACAAACCACTCCAGTATCTTTGCCAAGAAAACCCCAAATGGGGTCATGAAGAGTTGGACACAAATGAAAAAAGACTGAAAAACAACATTATGCTATTAGTTCATGAAATCATAGGGAGTTAGAGTAATAGATTATAACCTATGATCTCTTGGTCATAAAAGATGACCAGCCCCATCTCTGCCCTTTAATTATTCTGACCAACTATCTGTCATTTTTTCCCTGAGATTTCTACGGAAGGAAATTCTACTGAGTCCTCTGGTCATCCATTTCTGGATCCACAAAGCATTTTGGAACTCTCTAGAAAAAGTTGTGATATTAAGAACAAAGCATTTTTTTTTTATCCTTTTCTCTTTAGTTCTGCTCAATTCTATTAATTAGGATCTATCTCACAGGCCCTTGTCACTTTTCAGTTCATTAGAAACTTTCTGATGAATTGCAATTTCAGCAGCTCCTTCTTTTCAAGATCTTTTAAAGATACAGATATTTGCATACCCACACTGACTACTTTATGGTCTTAGATTTCAAGGAGAAGATTGAAATGGGATCTGATAAGCCACTCCTGCTAATTTTAATGGAAGAATTTCTGAATCTTTTAACAATGTCTGTGTCTTAATTAGAAGAGCATAATTTAATCGAGGCTTCAATTTTCCTCGTGAGTAAGATTTGACTACAAGGCCTTTAGCTCTAAATCTAGAATGCTTTATTTGATATCAAAATCCAAAACCCATTTTCCCTGGTTATTGAAATAATTATTTACTGAGGGGTGTGGTTTCAGAAAGTCTTGGGAAGACATATCAACTGAGGTAAAGTGAAGTGAGTAGTAGCAGGAGAACATTGTACACAGTAACAGCAATATTGTAAGGGTGATCAACTGTGAAAGACTTAGCTAATCGGATCAATACAATGATCCACAAGAATTTCAAAGGACCCGTGACGAAAAATGTTATCCACCTCTAGAGAGAGAACTGATGAACTCTGAGTGCAGACTAAAGTCTATTTTTGTCACTTTTTTTTTTCTTGTTTTCTTTTGGCAACATGGTTTATATGGAAATATGTTTTTTATAACTTTATATATTTAATGAGTATATTGTTTGCCTTATCAATGGATAAGGAAGACACTAGAGGGAGGGAGAGAATTTGGAACTCAAAATTTTTAAAAATGAAATTATTAGTTACCTAAAAGTAGACCAATACATTTTAACAGAACATCAAAGGGGAGTAAAATTGATGAGAAATTCTCCTAATTTTTTTTTCTGACAAAAAAAGACAAAAATTAGAGATACTCAAATGAATGAAGGCATAGATGACATACTTATCCAATGTTCAGATCATGCAAAGCTGGTGAGGGAATTGGTTGATGAACTAGAGAAAGAAATCAGGATCCAAAAGGATCTTTATGGGCTAGAGCATTGGACAGAACAAAAAAAATAATTAAAAGTAAATCAAAAGTATTGGGTCCAAGACAAAGAAGTTTCACAAATATAAGATGGGGGAGGCTTAGAGAGACATTGTTTGAAAAAAAGACCTGTGGGATTCAATGGGCTGCACACCCAATATGAATCAGTGGTACAATATGGCAGGGGGAAAAAAAAAGCTAATATGATCTTGAGCTTGATAATGCAAGGCAGAGCTTGCAGAAACCAGGTGGTTATAGCCCTGCTGTGCTCAGCCTCAATTAGACAATTTCTGCAGTATTATACTCAGTTTAGATCACTTTATTCTGAGAAGGATACTTATAGGCAAGGAAGGATCCAGAGGAGGTTAACTAGGATGGGGAAGAGTTCCCAAATTCGTGCTGTGAAAGGATTATTTCAAGGAACTCAAGATATTTAACCTGAAGAAAAGAAATCTTAGGACTAGTTGCTTTCAAGTATTTGAAAGGCTATCCCACAGAAGACTTTGCTTGTCCTTGGGAGCAGAAACAGGAACAAAAGGAGAAAGTTAGTTAGAAAGAGGCAAATGTAGGTTTGATATCAGAACAAGCTTTCTATTTGAGCTGTTCACAAGTAAAATGGATTGCTATATGTAATGGGTTGCCCGTGGATTCCCCTTCATGGCGGGAAGCTTCAGATGAAGGCTAGATGACCACTTGGCAAGTATATTTTCGGGGAGATTCTTGTTCAGCTATGGAATGATTCCCTCAAGCTTAAAACTTCTGATTATAGGTCAGAACTAAGTTATATGGGACCTGGCAAAAATATAATGATGACTGGGCATGGCAGTATAGACCCATAGGCCCTACTTTTGGAGAGGCTGAGACTGGTGGATCCTTTGATTTCCAGAGTTAAGAGCTATAATAGGCTAAAGCTATTTGGGTGTTCACACTAAGTCAGATACCAATATGGAGAGCCCTGGAGGGAAAAGGTTAAATGTTAGGAATGGACCAGGCTGCCTAAGTAGGTCAAAAAGGGAGGTCAAAGCTTCCATGTCAATCAGTAATTGGCCTAGAGCCCAATAGTGGCTCCTCTATGTCTAGATTGTATGAGATAAGGAGACCTATCATCATCATCATCATCATCATCATCAATCATGATAAGCAGGTGGTTATAGTCCTGCTGTTAATTAACATTTTTCTTAAAATGCAAGTTAAGTTGGCTTTAACTTTTTTTCCCCACATGATCTCAGTAAGTATGTTACATATTCATTCTAGTTTATGTTTAATTTTGTCTTATTCAGTATTCAGGTCCTGCCAGCAAAACAACATAACAATGTTCTACTTATCCCACTCAAGTAGGAACAAAATAAATCCATTAATTGTAATTTAAATAGAAAATAATTTTGTAAGAAAAAAAATCAACAAATAAAATAACCATCAAAAGTATTTCTGTAAATGCATTTCTAGTAAGTTTTTTTTAACTGTAAAGAAATTAGAAGGGAAATGAATGAGTATGATTTCTGAAAATATTGCTCACTCAGATTTTTCAATGAGATTGCCACTTGAGAGCTTTTGTAACTAAGTTTCAGTCTTAAGGAACCATTGTACTAAGTAAAAGATTGACAGAATATAATGGAAGAGATGCTCAATAAATGATTGAGTGACAGGGACATAGGATATCTCTGTCTGGGAAGGAAAGGCAGGACTGTCAATCAAATTGTTTTGCATACACTGCTCCTGTCTGTTCTTGGCAGTTCAGTGTTCCTGATACACTTGTAACATTACCTTCTGGAGATGATGCTTTCCTCAAAGCATCTGTTCTTGATTTCTTTGCTATGCAGTACACTTATTCTTCTACTTGTGACCATAACCAGGGAGGTAAGCATTGAGAAGGGTAGCAGGAAGAAGGTAGCTGCCAATACCACTGAAGAGAATGTTAGCATCCCCCCACCCCATGCCTGTGCACTGCAGGATATAAACACGGGACTGTTAGAGCTTAATGTTGCCTAAATGGGACCTTGTGCTGTGGTTGTAGAGCTGAATACACTGACAGGAGAGTAAATAAGAGTTTAGTGATGTTTTCATTATGGTTTTTTCTGTTTATGTTTCTGTGGATAACTTGCATATTAGGCTGTACTTTAAGCTGCCTGATGTCTTAGGTATAGGCTCCTCGACTATGACTCAATTAATCAATCAATAAACATTATATAAGTACTTGCTAGATGACAGGCACTGTGCTAAATTCTAGGTGTATAAAGAAAGACAAAAACAGGTTCTACCCTCAGGTAGCTTACATATTAATGGGCGAGACCACGGGTAAATTATTAGGTACATGCAAGATATATGATACGGAATAGAATGGAATGGAAGATTATCTCAGAGGGGAAGGTCTAGCAGCCAAGGCTTTCTGAAGATAGTGGCATCTGAATTGATTCTTGAAGAAAGCCCAGGATTCTAAGAGATGATGGTGAGGACAGAAAGTAACTGGGCAACAATTAGTGCTAAGGCACAGGGATGAGAAATGGAACATCCTATGTGAACAATAGCTGCATCTTAGAAAACAATTTCTGAAGTGTGTGCTCTAAGGTATAGATCAGGGGTGGGGGACCTGTGACCTCGAAGCCACATGTGGCCCTCTAGGTCCTCAAATGTGGCCCTTTGACTGAATCCAAACTTCACCCAACAAATCCTCTTAATAAAAGGATTTGTTCTGTAAAACTTGGACTCAATCAAAAGGCCACACCCAAGAACCTAGAAGGCCACATGTGGCTTCCAAGGTTGCAGGTTCCCCACCCCTGGTATAGATTCATCAGTCACAAAACTCTCATATTACATAGTTACAGTTTTTGCGCCAAAGTTCATTTTTTAAGATACTGCTTTTAAAATAGGAAATTATCCCAAATTGAGCAGAACAAGTTCATCACTGTCATCAAGTATTATATAGTTTTTGTTATCTTTAGATTTTTTTCCCCATTTTTTTCTTTTATTTTATTCTCTATAGTTTGGCTTGTATTTCCTCATTAGCCATTCAGTAATTTTGTCTACATTAGAGAGGAAAGAAAATCACGGCATTAAGTTTAATTTCAGGGAATTTAAAAAAAAAAGCTACTAAAGAAAGATATTAACAGTTTAACATTTTTTAATATAAAACCAGTTTTGTTTTCTCCTTAGATGAGAGGTTGTGTTAATCGATATTGAAAATTTGCACTTGAGAAAAGTGATCACAAATGGAGGAGCTATTCTGAAGTCATTCTTGATATAAATCAAATAAAAAGGTGAATTCTCATTGTTGGATCATTTTTCATCTTCCTTATGCTAACCTTACCATCATAAGTAGTTCTACAAGAATGATATGCAAATGAACTCTAGTCTTAGACTCAATTAATTATTTTCAATGGTAGGAAACAGTACGATATTAGAAAGTAAGTGGGTTCAGTTAAGTCTGCCACATGACAAAACAACCCAAGTGAATTAATAGGTTCTATGAAATATTCAAGCTAAATTAGTAGAGGGGAAATGATCATGTTAATCATTTGGCAAATTAAATGTAGTTTACCTTTAAGCCAGAGTGTTCCTTGACAATGGTCCTACTCCAATGCCTCACATAAGCATGGAAGCAACCCTGAGTTCTTGAGTAATATTCCAATGGAATCCAATTTCTGGTCAGGTGTCTCAAGTAGAAAAGTCTTCAAATATATGCCTGATAAAAGGTTGTGTCTTCTGTCTGGAACAGGTTATCATCTCAGATCTGGTCCCTATGTTTTGGCCATAGTGATCCAAGAAATTGATCACAGAACCATAGATTAAACTGGCAAGTACCTCAGAAGCCATTTTTATAATCCTCTCTATTTACTCATAAACAAAACATGACTACCCGGGGCTATGTAGACAGTTGACATTGGAAGTGTGTGGGAACAGGTGTAATTAAGAATCATACAGTTCTTAGACAGTCCTAAATTATGAAGGGTCATTACCCTTCTTGCACAATCTTTGTCCAGTGATGGAGATGATAGAATACACTAGCGCCTGATGAATATCCCTGTTGCCACTCTCACTCTTGATAAACTCAGAAGGCATAAAGAAGTTTCAAACAAATCTACATCACAATATTGGTGGGGAATGGGGGCAATTCTATTAAAATCCTCCAAGATGCTTAAGACATATGTATGTGTGTGTGTCTATGTATACACACGCATACTCACACTGTTACAGATAGATAGATATAGATATCGATAGATATAGATATGGGCATCTAAGTGGTGCAGTAGCTCGGTACTACACCTGAAATCAGGAAGACCTGTGTTCCAATCAGGCTTCAGACACTTGCTAGCTGTGTGACCCTGGACAAGTCAGTTAACCTTGTTTGCCTCAGTTTCCTCATCTGTAAAGGAAGGTAGAGAAGGAAAAGGCAAACCACTCCAGTATCTTTGCCAAGAAAACCCCAAATGCCATCACCAAGTCAGACATGACTGAAATGATTTAACAACAGCAACCGAATGAATACAAGTTCATCTGACATTCAAGATGACCTCAGGCCTTCACATTTTGACCCTTTATGTCATGAAGTTTGTCAAATTACCCAAGTAGTTACATCTCCTTAGAAGAGATATTCTTAACAGAGAGTCTTTCAATTAAAAAAATGACAATTTCATTTCAATATAATTGGTTTCCTGTCTAATCCTTTGTCTTTTATTGTATGTATTTAATAAAAGTATTATTCTGAGAAGAGGTTCATAGGCTTTACCACACTTCCAAAAGTGTCCATGACGTAAGAAAGGTTAAGAATTCCTGTCTTAGAAGAAAGGAGGAGAAAGGGATTGGAAGGATAAGAAAATTAACAGTGCCTTAGTCTTCCATTGCCAAAGGGGACTCGACAATGACACCTGGCCCCTAGCCACCTGGACAAAGGCCTGAACTAGAGCCCTAGCAACAGGGAGCATGAGAAACTCAACAAGGGCATAACTCCCCATTGCCAAGCCTGCCCCTGGGAGAAGAGGCCATTGCATATGATAGAGAAACATGTTTTAAATGAAACAAATCTGCATTACCAAAGTGCTAGGGCCTGAGGCAGATCTACTGTTGCTTATTAAAAAGGTTAAGAAAATGAACTTTTTACTGGCTAGCCAAGTCTGAACAACTCCCTTGTCTTCCCATCCTTGAGAGCTCCAAGTTGTTTAGGTTAAAACTGCCTTCTCAGCTATCAATCCCTGCTCTCCCATTACCATTTACATCTCCCTGACCCTGACAAAATATCCACCCTACTCTTCCTTCCCTTTTAATTGTTCCCCCATTCATATCAGAACTCTTTCTCTCACAATATCTTCCATTTTCTTGCAAGTGGAAAGCCATTTCCAGATAACACTTATGTTACTTGTACCTTTCCAGTACAGAACTCATCTTTTCTTACTTTCCTAAACCCACAATCATTAAGCCAGCAAAAGAAAGATTCCTCCTTAACATTCCCCCCTACCACTTCTAGACTTTTCCTCTGCCACAGTAATTTCTCTTATTTACTTTGAAGTCCAAACTCACTATCTACATCACTGGATCCTAGAGTTTGGTGGAATTTATCTAGCAACAACTAGAACCTAGGTCATTCTCTTTTCATCCACCAAGTCGACTCGGGTCTTACAGTCTTCTGGTCCAGGCTCCCAAGTCACCTTGAATTTACTTAGAATATTCTAATAATATCCTTACATGTACATGCATAGAATGCTAGATCTTGACTGTTTTAGCCACTTAATAAGTGCATGCAAATTGGATTTCTAGGTAAATATAAACACGGAAATCAATATAAAAGAAAGCCTGTTCTAGGGACACAATTGAACTTCAGAACCAACTTTGTAAATTGGAGGTGTCTAATCCTCCCAGTTCCAATTTCTTTGCACTTTATAATTTTCACCTCTAGCCTCAGCAAAGAACCAATATTAGTAGCATTAGATACTATCTGAACTATATTGATGCATGTTCTGTGTAGAGGAATTCACTCTGTTCTCATTTCAATCACATTTTCATGAAAATAGAGAATTTTTGGCAGTAGAAAGGTTGATGAAGCTACCTTAATGAAACAAACTGTCTGCAAATAGAAAGCTCCTAGCCTTACAAGAGAAAGAAGAAAAGAGCTAAAGTGAGACAAGTTATTTGTAGCGACCAACATCTATAGATAGATGGATGAATGGGTAGATAGATAGATAGATGAGACATAAGATGGACATACAAAAATCATCATCACAATAACATTCATAGAAAACTTTAGGTTTTCAAAGTACTTTAAAAATCATCTCATTTTATCTTCCAGAAAATTCTGAGAGGTAGGTGCTGTTATTATCACCCCCATTTTACAGATGAGGAAACTGAGGCAAACAGAGGTTAAGACATTTGCTCAAGGTCACACAGCTAGTAAATGCCTGAGGCCAGATTTGAACTCAAGTCTTTCTGAGTCCATACCTGGAGTGCTATTCAGTGTGTAACCTAGATCTTCTGCAGTCTCCATTTCTGTCTAATCCTCAGTTCCCCATCATTTTCTATATGTAATTTAGGCTTTCCATACATGGATGTATATATAAATAGGTACGTATAAGAATAGTCATAGCTACCTAGCATTTACGTGACTCTTTAAGGCTTGCTAAATGCTTAACAAATATTATCTTATTTAATCCTCACAACAACCCTGGAAAGTAGGCTCTGTTATTATCCTCATTTTGCAGATGAGCAAATAGAGGCTGAGAGGCATTACGTGACTTTCTCAGAGTCAAACAGGCAGTACTGGAGGCAAGATTCAATCTCATCTTCCTAACTCCAAGTCCAGCACTCTAATCATCATGGCACATCTAATGAAGAATTCAAACATATAAACAATGAGTTTTGAAACAAAAACATAAAAGGAAAAGAAACTGGGGTGTAATGGGACGGGTAAGGGATGGCAGGTAGATAGCCACAGTACCCCAGTAGCACCCTTAAGTTGACAGAGAAGCCAAGGAAAGTCTCTGGCAGATTGGGTGTCTCCCTCTTTGATGAATTTATAAGATAATGTGAACAGTAACCCAGGATGGGCAATGATTTGAATGGGTGGATGGAACTTTAAAATTGATGAGATCTCATAGCCATATAAATATGAGGATGTGTATAGCTCCTATATGTGTAGCAGCTTCTTTGTCTTTATTTCATTATTGAGATCTACTCTATCCTAATCATTTTAATATAAATTATGTAGATGACAAAGCAATGAGACCTTTTTAGAGAATTTTTTTGAAATGGCTTAATCCAACGAACTGGCAACTTCTTGGTTCAATCTGAGTCAAGCCAAATATATGGCTACAAAAAGTCATTTTGATGAAGAAACAATAGCAATTTCTACAATATCCCTTTGGAGATCAGGAAAAAAAAGAGCAAAAGAAAAAGCATCTGGGAATTAAAAAAAAGATACAAGAAGGCAAAAGAAGCCAACCAACACTATGAGCATGAGCTCCAATTAAAAGAAGAACAAAGAAGCAATAGGGTACCACTCATTGGCATCACTTTCGAAGAAAGGTACTTTAGCAATTTTAGAAGAAAATTAAAAGCATAAATAAAATTGCAAAACAAAGATGAGATTAGAGCAACATAAATGATGCAACTGTGACTGCAGGGCTGGCGAGCCTCTGGATAAGGAGAAATTATGAATCATGGGGGAGCGCTACTTTGCCTCGATTAATATTTCTTAAGCATTCCCAATAGGCCCCACCGCGATATGAAAAAAAGTATGGACATCCCAGAAGTCTACTCTTTATCTTCTCAATAAATTCTCATTTCTTTATCTAGAGCTGGATGGTTGAAGAAAAGAACAAAGTGGCACTCCTGTGTGTGTGTGTGTGTGTGTGTGTGTGTGTGTGTGTGTGTGTGTGT
>NW_020954577.1:35207567-35277208 GCF_900497805.2 Vombatus ursinus
TGTGTGTGTGTGTGTGTGTGTGTGTGTGTGTGTGTGTGTGTGTGTGTGTGTTATTCCTTTACATCCAGGTCTCCGATTTGGGGCAAGAATTGCATAGCAGCTCCCATACTACCATCTCATGTTTTTCCTCCTTTCCAAGGGAGAGAACGATGCATATCTTCCCTCAAAATTCTAAAGATGGGAAAGAATAAAATCATAGTTAAGAGTGGAAGAGATTGTGTTGAAGAGATAAGGGGAAAGAGTAAAGAATCTAGGAAAGGAGATTAGGAAAGAAGAATAAAGGGTAGTGCCATAATTCATATTACTCTATTCTTTAATACTGTTAAACTCCCTGAGAGTTATGCTCTCTGCCCTGTCTTTGACTTATCACAGGATAAAGGCTGTTAGATCTGAAAGAGAATTTAGAAGTTATCTAGTTCAACTTTCACATTTTTCTAGATAAAGAAACTGAGAGCTAGACATGTTACCTGACTTTTCCAAACTTGAGCGGCAGAGCTGCGAACCCAGCTCCATTGACTTCTCAGTCATTGCTCTTCCCACTGAGCCATACCGTGGATGTCATTGGATGATATTGGGATCATTCCGGCTTTTTATCCTACCTCAAGTCTCGTTCATGACTAATTAAGATGTCCAAAATAAGATAAGAGCACTTTGGGGGTGGTGAAACTGCAAGGGATCCCTTCAATTTATTCTAAGGAAATTTAAATAGCTATGTTATTTCCTGTCATTACTTTCATGCCCTTACTGTACTTAGTCAAACTCTCCTACTGATCTGCTGCCCATACATGAAAGTCCATATCATGCCCTTATGCCTTAGGTTATAATGTAATAGATTTAAAGGTGGAAGCTCCCTTAGATGTCATCGGGTCAATCCCCTCATTTTACAGATGAAGAAACTGGTGCTAGGAGATGTTCAGTGACTTGACAGGGTCACACAACTATTAAGTGTCTGAGGCAGGATTTTAACTCAGAGCATCTTGACTCCAAGTCCAGAGCTCCGTCCACTGCATCACCTAGCTGCTCCGCATGTCTGCAATGCACTGCCTCCTCTTTTTATTTCTTGGAATTTCTAGCTTCTTACAAAGTATTTCTCATATGCCACTTCTAACACAAGATCTTTCCTGACCTTCCCCCTCACAATTATTAGTTTTTTCTCTATCTTTTAGTTTCTTTGTATTGCCTTTTTTTGCATGTGAAAATATATGTATGTGCATATACATACATATGTGTATTATGTGTGTATGTGTATATACCTATACATATATATTTATATACATAAGTATATGCATACATATATATTGTGTGTAGGTGTGCATAAAATGTTATTGTTGAGTCATTTCAGTTGTGTCTGACTCTTCGTGACCCCATTTGGGATTTTCTTGGCAAAGATACTGGAGTGGTTTGCCACATCCTTCCCCAGCTCATTTTACAGATGAGGAAACTGAGGCAAATAGAGTTAAGTGACTGGCCCAGAGTCACACAGTTAGTAAATATCTGAGGTCAGATTTGAACTCAGGAAGAAGACTCCTCTTGATTCCAGGCCCGGTCATAATGTATGTATGTATATGTATATGTATGCAGATCTGTTTGCATACCATGCCGTTCCCCTTTTCCCCACCCCTACCATTGCAAGGTAAACTCCTACAAAGGCTGGGGCTGTTTGGCTTCATTTTTTCCCCAAAGCCAAGTATAATAAACTATACATATTAAGTGTTTTCTCTTGTAGCTTGAGAGCTACAAGGCTCTTTAGAGGTTAGATCTAGTCAAATCCTCTTGTTTTACGTATGAGGAAACTGATCCAGGGTTCAGAGGGTGTCATGAATGACCCAAGCAATGGCAGAAGCCAGGTTGTCTGACTCACAATCCAATGATCTTTTCACTTTGTGTCTCTGTTGAACTGAATTCAGTAAATAGTTTCCTGCCTCGTCTTTTCCTAAGCATGTAAGGTCACCTTTGTCATCACACCCACAATTCATGCTGAATTCTAACATTAACACATGCTCACGCTTTTATTAAGTCTATTCTGAACAGCAGCCACACCTTAACACCAGAAATGGATCGCTTTTTTAGTAAACTATGTCTTGCAAATGAAGCCACGTTTATTCCAAAAACGGAGTCTAAATCAACCTGTCAAAACAGCTTGTCTCCTTAATGGGTGAGTACAAGTAGGTCTTCTTATATAAACCTAAGTGAGTCAGCCTGAAAATTAACTCAACTCAGGTCTTGATTTTCTTTCCCAGGAGACTTTTTTTTTTCTTTTTCCTGAGATTCCAGTTCCAAGTAATATCACTGTGAAAGGCAAGGTGATCCATATTTACACTCTTTTAATAAGTTATACTTTTCCCACAGATAAACAAACTTCTTACAAATTTATACATTTACTTAGCAGCTATGTATTTCACATCTATTCTGTGTGAGACACTGTGCTGGGGCATTGTTGGGAATTCAAAAACAAATGAGCTGGCAGGTTCATGAGTTTATAATCTAGTCAAGAAGATAAAAGACATGTCCAAATAACTATAAGGCAGAATGTTTTGTTAGAGAGATATGGTGAAGGAGTTCTGTGAAATTGGAGGTGGGAGAGATCACTCCTGGAATGAGAAAACAAGAGAAACTTCATGGAACTGTTGGCATGGAAAATGGGTCTTAAAGAATGGACAGGGATTCAACAGATGGGAGGCGGCCACTAAGGAAGTAATAAGAGGCAGTTTGAAGGGTACAGACAAAAGCATGGAGGCAAAAAAGCAGGGGACCTGTTTAAGTACTCCAGTATCATGGGAGAGTAAGATACACATTAAAAGAAAAATGGGAGATAAGACTACAAAAGAAGGTTAGGGCCAGCTCACTGTTGAGGGCATTGAATACTAGCATGAGAAATTAGCATTTTATTTAGTAGACAACGGGGAACCACTAGAACAGTTTAAGCAGGGAAATCATATCTTTAGAGTTGTACTCTGTTAATCTGACAACGTTGTTTAGAATGTGCTAGAAGAAAAATTTGAGACAGTGAAGCTAGTTAAAGGTTCAGACAGTAATCTTAGTGAGAAATAATTAGTATCTCAGCTAGGGCAATACTAGTAGAGCTCTTAATAAAGTACTGATATGAGAGATAGTGCATGATGAATAGATTATGGGCCTTAGAACCCAGGAAGCCCTTGGTTCAGCTGTTGTCCCAGAGAATTGCTAAGTCTTTTACCTTCGGCAAATAATGTACCCTGGCCTGCTCTCAATTTTTCATTTATAAAAATGAAGGGCTGGGAAAGATGGCCTCTTGGGTACCTTCTCTCTCTAGATCCATGATTTTATTCCGAGGGAGGTAGAATCAAGCAGAATTCTCCAAACTTCCACTTATTTACACATTAAAGTATCATCTACCAGCCTCAAGAAGAGTCTATTATCAAAGACATTGGTGGGTGTAACATCAGTTGACTTAATCATGATACTTTAGATAAATATATAAGTAAGGCAAGAGTGACTAACATATTTTGCCTTTTCAGTTCTAAAAGTGGGAAAGATATACTGAGTTGTATAAATTGATATTGTTAAATATAATAAAATCGTATTAGATAATTAAATAAAATAATCCCTCCCACAGAGTGATTCTCATTTCTAATGGACTTTAAGATTGCAAATGTGTTTTTATCTCATAATAGCCTTTAGAGGCAGATAACCTTGGTCTTATCTATATTTCACTGATGAGTAAACTGGGGCTCCAAAAAGTGGCCAAATCCTTAGGGATTATGTTCCTGCAAGTCATTTGCCCTCCCTCTCTAGGTCTCAGATTTTTTATTGGCCCAATAAGTGGGTTTGGCTTGATGACCTCTGTCACTAATCATTGGAACACCTATATTGGCATACTCTGCACATACTTTATTCCTGGTGCCCTCCCTTTTCTTCTCTCACCCCCGTTAGATGATCAGGTTCTTGATTTTTTTTCCAGTATATATATGTACAAATTGCCTCCTCTGATAAAATACAAGCCTATTTAGGTCAAGGATTGTTTTATTTTTGACTTCATGTTGCTAGAACCTAATATAAAGCCGGGAACTTAGTAAAACTTTCGTAAATGTGTGTTAATTGAATGATTGACAACATCAATTTCAATTCTCAGTTGATGGTCCCATGATCATAGCTACAGTAGGATTCTAACATATCTCCAGACTCAAAGTCCAGTACACTGTCTATTATGCTGCACTACCTCTAAGAAACTAAAACAATAATAATGAAAGTAAAAATTAAAAACAAAACCATCAGCTTCATTTTCAAACTTAGCCATTAAGAAAAAAGTCCAGAAGAAAAGGCTGGCTTCTCTAAATGAGAGTTATGTAATATATTCCCAGTGGAATCATTCATATGTGAATAAACTAACAAACTATGGAAAACTGGACCCAACAGTGTCATTGGCATTCAATAACAGCAGTGTCATTTAATCACTTGTAGCCAACGGAACATTTGCCAGCCAAAAATTATGGTTGAGGGTGGGGAGGAGGGCTGTGTGTGAGGAAGAGGCCTTTATTGCTTTAGAAGGAATTAGATCCTGAGGGGACCAAAGTACTCAAGAGTGACTTTGTGTCTAAAGAGACTGCTTCAGTACACAATGTAAATTAGGCATTTGGAATGTTAAAAAAAAATCGATTAAGTAAATATGTATTTAGGGACTCTAAAAAAATCATGCTAATTACCAATACAAAACACCCAATGACTCCACGGGGCCTCTTCTATACATCCAGGCAATTTAAAAACTCCATCTTGTTTACTCAACACACAGAAATGATTCCAGAGAAGCCACTGAAGTCCGTCATCCCCAATGATCAATGCACCTAGAATGGCACCCCATTTGTTTGTACGTGTCTTATTTGTCCTCTACTAGATGATTGGCAGATTGAGAACAAGGGCCATATTTAAAGTATCTCTTTATCCTCCTCACTATATAAGGCAAGTAAGTGAGTGGTCTCTACACAAAGGAAGAACTCAAGAAATGTTTCTTCACTTGAATAAAATGACCTAATGGATCCTTTAGGATCCCAAATTTACATTGGCTAAGTATACCTATGGGAACTGAAATGCTTCGTGAAACATTGCTTCTAAAAGGGGCCAAAGTCAATTTTAGTTAATAATAATAAAAAGATCTATTAGTTATTTCTAAAGTAACCTCAGCCATTTCATAGGATTACAGGTTTAGAAGTGGAAAGCATATCAGAGGTCATCTGCTTTGACCCTTTCATTTTTGAGATGAAGAATATGTCATACTCAGAGTTGAAGTGGTGAGATGAGGAAATTGAGAAAGGATAATTAAGTAAGTACTTACCTCAACACAGACACTAAGTAGCATGGCCTGGATCCAAACCCAGACCCTGTAACCCTAATTTCTGTACTCATCCTACCATACTGCAATGCAACAAAATCTCAAGTTCTACATCATCTTTAATTATCCATCCCAAATATAAAAAGTCTGACTTTAATGAAAATGAAAAATAGGAATACAACTAGTCCTAGGTCTCCTAGGTTTCATGTTTTTGCTATCGTGGTATTGTGAAGCTACATGCTTCATGAAGCTGTCATCCTTCATTGACAGCAGATTCTATCCTTCAGTTAGAAACTTCTTGTAGCTAATTAAATTCAGTTGCTACAATAAAAGCATAACTGAATATTCCAAATGAACCATTCCTCATCTGCAGCTATTGATCACAACCCAGTATCTTGGCTATCTTATATCAGCGGTATTTTTTGGTCATGGTTTAATGCTTCCAATGTACAATTATGGAGATGGTGGAGATCAGTAACACATCCTACTGGGAGGCAGGATATGTCTGGGGAAGAGGTCAGGGCTTGGTCACTGAGTCACTGATAGGTTAGCACATCCTGTTTCCCTGACTTTGATTATAATAACATTACTACCTAGCAGAGGATCTAACCCTGAGGAATGTTGAATGGTAAATATGAGGTGGTGGGGAGGACAGAATTGGGACACTAGACTTAGGTGTCATAAAAAGTGATTAGCTAATTTCAAGAATGACTGTATTTAACTCTTGTAGACTGGGGCAACTGTCTTGTCTTGGTTTGCTTGGGTATAATTGGAATCCTCCCTGTTGCTCACATTTTTGCATCACATAAAATCATTGCGGGGCCTGCTTACAACCAAAATTTTACACGTTAATCCCTGTATGTCTCTACAATTTAATTTAAGAGTTTTAACCTTGGAGTCATCCTTGACTTTTCACTTCCCATCACATCCCATATCTAAATCAGTTGTCATATTTTATCAATTCCATCCCAGCAATATCTCACATAGGATCACAGATTTAGAGTTGGAAGGGACCATAGAAGTCAGAGTCCAACCTTTTCCTTTTCACAGATGAGGAAACTGAGACCTAAAGAGGTTAGGTGACTTGCTAAGGGTCACATATCTAGAATGCGTCAGGGTGGCACTTTAACAAGTAAAATTTGTGCAAAGAGATAGACAATGAAACTCCCCAGGAATGGGACACATTTATACAATCATAGAATTGGGAAACTTTGCAGTTTGAAGAAATGTCGGTAACCATCTAGGCTAAATCATACACGAAAATGAATCCCCAATATGATATTCTTTACAAGTAGTCATCCAGTATCTGCCTGAAGACCTCCAATAAGAGAGAACTCCCAACCTCTGGGGACAGCCTATGCTTTTTTTGCGGGCAGATTTAACTGTTAATGAGTTTCTCTGGAAAGCAAAACTGAATCTTTGTCATTGCCATTCCATGTTCTTGGTTTTGTGCTCTAGAGCCAAACAGAGCAAGGCTAATGCCTCTTTCATACAGCAGCCATTTAAATACTTGAAGAGAACCATCACGTTCTTCAGGGGAAACGTCTCATGTTGCTGTAAATTCTTGGTATAGAATATGGATGTCAGGACCTTCAACATACTGGTCACCCCTTTCTAGACCCTTTCTGGCTTATAGAACCATACATTCAGAGCTGAAAGCAGCCTTAGGGGACATCTAGCCTAACCCTCACATTTTATAGATTTAAAGAATTAAAACAGAAAAGCTAAGTGACTTGCCCAGGGTCATATTGTTAATAAATATTTGAGTAAAACACTGAGTAAAAATGAAATTCAGGTCTTCCTGTTACCAAATCCAGTGTCTTTTCCACTATTCCATATTGTATCTCAAGATTTTGAGAAAAGTCAGTCAATAGAAAAGGGGCAGCAATGTTTCTCAGAATTCTCTTCTAAAATTGTAAAAATCCTCTGAGAATCCTTGGTTGTATTTTTAAAAGGAATTTTCAATACAGATCAGATATTCCCTCAAAGAGGCCATCAGATGTCTTTAGAAGGTGAAAGTTTGGAACTAAATCAGATAGGAGTTTCAGTCCTTTTCATTGCCTTGCATTTGGCAAGAAGAAAAAAAAAAAAACCCAAAGGGCCTATATTTAGGGAAATTGATCAAATGGCCCTCCCACTTCTTCATTTGAATAAATGAAAAGAAACATGAAAAAAGAATTTTTTTTTAAAAAACGCAAATGAATCTTTTTTTGTGCTGGTTTATTTGCATAAACACTTCAAATGTTAACACAACAGCTTTACAAAGGAGAAATCTATACCAAGCCACAGCTCAGTGAGACTGGAGGCTGACCCTTCCCAACTTAGTGGGCTGGAGGAGGGAAACCCTTTGAGATATGAGGCATTTGGGAGGCAAATAACAAAGTTAAAACCTTCTCTCCTAATGAAAGAATCCTAAAAAAAAAAATTTCTGTTCGCCACCTACAAGTGATTGTGCATTTGAATTAGTATGACTGTTCACTTTCCAACTAATGTTTAGAATAATTAGTTGGAAAAAAATCAACCCTTAATATTAAATCATTTACATAAATATTCAATGCTTCACCAGGAAAATGAACAAGTTACTTCCCTTTCCAACAGTATTAATGACTCTTCTTTGTAACAACAAATTTTTATTGTATCTGCTACGTGTAGAACCTCATGCCCAGGCTCTGAGGGAGATAGAAAGTTTAGTTCAACTAAATGTTGCTGACTGGGTAATAAGGAGACCCCAGTGGCTTTTGAGTAGGAGTGAAATGGCCAGGGCTCTTTGTGAGAATGGTTATGCTGGTAGAAGTACTGGAGACCAAAAAAGCAAGCAGACCATTAAAAGGCTATGCCAATAATGCACTTGACTGGGAATAGCAGTATGGTGGCAGTGGCAATAGAAAAGAAGGGAGAGTTGAGAAAGGAGTTACCCATGTAAAATAAAAGGATTTGGTAAATGAATATAGAATATAAAGGAAACAGGGGAGTTTAAGATATTCCACGTAGTATAAATATGGAAGATAAGGTAATTAATGATAAAAAGAGGGAATACATAAAGTTCATACCCTTTAGACTGACTTTCAAGGATTTTCACAATATGGCCTCCTCCCCACCCTTGCAACTTTATCAGTTATGCCCTAACATGAACTAAAAATCTCTTGCCATCATTCCTCAAGCCATAGCTTTAGTTTTCCTGACTTCCTTTGCCTTTGTTCACACTAATTCTCTTGGCCAGGAATGTCACTCTTTCCCCTTCTCCATTTACCAAAATATTTCATATTGTCCCTCTAACTTAAATTCCTTCATGAAACCTCCCCAGTAGTGTCAAACACTATTATGAATTACAGCAAATTTTGCCCATACTAGTCATATGCTATTTATATCACCTAGTACTGATGTTTTTTTGTGTATGTTATTTTTCATGTTATGTCCTAAATTACCTAAACACAAGAATCTTGCCTTCTAAAACTTATATCCCTTGTATTGTCTAGTAATAGTTTGCCCAGAGTCATAACTAGTACAAAATGTTGTCAGATAAATGAAAGAGTGAATGAATATATCCTGTGACCCAATGACCAGGCTTATACCTCAAGGAAGTCAAAGACAAGACAATCCCATATTTGACAAAATATTGTCAGTAGCACTTCATGCGCTATTAAAAAAAATGGGAAATATTCCAGGTGCCTGCAAATTGGGGCATAGTTGAATAAATTGTGATATATAAATCTGATGGAATATAATAACAATAGTAATGATGATGATGATGACGATGATGATGATGGTTTTTATATAATGCTTTAAGTTTTACAAAGTGCTTTAAAATATTAACTCATCTGATCCTCACAGCAATCAAGGGACTTAGGTGAAATTATTAGAGGCAACCAGATGGTACAGTGGATAGGACACTAGCCCTGAAATCGAATCCAGCCTCAGACACTTACTTTATTAGCTTATGACCCTTGACACATCAGTTAACCTCTGTTCACCTCAGTTTTTTCAACTGTAAAATGAGACTAATAATAGCACTTACCTTACAGAGTTGCTTGTGACGATCAAATAAGATACTACTTGTAAAGTGCTCAGCATAATGTCTGGCACATAGTAGGCACTTAATAAATGCTTCTTTCTTTCCTTCCCCATTTTACAGGTGAGGAAACTGAGACAGGCAGAGATGAAGTGACTTTCCCAGAATCACATAGCAAGTAAGTGTCTGAGTGAGCCTTTAAACTCAGGTCTTCCTGATTCCAGGCCCAGTGTTCTATCCAGTCTGCCATCTGGCTATTTAGAATATTACTAATTCATAAGAAACAATGACAATGAGGACTTTTGGGAAACACGAGAAAATGAATATGAACTAATGTATGCTAAGGAAAAAAGGAGAAGACCTTACATAGTAATTACAAGAACATAAATATAGTCAACAGTTAAAAGACAACCAAACTCAGAAAAACTACAATGACCATTCTTGGTCAAAGAGTAGAGAAAACAAAGTCCCTCCTCTCACTAGAGAGTAGAACATTGCATACACACTCAGACATTGCATTGCTCCATTTTGGTTATTGTCTTTTCTTCATCTAAAGGGTTCAATAGAAAGCAGTATATGGAGAAATAACAAAAAAAAAATGCATCGATAAACTTTTTTTTAAAAGAATGAATGAAAAGACATTTAGAAAGAATAGCTATGACAGTCATCCAAAGGAAAACTTGTAGTCATGAACAACCTGTCCCTCAGCCATAAATCAATCAGGAAGCATTTATACATGCCTAGAAGACGGCAACTTTAGTAAAATCCAATGAGTCTTCTTAACAGGTCTGAAATCATCTGGATTAAGTGAAATGAATTCAATTGAATATTGGCTAAAATCAAATGTCAAGTCAGTGTAAGAGCTGAAATGACCCCATAAGCCAAACAAGTCTACTGAGTTCTTTACCTTCCATCAGATATTTAGCAGCCTATAACAGTTTCATATGTTTGAAAAAAAAATAGCACTAGAGTTTCTCTGATAAAAAAGTCCCCTTTCTGAAATATACAGGGAATTGATTCAAATTTATAAGATTGAGAGCCATTTTCTTTCCTTTTTTTTTTTTTTTGGTGAGGCAATTGGGGTTAAGTGACTTGCCCAGGGTCACAAAGCCAGTAAATGTCATGTGTCTGAGACTGGATTTGAACTCAGGTCCTTCTGACTCCAAGGCCAGAGCCCTATCCTTGGTGCCACCTTGCTGCCCCGAGAGCCATTTTCCAGTTGACAAATGGTGAAAAGATATGAACAGGCAGTTTTTAAGTAGAGAAATTGTAGTTATCAATAGTTATTAAAGACGCTCCAAATCACTAATAATTAGAGAAATGGAAATTAAAGCAACTTTGAGGTTATATTTCACACACATTAGCAAAGTTGAAAGAAAGGAAAATGACAAATTCTGGAGGAGTTGTGAGAAAATAGATACATGAATGGACCTGTGACCTGATCTAGTCATTTAAAAAAGCAACTTGAAACTATGACCCCCAAATTATCAAGCTGTGCATACCTTTTGACCCAATGATATCATAATTGTGTCTATGCCCCTAAAGAGAATAAAAAGAGTCCTAAATATAAATATCTAGTAGGTCTTTTTTGTGATTACAAAGAATTGGAAACTAAGGTGTACTCATCAATTGGACAATGACTCAACAAATTCTGTTATATAAATGTGAATTATTTTGTTAAACAGTAATGAAAGGACCTATTTCAGAGACACCTGGACAGATTTGTATGAACTGATACAGAACAAATTTGGCAGAACCAGGAGATCTATTTATACAATAGCAACAACATTGTAAAGACAAAGAATGTTGATAGATTTAAAAATTCTGATCAACACAATTGATGAATTGCATGGCCAATGTGGGAATTTGTTTTGTTTGATTATGCATATTTCTTACAAGTGTCTTATTTTTATCTCTTTTTCAATGGGGAGATTTGTTGGGAAGGAAATAAAATAATTTTTGTCAATTGAAAAAATAATTTTAAAATTATAATAAAAATAAAAAAGCAAAAGAATAACATATCCCAGGGAGTAATACATATTTGTTAATTTAATACCTTTTTGGGAAAAGCACCCACATGTACAAAAATATTTATAGCAGCTTTTTTTGTGGTGGCAAAGAATTGGAAATTGAGAAGATGCCCATCAATTGGGGAATGGCTGAACAAGTTGCGGTATATACATGTAATGGGATACTATTGTTCCATAAGAAATGATAAGCAGGCAGATTTCAGAAAAATCTGTAAAGACTTTCATGAACTGATACTGAACGAAATGAGCAGAACCAGGAGAATATTGTACACAGTAAAAGCAACATTGGGTGATAACCAACTTTGATAGACTAGGACTTCTCAGCAATGCAATGATCTAAGACAGTTCCAAAAGACTCATGATGGAAAATGCTATCCACTTCCAGAGGAAGAATTATGGAATCTGAATGCAGACTGAAGCATACTATTCTCTCTCTCTTTTTCTGTCTTGTGGTTTTTCCCTTTTGTTGTGATTCTTCTTTCACAGTATGACTAATGTGGAAATATGTTTAATGGGTAGATTGCTTGCCATTTTGAGGAGGGAAAAGGGTGGGAAGGGGGAAATTTTGAACTCAAAATCTTATAAAAGTGAATGTTAAAACTAAAAATTAATTAATTAATTTGAAATAAAAAAGTATTCTTTTTGAATCTTTTTACAAAGTTTAAAACTAAGTTCAATATTATGGTATTTAAGTCCCCTTTTTATAATTAATGCATGCTTGAACTGTACACAAATGACTTTTTAAAAAATCCATTGTAGGCATGAAAATCCTCTTCAAAGTATCTTTAATGACACTTCCTCAATTATATTTCATAAATGAAAATGACAGAAAATTAAATATTTATAATCAGCTAATTATGATCAAGAAGAGGTCATGGAGATGAGCTACAGAATCAAATAAGCAGAGCAGCTAGGCATCATAGTGGATAGAGGACTAGTAGGACTGGTAGGAGAAGTTGAGTTTGAATTTTGCCTCAGATATTTAGTAGTTGTGTGATGTGTGCAAATCCTTTAATTTTTCTTAATCTCAATTTCCTCATCTGTAAAATGGGGATATAACTGCACCTCAATCAAATGGTTGTTGTGATCGGAAGAAATTGCCTCCAGGAAATTCTTTGCAAATCTTGCCATCCATTGTATTCAAAAAGGCTTATAGTAGTTCTCATCTTTAATAGTTTAAAATTACACTAAAACTTTTGGAACAATCTGTATAAGCATTAGCTATTATTAAGTCTAACATCCTGTTCACACATACAACATTGTCAAATGTCAGTTCATGGTTAGCAATATCTCAGTGTTACAGATAATACAACTGAGAATGAGAAAGATTAAGCACTCAAAATAATTATACACATAATGAAATAAGAAACTGGAAATCATTCTAAAATTAAAATAATGAATCGGAAACAGAAACAAGGTCTCTTGTTGGCTTCTCCAGTCTAAGACTTTTTTGTACTGTTATATAATGAACTACATTCAGAAAACAAAAAATAAATAGGCAAGTGCCTAATTCAGTTTAAGTGATTAGGGCAAATATATAAGGGTAAAGTTAAAACCACCCCAAATGAGTCTGATGCCTTAAATAAGAAAAAAATACTTTTTAATTGAATCAGCTGATCACAATTGAGGATATACAGGGCCTATACACCTATTAGAATCAATCAAACCATTACGTGAGATTGGCATGACCTAAGCAAATTGTATAAATGGGAGACACTAATTAAAACCGGGGAAAAGAGATTCTGAACATTTGGATTCAAGGTTGGAGCAAGTGAGGAGAAAAGGATGCTAGAGTTGTGGCAAAAAAGGAAAATACAGAGGAGAGAGTCAGTGGCATCCCGGAAGAGAAGAATGAGGCTGATGGAAGGATCAAGCAAAGGTGAGCTCTTTGCCCAACTTTGCCCTCTCAGTGCCTATCCACAAACAATGTAATTAATGTAATATTTAATTTTTATATAACATACCATAATATAATACAATGTAATATGATATGATATATAATGTAAGATAATACAATGTAATACAATACAATATCATTTAACATAACATAAAATAAAGTATTATTTTATTACCCAAAAGTTCACAGGAAATTAAATTTGTCTTAACCACACAGAGGCCAAAGATTAACTAAGGACACATATTAATATAACGTTAGTCCTAGAGCCTAACCTCGGCCTAGATGTTAGGCATTATCCTAACTAGGGGCTTGGAGTAATTGTAACTAAACTTAGAAGTTTTTCACTGAACATAAATTTCTCAAAATCAAAGAGAAGGGAAACAAATAAAACTTATGCCACTGAGCTAAATAGTGCAGTGAATGGAATGCTGGGACTAGAGTCAGGAAGACTCATCTTCTTTTCATTTTATTTTTATTTTTTTATTTATTTTTTATTTTTTAAATTAATTTATTTATTTTTAGTTTGCAACATTCATTTCCACAAGATTTTGACTTCCAAATTTTCTCTCTATCTTGTCCCTGCCCCCACTCCAAGATAGCATGCATTCTAAATACCCTTTCCCCTGATCTGCTCTCCCTTCTATCTCTCTTCCCCTTCTCTTATCCCCTTCCCCTTCAATTTTCCTGTAGGGTTGGATAGATTTCTGTATCCCATTGCCTGTATATCTTATTTCCCAGTTGCATGTGAAAACAATTTTTTTTTTAACATTTGTTTTTAAAACTTTGGGTTACAAAGTTTTTTCCCTTCCTCCCTCTCTACCCACCCTCATTGAGATGGCAAGCAATTCAATACAGGTTTTACATGTGTAGTCATGCAAAACACTTCCATAGTAGTTATGTTGTGAAAAACTAAATATATTTCCTTTAATTCTATCCCACCCCCCATTTATTCCTATTTTCACTTTTGATCCTGTCCCTCCTCAGAAGTATTTGCTTTTGATTACCCCCTGTCCCAATCTACCCTTCTCTCTATCATCCCCCTGCTCTCTTGCCCCCCCCCCATTTTCCTGTAGGGTGAGATAGATTTCCATACCCAATTGAGTGTGTATGTTATTCCCTCCTTAAGCCAAATCCATGAGAATAAGGTTCACTCATTCCCTCTTACCTTCCCCCATTTCCCCTCCACTGTAAAAACCTTTTCTTGTCTGTTTTATGTGAGATAATTTACCCTATTCTACCTCTTCCTTTCTTCTTCTCCTACTATAATCCTCGTTCACCACTTAATTTTATTCTGTAGCTATCACCCCTCAATCTTCAACTCACCCTGTTCCCTCTATCTGTCTGTCTGTCCATCTATCTCTCTATATATAGCCATACTTAAATTTTTTTCCTTCCAACTACCCTAATACTAACAAAGGTCTCATGAGTTATAAATATCATCTTTCCATGCATGTAAACAGTTCAACCTTAATAAGTCCCTTATGATTTCTCTTTCCTGTTTACCTCTTCATGTTTCTTTTCAGTGTTGTATTTGAAAGTCAAATTTTCTATTCAGCTCTGGTCTTTTCATCAAGAATACTTGAAAGTCCTCTATTTCACTGAATATCCAATTTTCCCCCTAGAGGATTATACCCACTTTTGCTGGGTCAGTGATTTTTGGTTGTAATCCTATCTTAACCTTAACCCTGCTTACCTCAGTTTCCTCATCTGTTAAATGAGCTGGAGAAGGGAATGCAAACCAATCCAGCATTGTTGCCAAGAAAACCCTAAATGGGGTCAGGAAGAATTGGACATGACTAAAAGTCACTGGCTATTCATCACATCATATGACACCAAGCTCAAAATGAGCCAATTATTTTAATATAGTGTTACACATGCATTAAACTCCTACTCCACACTACAAGTTAAGAGGAGATATTCCAACATGTGCCTTCAAAGAAGTATTTTGGTAGGATCCTTTCTGTTTCAGATATTTGAGTTCATTTTTTTGTCTGGAATAATTTCCACCAGCTCAAAATTACAACAAACTCTTGTTATGTGGCAGGTATAGGTGTGTGATCTTAAAACACTAATTCTAAGTAGGACTGGTCAAATATTTTTGTTCACATAATTAGCATATATGAAGTTTCCCAAGCTTAAAAAATTAGAATGCAGTAAAATAGTATAGTATTATGTGGAAAGACCTGGAATTAGTGGCAGAGGACCTCGGTTTAGATCCTGCGTCTGCTATTTACAACCTGTGTAACTTTGGCAATTTATATCCATTTCCTGATTATAATTTGTTTATCTGGAAAATGAGAGAATTGGACTGGATGGTCTCTAGGGCCTCTTCTAGCTCTGATCTCAGTTTTAAATATAATTTATCTTCTCTGATATTCGTAAAGGCACCTCAGAGTGTTTTAAAATTTTGAACACATGCTATCTAAAATAACAACAGTAATCATCATCACATTTATAACAATTATTATCTATGAAATAAGTAAAAATTATGAAATGGACTACAAGATTGGTAAAGTATTCTAATAAGAAAACTGCATTTTTTTGTTCAGTCATTTTTTAGTCATGTCCAACTCTTTGTGACCCCATTTGGGGTTTTCCTGGCAGAGATATTGGAGTGGTTTGCCATTTCTTCCTTCAGCTCATTTTGCAGATGAGGAAATTGAGGCCAACAGAGTTAAATGACTTGCCCAAGGTCACATACCTAGTAAGTGTATGAGGTCAGATTTGAACTCAAGAAGATGAGTCTTCCTGACTCCAGGCCCAGCCCTCTATCTATTGTGCCACCTAGCTGCCCCACCAAAATAGTAGTAACTGCAATAGTAGTAACCAAACAGTACTCACACCCTAGGTTAGCTATAGAAATAATAACACTTCCAAATCTTTCCTCCTTCTCCCCCTCAAAAAAAAGGGAGAAGAAGATAGCATCTAAGATCTATGACTTAGCATCAGGAGAGAACAGTACTTGAATCCTGCCTCTAGCACATAATAACTGGGACTTAGAACAAATCATTTAACCACTCAAAACCTTAGTTCCCTAGCTATATAGTGAAGATTACAAATTCTGTAGCACCTATCTTATAATATAGCTGTGAGAATCGGGTGGGATAATGTGAAGAAAAGCACTTTGCAAACCTCAAAGTGCTGGGTAAATGTCAGCTGTAATTATTGCAAAATAAAGATTCGAAGCCAGTCCCCAATTCAGTTGTGAAAGTCTCAACTCAGCATAGTCATCATGATCTACATTCCCATTTTCTTCTTTTACATTATGTCTGAATTTTTTAAATGAGCCTTCAACCACTCAGGGAGGAAAAAATGGATTTATAAAGGCTTTCCATGGTAAGTCTGAGAAAATTAAGTTTCCAATATGGAATAATAATATTATTCTTCATTTAAAAAAAAATACTCCTGGCCAACTCACAGCACAGTTTATACTTGGAGTGTCTGTCCAAGGATGGTAAAATCATTCATCTGTGGTGATCCTTCCCCTTTCTCTCAGCTGATCTCCCTTGAACTCATTTACAATATAAATTTACAATAGCATATGTTGACAAGATTGCTGGCTGACTTGAGAAGGGTAATTTGTAGCCACAGAACAAGGTCAGGTGCCCTGGCCCAAATGGAAACCAAAATGGCATTGGGTCCTTTGGTGCAGTGGGAGCTATAGCTGCTGAACTAAATAATTAAGGTCAGCTACTGTCCTCTCACTGATTGTTTTCTCTGTCACTGCTCTCTTCTGGTTCTCTTCCTTCCTGTCTAATGACTCTCCAGTGTCCTTCGCTGACTCTTCAAACCCTCACTAACCATGGGTTTTCCCCAAGACTATCCTGGACCTTCTTCTCTACTCCCTGTATTCTTTCTCCTTTGGTAATTTCAGTAGCTTCCATGAGTTCAATCACTGTATTTATGCAGATAGTTCTAAGATCTATACATTCAGCCCTAAATTTTCTACTGACCTCTGGGTATCAACATTTGCTTTTAGAATATCTCAAATGAAATGTCTCATAGGCATCTCAAATTCAACATATCCCAAACAGAACTTATTTCTCCCCAAACACTTCTTCTTCCAAACTTCCCTATTACTATTGAGGGCATCACTGATCCTTAAACCACTTAACCTACATTCGCAAACCCATTGTCATCCTTAATTTTTTTTTTCATGCCCTTGTTAAATATATCCAACATATTATCAAGGCTTCTTATTTCTACCTTGTATATACTCTCTTCTCTCCTCTCAACCACTCACATAGTTACCACTATGGTATGGACTCTCATTATCTCACCTAAATTATCACAATAGACTTTGGGTTTTTCTTCCAGTCTTAAGCATCTCCCCAATGGGTAAATCATACACAGAGCTGCCAAAGTGACTTTCCTAGAGCACAGATATAAATAATTGTATCATTTTCACTGCCACCTTCCACATCAACAATTTCCAATGCCCCCCCATGGATCAAAAACTTTTGAAATTCTTTATTTGTCATTTAAAGCTCTTCCCAACCTACTTCCTGCCTTTCTAGTCTTCCTACACTTTACTTCCTTTCAGATGCTCTATGTTTCAGTGGGACTGGTGTTCTTGCTGTTATTCCTACATGTCATTCCATCTCCAGACTCTGTGACTTTTCACTGGCTGTCCCACATGCTCTTTTCATCTCTACCTCCTGGCCTCCTTCAAAACTCAACTCAAACCCTCCTTCTACAGGAGTCCTTACCATTCTTCCCCATTCTTTCTGATAATACATTACACAGACTCCCAATATATAGTGTATAACCATGGTTGTTTCCAAATTGTCTCCCTCATTAGAATGTGAAATCCTTAAGGACAGGGAGCATGCATTTTTAGTTTCTTCATAGCTGCAGAGATTAACGGAATGCCTAAAACTTAGTAAATGCTTATTAACTGCTTGGTGCCTAATTTATATTAATTACTGGTCCATCATTGGTAAAATGTGATGATTCTAGCTGTCTCTTAAGAAGTGAGGATCAGCGTATAGAAATCTACCTATATTCTCTAGAAAGTTCCCCATGTTAACTTAAAGATTAACTTCATCAAAAGGTACACTTCATGTCTGATCTTAAGTAAGGGCACTTTTCATCAAATGCTATAATCCTGGCTGGTCTTTACTAAAGACATTCTTCACCGAATGATCATCTGTCCTCAAGGAACTTACATCCCAAAGTGATGGTACAACATATATTTTTGCTGTTGTTATTGAGTTTTTTTTCAATTGTGTCTAACTTTTTGTGACTCCATTTGGGCTTTTCTTGGCAGAGATACTGGAGTGGTGAGTGATTTGCCATTTCTTTTTCCAACTCATTTTACAGATGAGGAAACTGAGGCAAACTGGGTTAAGTGACTTGCCCAAGGTCACACAGTTAGTGTCTGAGGCTATATTTGAACTCATGAAGATAAGTCTTCTTGATTCCAAGCCCAGTGCCATCTAGCTGCCCCATAATACATACATACATACATACATACATACATACATACATACATACAAACATACATATATGGAAAAGTATTTACAAAGAATGCTCAAGAGAGGGCATTAGTTCTTTTGCCCTTCCTTGCATCCCTAGTGCTTAGCACAGTAAGACGCTATATACTTTAATGAATGTTTATTGACTAAACTGAAGAGGAATTAGGAAAAAAAAAACAAAAACAACAACTTTCCCTTGGAAGGTAGCACCAAGTTTGAAGCCCAAAGGAAGTAACAGTTTTTTTTTTATTCTGAACTTGACTAACACACACAAAATAATATTTCTATATACAACTGGAACAGGAAAATAGGATTATTTTTGAAACCACATATTATTTTTAACAATTTACTATCATTACACATAGCTTGCTTTTTTTGAGCATATAATAAATCCAACATGCTTCTTTAAAACCTGGTCTGTTTATCTATATTTCTTGCTCAACTTCATTCTATCTATTCTGTGCATTATTTTTAAATTGGAAAACCAAAAATTCTGAAGAGGTAGAGGTATAGGGACAGGGGAACAGCCTGTACAAAGACACTGAGGTGGAAGATGCCAGGTAGAATGCAGGAAATAGCTAGAAGGTCAGTTTGACTGGAATACGGACTGAGTGAAGGTGTATATCATGAAATAGGATAGGAACAGGAATGGTGATTTCATTGGCAGAAGGGAATGCCTGTGAGAGGAAACTCCCTCTATTAATGCAGGTTACTACCTTCTCTGCAATTTGGAGTGTTTTAGGGTTGCCTGAAGACACAGAGAATTGAAATGAGTTTTACAAACTCACAAGCAGAACTTGAACCTATGTCTTCCTGGTTGTGAGAATGGCTATGTACTCTGCCATGATGCTCCTTATTTGTGAGACAAGCTATTAGTAAGCATTCATTGAGCACTCAACACTGTGCAAACCCTAAAGATATACATATGTGTATATATATATATATATATATATATATATGCATAGTACATATAATAAATGTTAGCTATTAGTGTGTGTAAGGCTATGGAGACACAGAACAGTTGCTTGGTTTCTTCATCAATGTAATGAGGGGGATAGATTTGATGGTTTCTAAGGACATTGCCAACTCTAAACTCTAATTCTATGATCCTATGAAATATAATGCACCATCCCTACATAAAGGGAGTTAATAATCTAGTTGTAGAGATCAGAAACATGCATCAAAAGGACAACCGTATCTAATAACCTTTTATGAGTATTAAATAAAAGGTATAGATGATAGGTAATCTAGGTGTTGTGAGTGAGCCCATGGCCTAGATGAAACCTATAGGAGGATGATGAAATGTGTAAGTTATAAATATTGTTCTTGTTCAGTTGTTCAGTTATGTCTGACTCTACATGATCTCATGGACTTTTTTTTCCCCATGGGGCTTTCTTGACAAAGATACTGGAGTGGTCTGCCATTCCCTTCTCCAATGTATTTGCATTTTACAGATGAGAAACTGAGACAAATGAAGATTAAGTGACTTGCCCAGTGTCTCAGAGCTAGTAAGTATCTGAGACCAGATTTGAACTCAGATCTTCCCAAATCTAAGCCTCATGCTCTATCCACTGCACCACCTACTACCAAAGTTATAAATATGGAGACAAATGGAAGGTGAAAATACAAGAAACGGTACAAAATGAGGTTACAGTAGGGTGGTGTAGTAACTAGGGAAACTCGGACCAGAAGCCAAGGACTGAGGACTACTTTGCTTCAACTTAGATGCATGGCCTTGGAAAAGTCAAATAACTTCTCTAAGCCTTTTTCACAACATTTAGAGACAGAATATTTGACTTCAAAGTCTTGTTCTTCTACTTTGGAGACCTGTGTGATCTGAGTCAGATGATCATAGTTCAAATTCTGTCTTTACCACTTATTACCTGTGTGACTTCGGCTAAGTCACAACCTTTCTGGGACTCAGTTTTCTCATCTGTAAACTTGACAGGCTTATAGTCTTTTCCACCATAGAATCTATGACCCTTATTTGTAAAATAAATATTAATGGGTAATAGATTTAGAACTAGAAGATATCCTAAAAGTTACCTAGTCCAAACACCTCATTTTTACAGTGAAGCCCAAAGGGATCAAGTGACTTGTCCAAAGTCCCAGTGGTAGTAAGTAACAAAGGGAAAAGGTGAACAGTGGTTCATTGGCTCCAATGCCAGTTTTCATTCCACAGTATCATACTCCTTAAGCTAACATTCACTCTACTTACCCCCTAAGATTGTTGTGAGCCTCAAATTAAATTATGTGGGTAGCAGCATAATGAATGACAAATGTAACATAGTCACAGTCATATCATAAGGCTGAGATGCCCAATGAACCAACCCTTGAGCCACATTTGCTGACTGGACAAAAAAACATTCACTCAACTTCATTTATCAGACCATTTATGAAGACACTTTAAATTCAAGATAATCCATTTTAATTATGTGCTTCCATTATTTTTAAAAAGCATAAAATATGTAAAAGGAAAGGACTAAATTAATTAGCTATGGCATCTAATCAGTATATATCCACAAATGGTCTGATTAATTTAGTGAAGTTATGGTAGGATTTTTATGGGCCACTAAATGAGCTGGGCATTTGTGTATCTTATTTACAAACACAGACATAATGTTCTCCCAACATCATTTAAAATGCTGATGCCATTAAATGAGACTAAATCTATTAAAAAAAAACTTCCTATTTCTCTTGAATGCTTTCCTATATCTATGCTCCTTGCCCATGTACATGCATACCATATATTAGAATTCAGAAGACAAGAAGTGGTCAGATTCATTGAATCAGGGCTGGGATAGAGTGAGGACTCTGGGAGTGAAGAGTAGAGAAGCATGCTTTGTCAGGAAAGTGAAATACTTTATTATCAGTATACTCATCCCTTATATCCAACAAACATTAATTAAGTACCTACAATGTATAGAACACCATGCGAGGTCATGGGGGAAATAGTTTTAAGTAAGACTTATATCCTATTCTCATAGAGCCTGCACCTTTGTAAAGGGACAAGATTTGAATACAGACAACTTAAAAGGTCTTGATTATCTCCAGAGAAACTACCCCGACTGTGAATTGGATAATTTGTGAGTCTGGGCATATACTCAAAAAAAAAATATAGCTCGTGAGCACCAGTGAATGTGTTTTCTTTTGTCACTTAGCCAAAGGACATAATTAATTCAAAGCCAAAGTATTTAATGAAATCAAAATGTTGTCATGTGGATTCGCTTCATCATAGAGATAGGAACAGGAGGCACCTTGAAGGTCATTTAGTCCAACCTGATCATTTTATAGTTGAAATAACTAAGGGCCAATGAGGTAAAGTGACTTGCCCCAGGTCACACAGGTAGGAGACCACGGAGCCAGATCCTTTGATTATGAATTCAATACATGTTACCTTGCACAGTGGAAAGAGTATTTACTCCTGTTGTAAGATGGTCAGGGTTTAAATCTCACCTCTGAAACTTACTACCTACCTGGCCTTGGGCAAATCACCAAAAAGCATCTGTTTCCTCATCAGTGAAATGAGGATGTTGGACTCATTGGCCATTGACCTCCCTCCTAGAACTAAACCTCTGCTCCTTTGATCACTTCAATGGCAGCAGCAGAAAATTCTCTCTCTAAAACTGCAGTTCAGTATCCTAACAAATGCACAGACAACATCAGTGGGAAGAGTGCGCTCCCACATGGAAGCCATGTGGACCTAGTCTCACGAAGTACTCATGTCCCTACATATCTATAGACCACAAATATGTTCCAACTACTTTTAATGTGTCTGTTCTTCTCTGATCTCTAGTTACTTAAAGTTCTATTAGACATGTAGTTTCAATGCAGGAATTTAGGTAAGCCATGTAGCTTCTGTCAGATTCCTTATTAGTCCTACATGGTCCATCTGGATGGAGATCTGATGTTCATGTGGGTGCTGCTAGGTCTAGCTTGGTTCAGCAAATGTTTGTTGAGCTTATCTCCTATAGCATCCAACCTCCACTAGGTTCATGACTCCCTATGTTCCTGGTTAACTAAAACCATTTAAAAAAATGGTAACGTTCAGTTTTCAGATAAAACCCTCTTGATCTACCCAATCTGCCCTATCTTTAGCCTTCACTTCTCTCTGATTCTTTGGGATACCAACAGTATGGAGCAGGCTAAAAATTTTGAGGAGAAATAGGAGGGATGTTAGACAAAAAGGAGGCTTTGAAACACTTTTTTTTTTTTAAGAGGGAAGAAAACTGGTAGATAATAAATTAGGAGAAAGGGAAAAAAAATCCTTGGGAGGCTGATTTCACTAGGATATTTAATGAACAACTTTCTGAAGAAGCAATCAGAACTAATGAGTAATGGGGGAAATTATTTTAAAATTCCTAATCAGTCATCTTAGTTTGATGTATTTCATTAAACTAGAAACTCAAATTCTTTCTGTAAATAAGATAAAACAAACTACTCAGGGTGACCTATTTTAAGTTTTGGAATAAAATGGCACAAGAATTGAATTCAAACATGCAGGATATTCATGTCCAGTGTATATGTATGTGTGTGTGTGCCTATTCACATACATAAAGAATGTTGCGTTATAATGGCTAGATTCAGCCTGGAAGCCAGGAAGTCCTGATTCCAATCTTGCCTCAGTCTCATGTTGGCTGTGGGACACTTGGCAAGTCATTTAAACTTCCAGTGCCTCAGACAACTCTCGAAGAGTAAAAATTGTAGAGAAGGTTCAAACCTGCTCTCGTAGAGGGAATTTCCTCACCTGGGAAGGCCCTATGCCAATAACCATGCAAGTCTAATACTTATCCCTTCTCCCTACAGGGACATAGGTATAGATAAATCTACTCCAATTCATATAATAAAGTCTGTGATTTCTCAAACCATGATAACTGATTCTGGTGGAAACTAAGTTCAGAGCAAGCGTGAACTTGACCTTGATGATGAAGCATGCCACTGTCCTGCAAAGGACTCTGGGCAATAGAAAAAGCATAAGGAACAACTTAATTCTTGTTTACTGCTGGGAAATATGCAGCCATCTGCCTCACTGATAATGCTAAATTAGTTGTCCCTTGACTGATGCTAAAGATATCCTTCAGTACCTTCCATTAGAAAATCAATTTCTTTGCAGAAGAGTTTCTAAGAAGGGCTAGAGGCTCTTCCAGTATCGTGTTAAATAACCAGAGGAAGAAAGATACACATCGATTCATATGCTGACTTCTGGCAAGCCGGCAGCTTCACTCTTGCATATTGAGAAACATATCTGAATCCCACTAACAGTGACTAATTTGAAAAAGTCTCATTTTCTCCTAATTGTCAGTCAAGAGCATTCTGTTTTTCTTTTCTCCAGGTAGGGTATCATTAGGCCGTCTCTGACTAGCTGTGGTTCATTTATTCCTTCCAGGCTTTGCCATCCTCTGCCAGCCAGCTCCTAATATGATCTACAAGTTACATTTTCATATATTTTGCCGTGATTCTAATTCATAATTCTTAGATTGAGAAAGAAATGACCAGTGTAGGTAACTATAACATGAAAAACTTCTGTTTGGGAAAATGAAAATTGTTTAAGGCAGAATAGTTATTTGAATTCAGATGCTGGGATTGGAAGGACTTTTCCCGCATTGTTCCATTTGTGCTCATAACAACCTCATTGGACAGCTACGTGACACAGTGATTAGAGTGCCAGGCCTGGAATTTGCAAGACTCATCTCCCTGAGTTCAAATCCAGCCTCAGATACTTACTATCTGTGTGATCTTGGGCAAGTCACTTAACTCTGCTTGCCTCAGTTTCATCACCTGTAAAATGAGCTGGAGAAGGAAATGGCAAACAATTCTCTCACCTTTATGAAGAAAACCTCAAAATGCAGTCATGAAGAGTAGGCCATGACTGAACACCAACATAAAGGCTCCTCTCCAGCGTTCCTTTCCAGACATCTCATACTAGTCTTCCTCATGCATTCCACATTTTCATCTCACTGGCCTTCTTATTGGTAAATCTACTAACTTGACATTCCATCTCTCACCACCATGCATTTGCCCCATTCCTGGAATATACTCCCTGCTCAACTTTGCCTCTTAGAATTCCTACCTTCACTTAAAGTAGGAGGCACCCCTTTCTATTCAAAGCCTTTCCTGTTCCACCTAAGTCTTGGTATTTTCTCTTTCTTCATTTTTTTTCATCTAATTTACTTATCTGTATACAAATTCTACCCTTCAAGTCAAATGTAAGCACCTTGAGGTCAGAGACTATTTCATTCATCCATTCATTTTAGTATTCATTCATTCATTTATTTATTTATTTAGTCTTTGTATCCCCATTACCCAGCACTAGGTGGATGCAATAGATACTTGTTGGGAAGAATTAAATTTCTAGTTCTCTAATCATCAGAAGTACATAAACCTCTTTCTAAAATTGTTTGGTCTTAAGGCACATTGATGATCAATGTCACTTTTAAGATCTTCATCTTTCTTCGAATATTCCAAAGGCCTGCCTTTAGTTGGGTCAATAACAAAGATACTGTGGAACAAATGGATAGAACCCACCCCAGACATTCAGTCTAATGAAGGAGGGAGGTATTATTTTTTTAAAGAACCATTTGGATTTCATATGACAAATAATCAAAGGGCTACTCACAAGTATATATCATGTTAGTTTATAAAGCAGTTTTCTCACTATAACCCTGTGAGGAAAATACTGTGAATATTATTATTCCCATTTTACAATTGTAGAAACTGAATCTATGATTACAGTGTGGTAAACTGCAAAGAACTGAATTTAAGAGTCAAATGATTAGCATTTAAAGCCTGGCTTGGCACTTACTGCTTATATGATCTTGGGCAAATCGTTGTCCGCCCAGAGTCTCAGTTTCTCCAATTGGACAAGTGAGCTGAACTAGATTATCTCTAAAGGATTTTCCTGCTATGACATTCTATGATATCCATTCTGTCACTTTCCCAGGATGGCAAAAATGTAAACAAGGCCCATTTTTTTATTCCATTTTCATTAATATTTACAGTGCCTTGTGCTACTTTTGAAATTAGTTTAATTCATTAGTCATGTCTGATTCTTCAGTACCCTATTTGGGGTTTTCTTGGCAAAGACACTGGGGTGGGTTGCCATTTCCTTCTCCAACTCATTGTTCAGATGGGGAAACTGAGGCAAGCAGGGTTAAGTGACTGGCCCAGCATCACATGGCTAGTAAGTGTCTGAAGCTGGATTTGCCTTTTAATGTTGTTTTTTATTTACATCGTGGTTGTCATTGTTTCCCTGGTTCTATTTTCTTTGCTTTTGAAGTTTTCAAGCAAGCTGATGTCTTGTACAGCCAAATCTTGTGCTCACAATTGTTTAGACATTTTCTCCCCATAAAGATAGATATGCACACATATATCCATATACAAAGACATACACAAATACATAATCAGCATATCTACATACACGTATATATATATGTATATATATACATACATACATACTGTGGTATATATATTTACGTACACATACACATACACATACACATACACATACACATATACATATACATATACATATGTATATACACGTACCCACCTTCTTTTTAAAGGATTTGTTTTTTTCAGTGTACTTTTTTTCCAGTTGGCCAACTCTATTTTTTAGGGACTCTTCTACCTCTCTTATTTGCCTTTTTAAATCCTTCTTGAGCTCTTTTAAGAAGGCTTTTTGGGCTTCAGACCAGTTCATAATCCCTTTTGAGGTTTCAGACGTGGGTTTGTTGACAATGTTGTCCTCTTCAGAACTTCTGCCTTGATTTTCACTCTTCTCATAATATGAACCTATGGTACGTTTCTTTTTACTCATGGTGTTTCTTTATTCCCTGGCCTTTAAAGAGATTGAGCTCTCCTGCTGGGAAGCAGAGATCACTGACCCAAGCTTCTTGTGTTGGGAGCCTAGGTCTTGATCATTGGCATTGTGTGCTGGGGCCTCTGATGTTGGCAATCGGAGGCTGTAGGGTTCTGGCAGCTTACCTGGTGTTGGACTGGAATCAGCAAGGGTGGAACTTTCGGGTCTAGGTTGCCTTCTTTTCCTTTCCTTTAGCTTTCTTCAGTTCCCTTCAGATGGATGTTGCAGGGTGTTTATCTGCCTGGGGCCCTTTGTAGTTCTGCTTCCTATTTTTGCTGAGGCACTGGGAGACCTGTTTGTTGTAAAATGCCTAGGCACCTGGTGGTTTTCTGAGCTGGTTTCCATCTGTTCTCCTGTCCTCACTAAGTCACTCGGAGGTCCAGGTGTTGGTGTTTGTCTGTTCCACCACCTGGGTTTCAGGATCTCCTCCTGGTGTGCTAATGTGGGACTTTCTGCTAGCTGGCTGTGACGCCTCCCATTCTGTATTGCTCCCCTTCCCCCAGGACAAGAGGGGCCTTTCCCATTAATTCCTCAAGCTACCTGGGCTACTGTACTGCTGCTCCCCACCTTTCTTCTGGTTCAGCTGTTCCAGGGTTTTTCCTGGGGTGATATTTTCTGGACTTTCAGAGGTTGATGGGGGAGGAGAGAGCAACCACTTTTATACTCTACCATCTTGACTCCCAGAAGCAGAACTGCGTCGCACCTGCCTTCTTTAATAGGAACTGATGAACGAGATGTAAGCCTTCCTTCAAGACTTAGTTTCATCTTTAGGAACATTCTTTTCCCAAAATAACTCATGATTTCATGAACTTTACATACAACCAATTCAATGTCCATTTACCTGTACTTAAAATTTAAAATCGATTTCTCCCATGGAGTCTTCCAGTTCTGTATCTGCTCTGTGACTTCCCCTCTTGTCAGCCTGCAAGATATCACTTTCTCTGGTGTCATTTTGCCTGTCTCTAATAGCTAGCGCCAAGCTGAGAGGTGTTGCCTCTAATCTGCTGTGGTCTGAAAAGCCACATAACCCTGTTTGTTAAGGATTACATGGTAAATCATAGTCAATAAGGTTTTAAGTAAAGGCCAAAGGAGTCAAGTACATGGTCCTACTGAAGGAGGCAGGTTTTGTGGCAGCTTTTCTGGAAGTTAGGAGCCTCTTTCATGATTTCTGGAGGGGCCCTTGTATTCTCGATGGCTGATCTGGCTGAAAATCTAACTGTTGAATAAGTGAGGGACTGTGGTGAAAGCATTATCAAGATCACATGGGAAGTGTTTGCACAGGAAGAACTGTGCTCATTCACTTCTCAGAAGAGCCTCTCCACAAGAAAGAGTACAAATTTTAGACCCAAAAGAAACCTCAACATTAATCATTTGAAAGCCAGAGAAATAAAATGGCCAAGAAAACCCAATGGATAGTTATGGTCCACGTGGTCATGAAGAGTAAGACATGACAAAAAAAAAAAAACCCAACAAGTTAGAGTATATTCTAATGAACTTTGTATCATACTCCAAAGTGACCACTGCAGACATTTCCTTCTCTCACTATCAACTGCACTCCCTCACTTACAGCAGATGATTCTGATTATTATTTCAATTAAAAAATTGACATCAGTCAAGCTGACCTCACTGAACTCTTTCCCCTCATACTTCAAAACTTCTCAGCATCCTAGCCTACTTTAGACATAGAGAAAAGCTACCCATGTCCCTCATTCAGGCTCATCCTTTAATCCCTGCCTTTGCTTCCATGCCCTCCCCTTAACCTCAGCATCTTGTACCAAGTCACCTCACCTTTTAAAAATATGTATAGATATGGGTAGACAAGGAGACAGAGAGAAAGACAGAGACACAGACAGAGGGATGGATGGATGGATGGATGAATGAATAGATAGGCAAGTGTGCTGGAACTGGTTCAAACTAACTTTTGTTAAGTTTTCAGTGTGAGCCTTTACACCTCAGAAATAAGCAAAAGCTATAAATCAGGGCTTGGTTTGTTGTTTTCTTGATTGTCTAGTCTTAAGAAAGTGAAAGAGAAAATGTAATAATGCAAATGAAACTTAAAAAATAAATCCTGTGTACATTTTCCCCCACAGAGAGCTGCTTGTTAAACATTTAACAGCACACACCACTGGGTCAATATATAATCTCTCTCTCTCTCTCTCTTTCTCTCTTTGATCTTATTTGCATATTCATTTGTCCTTAAAGAAGAGATATGAAAAGATAACTTCCCGACTCCTTTGCAGAGATGTGTGTGTGGGGGAAGGGTGTTTTCACATATGTGGAATGTTGTATATTTGGTCAGATTAGTTTTTAATCTATGTATGGTTTGGCTAATTTCCAGGCCCCCCCCCCCTTCTCTTTATAAACATGGTTGTTACATAGGAAGCTTCTCTGAGATGGGGAAGTAAGGAGATACAGGGTGAAACTTAGGTGATGTAAAAACAAAATATCAATATGAATTTATTTTAAAAGTAGAAGACAATAAATGTTCATCAAATATATGTTAAGAATAGGAAGCTTACGTGATGAAAAAGACAATTTGCTAGACAATCATAGCCTAGCCAGTATGAAACATTAAAGTCAAGTTATCTGAGTTAATATACTTTGTTAATCTGCAAAGTGTCATAAAAATGTCATTTGGATTATTCACATTATTTTAACCCTCTCTTTTAACTCTTTGATATGTGATCTTTTCTTTTTATGTTAAGCACATATACAGGGATTTGAATCACTAGGACTAACACTCAAGTCTTTTGACGCTTCTTGCTTTTTTTTTCTTTTTTTTCTGGTTTATTTTTTATTTTTAAATATAATTTTTAATTTATGGAATAAATCAAGCATTTCCATAACATAGTACAATAAAAAAGATAATTATACATGAAACTACAAATCATCTATGCACAACTTGTTATTCCTGTTAAGTATACAACAAAATTTTCTTGCAGATGTTTCCTTTTTTTTCTTCCTTCCCACTCCTTGCCCTAGAGATGGCTACCATTAGACAAAAATAGGTATATAAATGGAGAATTATGTGGTCTTAAGATCCTTTCTATGTATTCCACAGAGTAGCTAGGTGGCAGGGCGCATAGAGCTCTGAGCCTGGAGTCAGAAAGATTCATCTTCATGAGTTCAAATCAGGTTTCAGACAATTATTAGCTATGTGACCCCGGGCAAGTCACTAACCCTGTTTGCCTCAGTTTCTTCATCTGTAAAATGAACTGGAGAAGGAAATGACAAACCACTCCAGTATCTTTGCCAATAAAATCCCAAATGGGGTCATGAAGTGTCAAACACAATTGAGAACAACTGAACAACAACAACAACATGCATTCCATAACAGTTATGGACAGCGTTGTGCTTGAAAATGATTAACAACTTGCTCTCCAAATACTCACACACATATACACACACACACACAGACTACATATATATATATATGCACATATATGTATATACACACCCATATAAACTACCTACTTAACTTTAACATTTTCTTCATCATTTTCATAAGTCTGGGCAATCAAGAAAACAATAAATCAAAGTCCACTTGACATGTTTGTCTGTTTCTAAACTTCACATTTCAATTTCTAAATTTTAATAATCACTGCAATGAGTTAGCTCTAGCACAGCGACTGGCATATTTACCGTGATGTAAATGTGTTGCTATATAAATGTGTATTCTCTTCTCCTCCCTCCCCTCTCTGTCATCCACAAACAATTGCTATATGCCAGGTGTTGTGCTAAGCACATTTTTTTATAGAAATATTATCCCATTGGATTATATGACACAAAAAGTGGGAATAAGATTCTGCATAATCTAGGAACACTACTACTAATATTACTACCTGTAACTTTGCAGGTGGGAGAAGGGAAAATAAGTATCCTCTCATTCACCAAAGATGTAAGTGCCTACTGCTGTAGGATGGTTCAATTGGGACTCTTCACCCAAAATACAGAGAGAATATTTATAGATAACCTTGCTGGACTGATTGCCAAATAGATGAGTACAATCTCTGGGAAGTGTTTAAAAAACAAACAAACAAAAAAAAAAAACACTTTTCCTTTGATTCAGTAGTTTTATTGGATTGAGTGTATGTATTGAATAAAATGGTTGATTTGAAATTTAAAAGGATGATTTAACAATTGCTATAATGTTAGGAAAAAATTTTTCTTATTATAATTGCTAGCATTTATATTACACGCATGTGCCAGACACTGTGCTAAGTGCTTTAATAATATTATCCCATTTGACCCTCACAACAATCTTGAGAGGCAGGTGCTATTATTATCCCCATTTTACATTTGGTGAAATTGAGGCAAACAGAAATTAAGTGACTTGCCCCAAGGTCACAAAGTTAATAGATATCTGTAGCTGAATTTGAAACTCAGATCTTCCAGACTCCAACCCCAAGATTCTTGGTGATATTTATGCTTAGAGTTAAAAAAAAAAATGAAGCTAATATCCTTGGCCCATTTTACAAGATCCCATTAGATTTACATTCCTCCCACTGTACTGCCAAAACCTACATCATAGCAAAATGAAGTGTCCCAAAAATATTAGTTCAGTTTTAAGCTAAATATGAAGGTTTTGAGGGACATCCTAAAGTCGTCTTCTTTACTGCCAATTTTCTAAACGTTAATTTGGGGGGGGGTTGTCATTTCTCCCAAACAAATATAAGCCCTTTGAGAACAGGGACCACTTCCTTTTGGCCTCAGCATCGCTAGTACCTAGCACAGGGTTTGGCTTTAGGCACTTAAATGTTTATTGTTGATGCCTTCTAAAATTTCTATGTAAATCAATAGGTATGAAGATGGATACTGGTTGATTAAGATACAGTAGAAAGGGACAGCCTGGATATACTTGTACTGATGAATAGGAATTTATTTGCTCATGATTTCATATCAACTATTGATAAACCATACGTAATTAGATAGATTCCATGTATTCATGTACTCTATCTATGTACTCTAATGACAAAAGCCTGGTGCACATCCTTTCTTTTTCTCAGTTTTCTGGGCTTTTCTTTAATCATCAATGATTTTATAAATTTTATAAAGGGAGAATGTTATGGCCAGAACTCTAAATTTTCATTCACATTTTTCACTCAACTCAAAGCCAACTGTCTCTTCATATCTGTGGTGATATTAATGTATTTGATTCTGAATGGCTGTTTGGTCCAATTTGCTGGTTTCTTCATCACATGTCCAACGATAGTTTATGCTCAATGTGACATAAAAATTATAATGATACCTACTGCCAATGAGAATCAAGTTCAGAACATGTCCTAAGAAAATAGTATCTTATACAAAGGACATTAAAGGCAAGGTGAAAGTCTTCCATCAAGGCTGAGAAATCCCTTCCAAGTACCCTTAGCAGTCATCAATTATCATGCAAATACCCCTAGAGCAGCTCTTTGAATCACTACTATTACTAGCTAACATTTACATAGGTTGAGGGTTTATAAAATATTTTGTATACATTATCACATAACCACAATCCTGTAAGTCAGATTTTACTGGAATTATTATTTCCATTGTACAAAGGAGAATACTGAAGCTGAGAGAGGTTAAATAAATTGCCCACTGCCCCACAGTTAAGCTTTGCACTGTCAGACTATCTTCACCATCCTGGATACATTCACAGCATCCTTGATAGACTAAAGATTTCTTATTTAAAGGAATAGATAGTGTGGGTTAACCAGTAACCAATGGACAGTCACAGCTTTCCCCTCAGAGCTAGTGTTACTTAAAAATGATGCAAATCTAAAGTCTACAGAGGCATATGTTTAAGCAGGCATTCTGCAAGGACTGTACTTTCTCCCTATAATTATGCTTTTGCTGTCTAAGATTAATCAGGAAAGTTAATGATGCAAAAAATTACATTTATAATCCAGGATGAATACAACTGTAGTGCAAGCTAAGATCTGAGTGCTATTAAGGTAAATGGAATTAATGGACTGTCCCTGGCAATCTTTATATCTATCAGTTACTAATTAACATTCTTCTGTAAAGAATAGTTTGTTGTAAGGGGGAAAAAATTCAACCCAGAAGCAACAACGCTAAAACTCGCAATATATTTCATCCCGGCTGGCTGTTGGGAAGGAGGGCTGAACCTGGATTCAGAGGACCTGGGTTCAAATCTTGGCTCTGTGGTGCAACATTGGACAAGAACACTCAACATCCAAAAGAGGCCACCAGCCAATGTGTCTGCTGTCTTCCTATTTGAATCTAATCTTCATGAAGCCAGGGACTAGTTTTGCTTTTGTATTTCTATCTCCAGTCCTGGTACATAATAAACCCATAACAAATGTTGTTGGGGTTTTTTTTTTTATTCATTCATCCATATAAGTCATTTGAATTCATCCATTCATTCATTTATTCATCTGTTAATTCCTTCCTTCCTTCCTTCATTCATTCATTATTTTAAGTCACTTGAATACAAACTCTTTGTGTGTAGGAATTACTTTTACTTGTTTCCAAGTATCTAGTACTGTGTTTCTTACATATGTTGTTTGTTCTTTTCAGTCACATCTGACTGTGACCCCTTTTAGGGTTTTCTTAGCAAAAATACTGGAGTGGTTTACCATTTCCTTCTCCAGCTCGTTGTACAGATAAGGAAACTGAGGCAAACAGGGTCAAATGACTTGCCCAGGGTCACACAACTAGTAAATTTCTGAGGCCAGATTTGAACTTATGAAGATGAGTCTTCTAAATTCTAAGCCTAGTGCTCTATCCGCTGCACTAACTAGCTGCTGCTTATTGTATAGTAGGAAGTTAATAAATGCTTACTGATCAATGGACCTCTCTGGCTCAGTTTCCTTATCTCCACAGTAGAAAGCTTGGTTTTAACTGTAAAGTGATAACCATTTCCCAGGGACTAGATGCTGCTAATACCAATACTGCAACAGGGAGTCTTTCAGTAGCAAGCAAGAAAGAGGTCATCGGTAAAATCTTTTATGTAAAGGCATTTATTTTATGCATCTGCAAATGATACCCACTAAGGGTGAACTTTTGTGGGAAATGTTGGTTTCAGCTACTAATACAAGAACCAGGAAGAGTAAGCAATAAAACAAGAGAGTTAAATTAGCCAGCAAAGGAGAATGAACCCAGTGTTATCTTTGGAAGTAATCATGCCAGTTTACTGCTTCATCAAAAGGCTCCTACCTTGATTATGATTATCCTATGTCTTCAGGTCTTGCATTAATTTTAAGCAATTCTGTAAGCTCTTTATACCTCTGGAGTACAGCATCTTCTATTTTTCTTTTTTATTCTTTTCTTTTTCCTTTCTTTTCTGTTTGTTTTAATATATTATGAAATGATGTTTGAGACAAATTTATCTTCTTGCAATTGAATCAGCATCACCATGTCAAATGCCAGAAATTTACAACAAAGCCTAAATCTGAAAATAGGCATTGGGGTCCCCTTTATTATAAAGATTATGGGGCTTAACTGATTTTTTTTTTTGTTATACTTACAGTGGCACTTGCCTGGAATGAAACATCACTCCATTCTGATCACAGTCATACACACATACACACACACACACACATACATGCATGTGTATATATGTATATATCCATGTATATATATGTATATTTTTAATATATATTTCTACAGGCATAATTGTTAGAGAAGGGATTCAAAAATACAACTTTTGCTTTTTTTTTTTAAAGGCAATTGGGGTTAAGTGACTTGCCCACACAGCTAGTAAGTGTCAAGTGTTTGGTCTGAGGCTGGATTTGAACTCAGGTCCTCCTGGCTTCAGGGCCAGTGCTGTATCCACTGTGCCACCTGGCTGCCCCAACTTTTGCTTTTTTTAAGTTGAAAAAAAACACCTAAAATTTGTGCCTTCTCTATTTCTTTGGGATGTTTCCAATCTCAGCTTAATTTTAAATATTTACATGGTTTTGTTTCCATATTTCTTTGTAATAAAATCTCCAATATAAAGGAAAGCACAGAAATAGCACACACTAGAAGGTTCAGCAAACTTAGAGAACTCTGCCATAGTTTTTACAATATTTCTGATTGAATTATTAAGATTTGTCATCTTAAATCTCAAAACTCTAAGGGTATATTGGACATTTTAACCTGGATATCTCAAAGATAGACACTTTGGGGTGAGGGTGTAAAGAGTCCCAGTTTCAAGGTCTTCTGTAGATTCATTTTCCTAAAACTATAGCTCATTAGCCCCTACAGGTATGTTCCCTTTAATATTCATTTAGTAATTAAAACTAGTTCAAAGTAAAGGGATTTAATAAGTTGGCATTGCAGTTGTAATGCTACAAAACATTTTTTCAACAATCGTAGGGCTATCACTCTCTCAGCTACATATAATTTCAATTTGAAAAGTGACCACAATCTTAGAGAATAAACTAGTAGAGTGATAGACACTTAGGGAATCTGAGTGGTCAAAGTAGCTTCAGGTCTGGCACTAGGGCCAATAGTTTTGCTGTAAGATGTCATGGACAATGGAGGGCTGAGGATAGGTAGGTAGGACAGAGAAATGCCCCAGTTCTTCAGTGTCAAAGAATATTTTCTTCTCAAAAGAATGGATCTTCTTCCATTTCTTTTCTATTTCCTGCTGCCTCTGGTCACACATTTCAGCCCCTACTCCTCTTTCAACTGACTCCTTCAAGAATGTGTCATTTTTTGTTTGTTTGTTTTGTTTTGTTTTGTTTTAGAGAATAACCAAGGTGTTACTAACCTTTGGCCAGCAAATGGCTAGCTGCCCTCTCAGATGATGAATTTGGATTATATGGCTTCTTCCCACTTCATAAGGGACAACAGTATGAATATATCTTTGTGCTTTCTTTAACTGCATGTCTTATAGGTATCTTAAAGCTCAACACTAAGAAACTGCACTCCTTTCCCCAAGAAACTTCCACCCTTTCTAACTCCTATTGAAGCATACTGCCCTCCCCTCAGACATCTAGGCTCACAATAGCGGTATCATCCTTGATTGCCCTCTCTCCTTCACCCCCTGCCATCTAATTGTTGCCAAGTTTGGTTGATTCTACTTTTATAACATATCTCATACATGCTCCCTGCTCTGACACTGGTACTACTCTGGTACAAGCCCTTATTGCCTCATGCCTATACTACTGTAATAACCACCTGGTTAGCATCCATGCATCAAGTCTCTCTCCATTCCAGTTTATCCTTCACTCAGCTATCAAAGGGATCTCCATTAGAGATAGATCTGATCACGTCATATACCTTTCCTTAGTCATTAAATTCCTGTGGCTTTTTATTTCCTCCAGAAATCAATATGAAACTCTTTAGTTGTCTTTTTAAAGCTCTTCATAATCTGGCCCCTCCCTGCCTTTTAAGTCTTTTATAACCTTATATAGGCAGCTAGGTGGCACAGGGGATAGACCACTGGGTTTGAATCAGGAAGACTCATTGTAATGAGTTCAAATTTGACTTCAGACACTGTGTGACCCTGAGCAAGTCATCTAACCCTGTTTGCTTGATTTTCCTCATCTGTAAAATGAGCTGGAGAAGGAAATGGCAAACCACTCCAGTATCTCTGCCAAGAAAACCCCAAATACGATCAGGGAGAGTCAGATATAACTGAAACAACTGAACAACAACAACAAATCACCTTCCTTCCCTCCTAAGTACTTTACATTTCAGTGACTGTCCTCCTGGATTTTTAATACACGAGACACTCCACCTCCCAACTCAGTGGATTTTTATGGGTTGTTTCCTATGCCTGGAATTTTCCCTCTCCTCATCTATGCTTCCTGGATTCCTTAAAGCTTCAGGGAAAATCTCATCTTCTAAACCTTTTCCTGGTCCTCTCTAACATTATTGCCTTTGATTTAGAATTATCTTCAAACTATCTTCTATCCAAATATAGTCATTTGCATGTTTTCTCTTTATATTAAATTGGGAACTCCTTGAGGGCAAGGTGTTTTTTTTTCCTTCTTTTTTTTTTTTTAATTTAAATCTCCAGTACTTAGTACAGTGCTTGGCAGATAGCATGTCCTTACCAAATTCTTTTTTGAGTTGCTTTGACTTTAATATTGAGTTGTCTCTATTACTTGACCCTTGTTTTCTGTGACTTCATAATAAGGCTAGGAAAAAAATCAGTTCATCAAGATTGAATCCTTGTCATCCCTACCACCAAACTTTGTAATAATAAACAACCAATTCTCTAAATTAGCACCAAGAGTCATTCATTTGGTTGTATGTCATAAATCCCTAAGAGATGATTACAAAAAGAAAAACCTCTTTAAAGAGTCCACTTTTTTTCTTCCAATATACTATAAGTTCTTTGAAGACAGTTCCTGTCTCATTGTTTTCTTGTGTTCCTGACAAATAGTAAGCATTTAATCAGTGTTTGTTGATTGGTTGGACAGTTGATTGACAGAAAGAAAAGAAACAAAAACAAATATGACCTGACAAAAATAACAATAATGGTGACAATAATATTAGTTGTTACCACACTAAATATTCAAACTCCAACCTACATAGAATAGAAAGCTTTCGAAAGATAGAGACTTAGTAGAGGAGATCAAAGATACTCGGGGACAAGGGTGAGATTCACACCATAAGCATTGGCTTGTCTACTATTGGAGTTGTACAGAGGATGCACTATAAACAATAACTTTATATCCTAATAGTTTGATTCAGCTACAAAAAGTGGTTGTTTTATCTACCAACGCAAGAGTAAATAGGACATTGTGTGGAAGTACATCAAGACAGTGATTTGCAGCACATCAAAAACAAATGATACCATCTTCATTATTTTATCGTCATCATAATTTAACAGTAAGATGCAAAGATATAGTTGAGATGCACTTTGTCATCTTTGAAACATATAAGCTATCTGAAATAACTTTGTTAAAGATGCCCATCTTTCTTTGTGTTTCATTCATCCTCTCTGCTCTGGAGCCCTGGAAGATACAAGTTCAAGATTATGAAGGCCAAAGGCCTTGAAATTAAAAGGAGTGGAGAGGAAGATTCCAAGGAGTAGAAATTACAGCTCAGGCTGTTTTGAGGGAAGGAGGGGATTTCAAACGATGATATCATGGGATGGTGTCTTGACTCCCAAGTGAATTGGATTTAAGTGAGGCAGAGTTGAACAAAGTCATTAACTTCACTCTCTCTTCCAGAGTCATTGAAGTCTAGTGGCAAGACAAAAGTCAAGACAACTGGTGATGGCCCATCCCCCAAGTTAAAAATCAGGTGAACCCTTCAATCTTGTCAACGAGGTCCATTGAAATAATACGTTGTGTTTCTTTTTTAGGCTCCATGTGTATCAATAAACACAGTTCACTCTATTGTAATCAACAAGGCTATTGTGAGAGCTACCTCTATTCATAAAGTTTTGTTGTCATTGTTCTGGAAATAAAATCCAGTATAGGTAAACAACATTTCTGTCAAAAAGAGACCTCCCAGTTTGGTTACAGGTTTTCCAGTAGAGTCTTCCACTGCTGGAGTAGTGAGGATTCTCTATGCATAATCTCCCACTTAAATTTGTAAGTTGTCCAGGAAAACAAATTAGTCTGACATCTAAATCAAGCATCAAAGGAAAGCAAGTTACATGGAAACAAAGCATGGCCTTTTATTTCCCTCAAAATAAAATAAAAATGCCTCAAAGCTACTGAAAGTCAGATAAATGCATGTGAAAAAGTAGAAGGCATCCACTGAATATATTCAGTGGTTTGTACTGGCTTTTTAAAAATAGCATCCAAGCAGGATACTGGATTAAGTGTCAGAAAGATGTGGGTCAAAATTCCACCTCAGACAATCACTAATCATTTTACTCTAGGAGAGTCATTTGACCTCAGGAGTTTGCTCATTTTTAAAATGAGGGAGCTGTACTCTATGAAATCCAAAGTCGCCCCCATTCTATATCTATTATCCTCTGTGCTTATGGTCTGTGCTTAAATAATGAACTAGTGGAGAGCTACTAAGTAGGTAGCATGCAATTAAGAATTCTGATACAGAACTTAAGTCTTATGGACAGAGCTTTAGACATGGAAGCAATATTACAGATGGTTTAGACCGAGTCTCTTGTTTTACAGATGGAGAAACAAGTCAAGAGAAGTAAACTAACTTGTCTGAGGACATACAAGTAGAAAGAGGCATGGCAGCATCTGGACCCAGATCATAGAATCATAGAAGGAAACTGAAAAGGTCATTTGTTCCAGGTCTCTCTTTGTAGACGTAGGAAAACGAGGACACATAGGGATTAAGTGACTTGTCCAAGCTGACTCCAGTTCTCTAACCTTAACCCATCACTCTTTTTCACTATGCCATACAATTACCCCTTTTCCATTTTTTTTAAACTACACCTTTTCTTTTATTATTATTATTATTTTTAGGCAACTGGGGTTAAATGACTTGCCCAGGGTCACACAGCTAGTAAGTGTTTGGTCTGAGGCCAGATTTGAACTCAAGTCCTCCTGACTTCAGGGCCAGTGCTCTATCCACTGCACCACCTAGCTGCCCCTACCCCTTTTCCATTTTACCTCATCCATGTGCCTAGCTCTAAATCAAGTGCTGAGTCAATTATGTACATACAGTGATTGTTCTCAGAAAAGAGAGATCCTGAGTCTTTTCACAAGGATTCTATGGAGTCACAATTGAGGAATGATGAACATATAACTTCCCAGTAGTCATAAAATAGATGCCAGGTGATATTTGGGAGTCTTGGGTACAGATATCAAGTTTGAATAAGTCAAGTAGGAATCAAAAGTCTCCATATCACATTATAGACTCTACCATCCCTCCACTCATATCCTCTTAAGGGTTAGCACGAAGGATTAAGTCATCTTAGAGGTTAAACTTTGAAAACCTTCATTTATTCCCGGCCATCGTTATAAGGGGCAACATTTCTTTTTTTTTTAATTCCCTGATCACAACCCTCTCTTATTCATTTCCTATGGCATCAACAATCATAAAGAAACCATGAAGAAGTCATAAACAAAAGATCATATTTAAGTATTGCTTACATACTTACTGTATTTTGTTGGTGGGCCCCAAGAGTTTTGAAGAAGCTCTAAAGGTATATAAAAGGAAACTAATGTGCTGTATGAATGAGAAACCATAAGCCAACTTTCTGATCACTACAATCTTGACAGCTTTGGATGGAGCTAAGGGCTATAAGGAAGTATTTGCCAACCCCAGGAGCCTCCTGGCAGTAGGGCTATAAATATGTAGGTCGGATGCTTTGGGGGGCCTTTTATTTTCCTACTCTCAATTGGAACACTCTTGCTCCACACCTGTGATTTCATCCATAGTGGAAAGTCTCATCGTGGAAAGTCCTTCCATGAATATAGATCAGCAACTCCTTTCTAACTTTTAACTTTAGAGAGTTGTTTCCTTCACTGAGTAGTTAAGTGAGGTGCTTAGGGTCAACACAGACAGATGACACTTTGGCCCAAGTCTTGTTGACTAAAGGATGACTCTCTGTCTACTATTCCATCCCACCTCTTGTTACTAACCCAACTAACAGATTAATCCAGGAGGACTAAGTAGAGATTCTGAAGAGCACATCTATGAACCATGAGTTTGTAACTAAACTAACTATTCGAAAACTAGCACAGGATAAAAGAAAAAAAAAATTCCTCTTTTAAACTTTGCCCTAATTTGAGATTGCCATGAAAGAATATTTATCGATGTAATTTCCCCTTTCATCCTTCAACCTGCCCTCTCCTTACTACACCCTCCAAATGGAAACAACAGCATCAACCACAACTTTTTGTGAATGGAAATCCCAAACTGGAGCACCATCTTCAATTTATTTTGGCACGAAAAGCCTTGGAAACATACTATTGACGGAGTAACAAAGCTTGGGGTTTATATAGCACCCTTCATCCAGAGGGTCACCTCATTTACCCTCAAAAGTGGATTTATGAAGCAATAGGGAAGGAACTTATTTCACCCCATTTCCCAGCTAGTGAAACTGAAGTGCAGGGACATTACTGAGCCTCTTTCTAAGTCATCTAGTTGGACTAGAGCAAGGCTTGCTATCTTCCAATCTTGTTTCTCTTTAGCAGCTTGATCGATCTCTCTCTCTCTCATCCCCCTAATTGCCTCTGAAGCCTACATTGACTCCTCAGTCTGACATATACCTGAAATAATCTGGGGCTAGATAATTAAGTAGTTCAGTACATGTCACTTCAGTAAAAGAAAATGTTGCCTAAGAGGTCAGAATGGAGATATGTGTCTGATCCCACATCTAAGTGTTCATTTTTCTTGATGACTTTCCTAAAAGGTCTTGTCTTATATTGATGGATGGAGTGGTGTGTTATGATATTTTTGAGGTGATGGGGGAACATTTTAATTCTTTGCACTATTCTTTTATTATTATTATTATTATTTCCTTTCTTGACCAGAGGAAGCAGAGATATCTGAGTTAACCAGTAGGAGTGGAACACCAAATACTTTCAGTTGTCAGGCTTCCTGCTTGACCTAGACTGAATTTGGGTTCGTAGAATGGGCCAATGAGCTGAGTTCAAATCATAGCTATTCTGGTTATTAACTGTGTTGCCTTGGGCAAAAAAAAAAATAATAAATGAATAAATTCTTTTACATCAGAATGTGTCAATCATTGAGTATAGAAAACATTATTCTCATGGTTGGGTCATGAGGAATCTGGGCCATCTGGGCCTAGAGAAGATCATGGGTGAAGCTAGATTAGGGGACCAAACCTCAATAGGAAAACTTAAAAAATTGATTTATCACCTAGGCTGGGAATGGAGAGTTTTCTTGGAAACATATTTTTAATTACCTTGTATTTATATATTCTTCCTGCAATGACTGGAGATTAGTACCAAGAGTTCAGAACACGTAGGTTCAGTTCCCATCTCTGACACTTACTAGATGTATGACTAGGGATGAGGCACTGACTTCTCAAGCTTTCTCAATTTCAGTTTCTTAATCTATAAAATGAGGATGCTAATAAGAGCACCTCTCTTACAGGGCTGTTGTGAGGCTTACATATGATAATGTATATAACATTTGTTATTGGCCAAGTGCCAGAAGCCTGGAGTCAGGAAGACTTGAGTTCAAATCTCACCTCAGACACCTACTAACTATTTGAACCTGGAAAAGTCACTTAACCCTGTCTGCCTCAGTTTCCTCATCTGTAAAGTGAGCTGGAGAAGGTAATGGCAAATCACCCCAGTATCTTTGGCAAGAAAACCTAAAATGGGATCATGAAGAGGCATCCGTAACTGAAATGACTGAACACCAGCAATGTAAAATACTTTGCAAACCTCCAAAAACTAAATAAAGGTTAGTTGTTTTTGGTAACACTATATTGTTATCTTAGCATCAAAGACCTAGATATGGAAGTAAACTCAGAGGTCATCTAGTTCAACCTCATCACTCTACAGATAGGAAATCGAGGCCTGGGGAGGTGAAGTCACTCATCCAAGACCACAAGGGTAGGTCGTCATCATCAAATGCAAATACTGTCCTATTGTACAAACCTAAGAAAAATTAATTCTTTGAATCTGGAGTGTGCAAAGGTAGAGAGGGAACAGAGGTCAGTATCATATGTCTAGTTCTCAGATCAGAGACAAAAGGAGGGAGAAATGGTAACTAGGAATCATAGGTGACAGTTCATTGACCGCAGGGAGCATGATGGCTCAAGAAGAGTTTGAGTGAATATCAGTGAGATTTAGTAAAAAGTAAAAGGAGAAAGCCATGGGACCAAGAGCAAGATTGCCTAGATTAGTGCCAAGGGGAAGGGAGGAAAGCTTGGGAAGCTGATTTCATGTGATCAGTAAGAACTGAGGTCAGGGAAGGAGTTATCACAGGACACAAAACAAATCCACCTATTACTTGGCTCCAGGAAAAAGAATGTGATAGGGAATTCTACAGCACCCACATGAGAAAGATTCACAGGCAGTGCTAGGGAACCTCTCTGTTCTCTTCCCTCACCAGGTAGCAACCCTGGTCATTCTCTTAGGTAATGTAGAATCCAGATAAGAAGGCAAGCAGAAGAAAAAAGCTTGTATACCTACCTACCTACATACATACATATGCATATACACATACATATACATGCACGCATACACACATACATACATACACATGCATACATATGTATGTAACTATATCTTTCTATATATCCCTTTGGGTTGCAGAGAGCCTGTAAGAAGCTAACCAGATGTGAATGCCCCAGTGTAAGTGTCCCAGGCTCTGACTATGTGGGGGTTCCTAGATAAAGGTGGCTGAGGAATATTTTAAGAAGGTGACCTTTCTCAAAGAGATAGGTAGAGGATATGCTATTTTTAAATGACCTGAGGGTCATAGCATCCAACCCTTAACTTCACTAAGGTACATGGATAGTACTACTCTTCCTCCCTCCAACATAGAGCCCCACCTCAAGCTTCTGAGGTTGTTCTACTCTTACTTCGTTCCTTCTTCAAGGTTGCACTCAGTGGTATGATTTTGACTTGAATTAGTCAACATTAAATATTTTTTTGGGGGGGGGGAGGCCTGGAGAATGGTATCTGCATCACCTTCCTTGAAATTTCTCTGGGAATCAGGATGTCTGTATTATATGGGGGGTAGACTGGGAGGGGTGTCAGAAACAGAAGAGAGGAGGGTTGGGGAGGGAAAAGGAGGAGAGGGAGAAAAGGGAGAGTGAGAGAGCAGAGGAGAGAAAGGAGAGACAAAAGGAGAAGATAAGATAAGGGAGACTGGAGGGGGCAGGGAAAGGAGATGGATGAGGAAGGGAAAAGAGAGAAGAGAAAAGAGATTATGAAGAGAGATGAGACAAATACAGGTAGAGAGACAAGAGACAGACAGTGGGGAGATAAAGACAGATACGATGCATATATTTGGGGAACATAACCAAGAAGCAAAGGCCATTGGATAAGTAAAAATACACCAATTCCTAAGCAGATTCTTAAAGTCTCCTGTCTCTGGCTACCAGGCAAGAGCTCACACCTTCTCCCCCTAACATACTGAGGTTTCCATCAATTTCAGGTGGATGTTTTTCAAAGAGTGGGCTACCACAGTCAAGATATGACACGCATGGGGGCGACAAGCCCAGAAACTGCTGATACCGGCTGCTTTAGACAATGCTGCGAGAGCACAGGGTATAATTCTATTTCTGAGGAAGATACTGGGAGTATGTGCACTTGGGCTGGACAGCACCTACAGAATAGGAGGTAGTGGATGCCAAGTGACTTTCAGGGTTTAAAATATTGCATGCCCTTTGGAGAAAGGGGGATATCACTCACCAAGGAAAATACCTCCCATGATGCTTGGACCATTAAGGAAGTGCAGTGCTCTTGTATGAGCAGGGAGCGACTCATGACCCAGTTTCAATGCTATCTAAGCAGCTGGATACAGGTTCCAAGATGAGGGAATACAAACCAGAAGACAATTGCATGCAATCAAGCCAAATGCTCCCAACTATAATTTTTAAGTGAGAAAAGGGGGGAGGGGGAGTACAGGAATACTTTGTTTTATTGTGTTTCACTTTATTGCACTCTGCAGATATTGTGGTTTGATTATTTGTTTTGTTGTTTATTTACAAAGTAAAGGTTTGTAGGAACTCTCTGCCTATCAGCTCTATCGGTGCCATTTTTACAGCGGCGTGTGCTAGCATCATGTCTCTGTAACACATTTTGATAATTCTCCCAATATTTCAAACTTTTTCGTTATTATTATATCTGTTATGGTGATCTGTGATCCAAGATCTTTGATGTTAATATTGTAATTATTTTGGGGAGTTGTGAATTGTGCCTACATAAAATGGCAAACTTAATCGATAAATGTTGTGTATGTTCTGACTGCTCCACCAACCAGTCATTGCCTATCTCTCTCCCTCTCCTTAGTCCTCCCTATTCCCTGAGACACAACAATATTGAAATTAGGCCAATTAAAAACCTTATTTTGGTTTCTAAGTATTCATGTGAAAGAAAGAGTTAATGAACGTGACGACTTCTTCGTTATGTTATCTTAAGAAATTGTCACAGCCGCTCCAACCTACAGCTACCACCACCTTAATCAGTCGGCACCATTAACATCAAGGCGAGACCCTCCAACAGCAAAACCATTAACACTCACTGAAGGCTTGAATGATGATTAGCATTTTTCTTAGCAATAAAGATTTTTTTTTAATTGAGGCATGTGCTTTTTTAGACATAATACTATTGAATACTTAGTAGACTATAGTATAGTATAAATATAACTTTTATATGCACTAGGAAACCAAAAACTTTGTGACTGGCTTTCCTGCAATATTTGCTTTATTGTGGTGGTCTGGAAGCAAACCCACAATATCTCTGAGGAAGGCCTGGGATTTGTTTTTAATGCATGATTTATAGGGAGGGAAATGGAATAATTAAGTTAAAGATTTTATGGTTAACATTTAATTAATTCTTCCACCTTTTAAAAATCCCCTACTTAATATCACATAATAGCCAATGTTTATGCTGTGATTTCAGGTTTGCAAACATTTACTATCCCTATTTTACAGATGAGGAAAAGTGAGACTTACAGAGGTTAAATGACTTACCCAGGGCCACACAGCTAGTAAGTTTCTGGAGGATTTGAACTCAGGTCTTCCTGACCTCAAGTTTAATGCTCCATCTACTGTATCTCCATGTAAAACATTATTTTATGAAAGGTTAGGGCAGCTAAGTGGCAACAGACCTGGAGTCAAGAAGACCTGAGTTCAAATGTGGCCTCAGACACTTACTAGCTGTGTGACCCTGGGTAAGTCACATAACCCTGTTTGCCTTAGTTTCCTCATCAGTAAAACGAGCTGGAGAAAAAAAATGGCAAACCACTCCAGGATCTTTGCCAAGTAAACCCCAAATGGAGTCACAAAGAGTCAGATACAACTGAACCAACTCCACAACAACAACCACAAAGGGGTATTTGTGAGTTTGGGAAGCCCGTACAGTGACAGAAAACTAAGAATTACAACAAGACACCACAGGGAGGTGGGTCATCTGGCAATAGAGAGCTATAAGGATCCCTTAGTGGACATCTAGTCCAAAGCCCTAAGTTTACGGTCAGCAGCTAAGTAGTACAGTGGATAGAGCATTCAGGGATACCTGAGTTCAAAGAGGAGCTCAGGCATTGTGCCATTCGCTTAACCGTTACTGCTTCAGTTTCCCCATTTTACAAATGGGGAAAATCATAGCACCTACCTCCCAGGGTTGTTGTGAGGATCAAATGATGTACTTTTTTTTTTTAAAGTGCTACCTAAATTTTAGCTATTATTTTAGTATCATTGGTATTATAGGAAAAAAAATAATACTGATGACCAGAGAAGTTGTGTCTAGTAAAAATATGAGGAATTCAATCCCAGGCCCTCTGGCTCTAAAGCCAAGTCTCTGTCTTGCACTACGCTGGCTTCACTTATAAAAGAGCTCCCTTGGATACAATTTAAGGTAACATTTTATTGACAAATGATATATAGGGGTTGGAGGGGGTAGAATATAACCCTGGAGGCAGTGTACTGCTATCCTTTCCACATTGCCAGGGCTGGAGGCATGCCCCTGCCTGGAAAATCCGCATAAAATTTTTTGGCCCTCCCTTCATGCCAAAGAAGAGGTCTGAATTTTTTCTTTTTCTTTTATGGGGTATTTACTGTACCTTATTGTAAAATTTGCATCTATTTATGGTATTAAAAGATAAAATATGTTGATATTATACTATACTGTATTGTTCTATGCATATTTTCACACATTTCTGAGTTTCTAAACTTTTTCTGTATTGTCTGCTAGCCTTCGCATGTCATCTGCGGCTTTTGCAAAAGTCCTCTAAAATTCCCATTTAATTTCTTATGCCGACCCACAATATATTGAAACCATGATGAGGAAAATCATAATGTGGAAGGGATAACTAGTTGAAAACCATATAGAAAAACCGTGCTGAACTAAGGATCAGAAAGCTAAAGAATTATGTGACCTTAACAACGTCACAATCCTTTGGGATAGGGTTTGTCACCTGAAAAATGGCAGGTTAGAACTGGGAAGGATTCCGAGATCCAAGTTCTACAATTGGAAGGGAACTCATGACCCATCTTGTCCAGGCCTCTCATTTTACAGATGAGCAAAGAGGCCCAGAGGGGTTAAATGATTTGCCCAAGGTTATACAGATACTAAGTATAAGAAATGAAATTTGAATTCAGGTCCTCTTACGCCGTACCCAGGAATATTGAAACTTTATGAAGGGTAAAGTGATGAGAAGGTATGGATTTGCATCCAGAAGACAAGGGCTTAGTCTTAACTCTCCTACTGTATTACATATGTGACCTTGGGCAAGTCACTTAACATGTGTGATTCATTTTCCTACAATATAAAGATAGAGCACTGGGCCTGGAGTCAGAAAGCCCAGGTTCAAATCTCACCTCAGACACTTACTAGCTATTCTGATCCAGTCATTTAACCTCTGTCTGCCTGGGTTTCTTCAACTGTAAAGTGAGGATAATATTAACACATACCTCCCAAAGTTTTTGTGAGGATCAAGTGAGCTATTTGTAAAATCCTTAGCGTAGTGCATGGCGCAAAGAAGGTGGTATATAAGTACTAATTTATTATTATTATTATTATTATTATTACCTTTTCTAGCCCTAGATTCTATGCTTACTTTTATCTCTGTATCTCCAGAGACTAGCACAGTGTCTGGTACATAGTAGGTACTTAATGAATGTCCATCAATGAACTGATGGATGAATCCTAGGACTAGGAGTTCATATGTAATCTTATACTTCTTTTTATGGGTGTTATTATTATCCCCATTTTAGAGATAAAAAAACTGAGGCAGGAAGGAGTTGTGACTTTTCTAGGGTCACACAGCTAGTATAGTTTAAGCCAGATCTTCCTGACTCCAAATCTATCTAATGAGCCCTTAAAAATATACAATGTATATTATATATAAAGATATATGTATGTAATAATATATGCATGTGATATAGTACATATATATATAAATACAATAAATGTATAATGTATATAAAGCTTCTCAGCCAATTTTAAAGGCCTATATAAACATCAGCTAAAATCATTATCAGTTCCCTCTAGTAACCTCCTTCTCGCTCTGCCCCTTTGGGTCATATGGCCAAGAAGCTATTCATGGATACAGTGGACTTCCTACCATCTCTTTCTGCTCATCCACTGTGTAGGATTTTCTTACCCCATTACATCAGCCTCCTTTGGCCATGGGATGTGGATTTACATAAGGCTATCTCTCACTTTTTGCTCCCTTTCTGTGGTCAGAAACTTAACATCATTTTATTTTTAGTCAAGTTGACTATTTATACAAGATAAGTGGAATTTTAGAAGCATGAGGTCATTCTTTGTTACAAAATCCATATCAAATCAGTGACTAGAGGCGTTAATGTACTGACAAAGCTCCTGGCTTAGTTAAAATCACATGACAAAGCCAGAGTGAGAACATAGATCATGGGATTTTGCAGAATTGGAAAGAGGCATTTTGGAGGCCATCTTCTCATTTTAAAGATGAGGAAACTGAACTTAGAAAGGTTAAATGACTTGCCCAAGATCACAGGAGCAGTCCAGGGCACAGCCAGTATTTGAACCCATGGCCTCTGATTCCCAATCCAGTGTTCTTTCCACCGTGGTCATACTGTTGGCCCCAGTGGCTAAGGACTCCACTGGCCTCCACACGAGAGAGATTTTCCTAGTTCCTGGAACGCCTTGGAACAGTGGCATCAAATTCAAATAGAAATGGGGACCACCTTTGTTACCTCTGCCTTAGAATGTGTCTATGTGACTGGTTTTTGAAGTTTACAAAGTTCCTGACCCTGGTGTTTGACAAAAATTAGGAGGCTTCAGTTGTAATGAAGGCCTGTGGAAAGGAGAGTCATTCATTTCTGATGGCCAAACTCACACCTCATTCTCTTTCGAGTAATCCTGTGAGGTATCCTCAGAACTGGGCAGCTCAGCCTCTGTTTTGTGCCATAACAGAGATACTGTGGGACATTCCTTCTTTGTTTGAGCAGGAATGTTGTTCTAGGAGATATTCATAGCAAAATGCCTAACCTCCAGGGAGCTCACAAAGCTGCCCTTTCAGGGACAAAAGAGAGAGGATAGAGGGTGTTTGTGTGTTGGGGTGGATGGGGGCAGGGCACAGGTGGGGTCATTGGGGCACATGGGTTTATATGTAGGTGGGGGAGGGAATTTTGTGTGTGTGTGTGTGTGTGTGTGTATTTGCATATGTGTATGCATCTAGAACATTAAAGAGAAACCTCCAGAGAATTACATGTAACTTCTTAGACAAGGCCTGGAGATGAAGATTAAAGAGTCTTTTGTGATAGACATAAGCAGCTGTTAAAGGATGGCTCCCTACCTTCCCTCATTCTGGGGTGACCTCATGTTTTCAAAGACCATTCTTCCACTCCACCAGCTGGGCCAACTTTCAACTATTTCATGCCCTTAAACTATTTTTATGCCCTAGTCCAGTGGCTTTCTGCTTTCCTGTAACACTATCAGCCCCAGACCCAGTCGTGGCTTCATTCTCTACTCCGAGAATAGTACTGCCTATTTAGGTAGAAACTTCATGTACTTATAACAGTGAAAGTGTTATAAAAGTCTCCCTCTCTCCTCTCAGGAAGCAGCATTCTCTTATACCAAAATACACAAATACACTTAGTGACAAAGATAGATAGACACAGAGCCGAGAGAGAGAGAGAGAGAGAGCTTGAGAGAGACAGACAGACACCAGTCTTGCCTCTGACTCATAATCTTTGGGCAACCTCAGGGAAGTTCCTGAACTTCTCAGACAATTTACTAAGTCTATGAAGTACAGGAAAAGGGCCAGACTGCATCAAGAGGGTCTGTTCACCCAGGGAATTTTTTATACCAATGAAAACACAGGTCCTGTCCCTATTCTAGTCACTAGCCTTCTATCTATCTGTCTATCTATCTATCTATCTATCTATCTATCTATCTATCTATCTATCTATCTATCTATCTATCTATCTATGGATAGGGATAGTGATACCCTGGACCTTATTTGCATCATTTTTACCAATAATTAGCTGGAAAAGATGAACTCTAAGGTCCTATGCTGCTCTAAATGTCTATATTATTTTATGGCTTTCTATTTTTTTTTTCTGTGTCACATAGAATTGGGAAGAGCCCCAAACTTGGGAACAAAAATCTAAGTTTAAAATCCAGCCCTGACACATTCATATTAACTCACTTAACTTCTCTGAGCCTCAGTTTCCTCATCTGTAAAGTGGAGAAGAGAGTAAAGACACCCATACTGTTATCATTCTCAGAAGCACTGTTAGGAGAAAAGTGATTTGCTTAACAAGAGCCATTATTACTTCCGTGGTCCAAAAATGATCTAACTATGGGACAAGGTGGTTATATGAAGGTTGGATCAGAGCATGTGAAGTTGGAGGAATGAAAAACTACCCAGATTTAAACCCATTTTTATGTTATATTAATTATATCATATCATATCTACCAATATATTCCAATGTGTATGTGTGTGTTTCCAGTACTTTTAGCACTTTTGATATATTTCCACTTCAATGGTTTCTTTTGATGTTTTACAAAAACTATAAACCTCTGAATGGGATGAATGAAGTGAATTTTAAGAATGGAACAGTTAAGGGAAAACCCAAAATAAAGATGTTCCACAGATTTATCTTTTCATCACCCTGAGAGTTTAATAAATAGTCAATGTCAAAACATGTGTCTATCTGAATAAAAAAGAGGTCTTTGGAGAAGAGAGACAAGAGTGCAGGCCATTTGGCTGCCTAAGGTTTTCTTGATTTAGACAGTATATGTGCTGTGGGAGGCGGGGAGTGGGCAAGTTTGTCAACACAGCAGAATCCTTCCGGTCTCTTCTTACTGTGTCTGTGCCCTTCACCTTCTTTTCTGAATATTGGGAGAAGTAGGATTATATTATTCTTAGGAATCTGAAACAGTGAGAACCCTCAGTTATTTATATGCAGATGCAATAGTCCCCTATGACTAGAATTTATTAATTTATTTTTACTTATTTAATTTCATTATTTTTTTTTTTTTGCTTGCACTTAAACACTCAAAGAATTTTAAAGTTAAGAGGCATCTTAGAGGCCAGTTAGTTCAATCTACAGATCTGGTGACAAACATACATACATGGAAAAACACATATCCACGCATTTACCTGACAAGACTGCTGTGAGAATTCAAGAAGATAAATGATGATTGTAAAGTACCTTTTAACTCTAAAACATCCTGCAAAAGTAAGTTACTTTATTACTGATGCAATGCTCTCATAAATTTAACATTGGTTCTATGCTGATAATTCTCAGATCTGTATATCCAGTCCTAAAGTTGTTTTGTGAGGGGGCTATATCCACGACACCCATTGCCTATTGGGCATTTTAAAGTTGATGCCCATAGGTATCTCAAACAACACATTCAAAATAGAATTCTTTCTCCCCCCACCACCAAACCCAGCCTTTTTCTGAATTCCTCCATTTCTTCTGCTCTCCTTCTAACCCAAGTTTACAACTTTGGCTTTGATTATACACAACTCCCAACTTTCACTTCCTCCATATATTTAATCAATTGCCAAGTCGTTGTTTCTACTTTTACAATATTTATTACATGAATTCCCCTCCCTCTTCATGCATAGCTACTACCGTAACTCAGACCTTCATTATCATCTTTACCTAACTATTGCAATAATATTCTAATTGGACTCTCTGTCACAAAGTCTCTCTCCACTCCATCATCCACACAGCTACCAAAGAGATTTGTCCAAAGTATAAGTCTGGCCATGCAATGCCTCCCAGGAGTGGGGAACCTCAAGTGCAGCCCTTTGACTGAATCCAAACTTCACAGAACAAATCCCTTTAACGAAAGGATTTGTTCTGTAAAGCTTGGTCTCAGTCAAAAGACTGTACCCAAGGACATAGAAAGCCACATGTGGCCTTGAGGTTGCTGGCTCCCCACCCCTGACTCAAACTCAGTGAATTCCAGAGCCTGCCTATTATTTTTAGGATCAAATATTATTTCATCTTTGTCCCATCTTTTTTGATTTCTCTTTTATATAATGTTATGTTGTTATCTATTATTAGAATATATGTGAATGTATATAATATATTATAAATTTGAATATATACATGAATATGTATGTATGCATACATATATGTATGAGAGTGCTCAGTTTTTTTAATTTTAATTTTTTTTTTAATGACAGGCATATATAATCAGAAAAGTTTGGAGGCAAATGCCCTACACCAACAAAATCACATTTGCATACATAAATAATGCTAAGTACATAACAACAATAATAAATAACAGAAAAGAGATATACTATACCTCCACACCAAAAACTTATCAGGTAAGAAGCATGAGTATTATACTGATATTATAGACTGAGGAAGCTGAGTCAAATATAAAAACATTTAATTTTTTTCCCCCCTTCCCATTTAGATCTATACTAAGTTAGGCAGGGGAACTAAAGAGAGAAAAAGATGTAAATCTGTCCAAATATGACACAATAGTAATCTTGTGAAACTTTCCCCTGGAAACCCCAATTATATCAAAGTACACTAAGTTAAAGTCAACTCTAATGGGATAAGAGGTCTATTCCAGTTTTAAATTAATCAAAGTGATTTAAAAAATAGACAGTAATAAATATGACTAAAAATCCAAACCTGACCAGGAAAATCCAGAGGATTATTATGGGCTTTGTTAAATAGAGAGAAAGAGGTAGAATCTGGTTTTTGCAGAAGGACAGATTTGCCTCATTGGAGCATGCTAGGGCAGCAGAAGAGGAGATTCACTCTATCCTACAAGGCCCTGTCTGTCTTAACCAACAGAAGAGAATCCTTTCAGGCAAAGGTCTGGTGCCACATTAGTCCAGTGAGAGGTTCAGTGCCACAGGAAGAACCAGGAGGATCCTGGTGGATTGTTATTGTTGTTTGTCCTTTGTTTTTGAAGAGCACCCAGGACATCAAGGGGTGATGTCTTGACTTGTACGTGAATTGGATTTAATTGAGGCAGAATTACACAAATTCATCAGCCTCACTCTCTTTCCAGAGACATTAAAGTCCAGTGGCAACGCAGAAGTCAACACGACTGGCAATGGCTTGGGATGCAATGGATGATGTTAACATCTTCAAAGTCTGACCAAACTCCACAGCATGTGTTTCAACTCCCTTCATGGCTATTGGAGCATGCTGTTCTCATTCGCCTATTCAGTCAGAGGGAGCCTTAATCAGTCTTGGGGCTGACATTGCCCTAACTCAATGACAGGCTTGAGGCCTGTCAATTACCCTCAACCTGACTTAGCCCATCTGCCAAGATGGTTTACCAAGGTATGGCTGCTGTACATGCTACAGTTCATTGCAAGTATCTAGTAAAATGTCCTGGCCATCCAGGAAAGCAGATAACGATCTTTTCAATCCATGTCACTAGCCTGACAAAACCAGAATGTACATGGCCATGCACGCAATAAGGTCAAAAGGACAACCCGTCCCTCTGTCTTTGTCCAATTTGAGACTCCTGGGCCATTAAATTAAAATACCTTTTTATCACTCTTAACCTTTCCTCCATTCTACCTGCAACAAGAACCCGGATGTATCAACAAGTGGAGTTTTCTAAATTGTTCAAACACAGACAAAAGATTTGACCTGACTGGTGATTTTCTCTTTTTATGCTCCAACTCTGACTGTGGGCCAGTTACTTAAGAGACGGTTGTCTCAGTTTCCTCAACGATAAACTGGGGACAACAATAGAGTTGTTGTGAGAATCAAATGAGAAAATATTTGTACAGTGCTTAACGTAGTTCTTGGTATTTCACAAATGCTTATTTCCCTTCCCTAAGTTCTGTTAACTTTTTCTGCATTTTCCTAAGTAATCTGAACTGCCAGTTACTGGGCCCAATTCTAGCTCTGGGTTGCAGATTATATTTAATTCAACAAAACATGTGCATCACCCACTATATTCAAAGCACAATGTTCAGCATTGGGAATACAGAAAGAAAAGGATGGAAATGTAGGCATATCTTATAATTTCATTGATATGGAGAATTCTCAGATGAGAAAACTTCCTCTACCAATGTAAAATGACACCTTCTCTTTACGTCACAGTCTCAGAGAGTGGTCTGGAGCACTAAGATGTTTAAGTGACTGGACCAGGATCTTGCGTCAGAGGTAGAGCAAAAAAAAAGGAAAACAGAAAGGTAATTCTTGCCCCCCTCAAGAAACTTAGCAATGGCACCTAGAATGTAATGGGAACTAGAGGAATCTGCCATCATTCATTTATTTATTTTTTTAGGAGCATAAGCTCATGAAGATCAGAATGGGAAAGGACTTTTTTTGGTTTGTTTTTTTTTGGCAAGGCAATTGAGGTAAAGTGACTTGCCCAGGGTCACCCAGGTAGTAAGTGTCCATGTAGCTGCCCTGGGAAGGAACTTTGAGGCCAATCTGGCTCCCTTGTTCTGACTTTAGGCACAGCTGTTCATTGTCTCTATCTCTGATCCAGAAGACCATATGACTGAGGCTGTCCACACATGGCACCTTGATCAGTGCTTTTGATGAAATTGGCAAATAATTAATTTATTTTCTAATCAGCTGAGTCAAAAGTTCATTGTTAGTTTTATCATAAATAAACAATAACAGCTAGCTTCCATGTGAAGCTTTAAAGTTGGCAAAGCACATTATGTATTATTATTTGCCTTCGAAAATCATCTGAAGTAGGTGCTATTATTATCTCCATTTTACAGATGAGGAAACAGAGAGATTTACATGACCAGCCCATAATCACACAGCAAGCAAGTTTCTGAGACAGGATTTGAAAGCAGGCATTCCTAACTTGATTTTACATGCCAATGTCAACTTGGTACCACACAAATGAATACTAAGAATGTCAATCTTTCCCTAGGTGAATGACCAGGGATTCCCACCCCACCATTCATCACCAAGCCTATATTAAGCTCCTCCCATATTCTAGTCACTATGTTAGCCACTAGGGACACAAAAACAAACAGCAAACAGTCATTAGCATGAAGAAGGGGACTGGAATCGAAAAAGCCCCTTTACAAAGAGGGATAATACATTCCCTCTACTGAGTAAGTCTAGAGAAGTCTTGTTTTTGAGGGCTTATGAAAGCTTACTTACTTGTTAGCCTATAGATTAGAGATCAGGTAAATCAGTATTCCCAACATCCAAATTTGATGGAATTTATTCAATAGAATACAGTCCCTTTAGGAAGTGATTGTAGCAATGAATAGACAGAGAAGCCTGTCCCCTTCCTGCCATACTATGAGTCTCTCCCTCTTTCTATATTTAGTTGTGAATGTTCTAATTCCCTGGGTCCATGCACTTTATCATTTCATCAATCATTTTGTCAGTGTCTTTAAAAAAATCTCATCTTTATATTACAGCTAAGAGCTCAGACAGGCTAACACTGTGGTGGGACTACTCATGACAAGTTTCTCTTTTGTACCCATGTTCAATATCACCTCTCTTATAGCCCTGAATATTCTCAACTCTCTTTTGGAATTATCTTCTCTTGCAAGCTTGATCCAAAGATCCTTTCATCACATATACTATATATGTATGCGTGTATATATATATATATATAATGTATATATATGTGTGTGTATATATATGTGTGTGTATGTATGTATGTATGTATGTATATGTGTGTGTGTGTGTATGTATATAGGGTTCTGAGGTAAGCGACACTGTGAATCAGTGCTGAAGTGAAGAGACTGCTGTCTTCCCAGGTCAGTCGCCCTCACTTAATATCCTCCCCCAACTACCAGGACTTGCCGTGAGAATAATTAGCTAGAGATTTTCCCTAAAGATTTGATGCAACTCCTGAGATGAAGACCAGGAAAGAAGGCTCAGCCCCTGAGTCTTCACATGTTGGCAGCCACGACATTAGATTTACTTGACCAGCTGTCCATATTAGTCTAAAGCCAGCGCTACTACAATCCTCGGCCAAGTTCGGAGTGGCCAAGGGTAACAGGAGAACTTGATGCAGCTGGGCTTTCTGTACTGATACATAGGAAATCACAGAGTAATTAAGACATCTGAGGGTAACAACTCTGCAGCTGGGATTAGTGGGAAGACTATAATATTCATAAGTAAATAATTAACCTTTGGGTCTGCAACTTGCATAACAGCAAGAGGACCTAAAAGTACAGCTGGGATGCGGGAGATGTGACTAGACGATGGAATAACATGGCTCTTTGATGAACTTAGTACTAGATTGCAGCCTAAATTCTAGAGTAAGGGAAGTTTATGATATTCGTGCATAAATAACAAACCGCTGAATATGAAGCTTGGACCATGGCTGAGGGTCTTTAATCCAGGATGGCAATTCAAGAAGAGACAATAATACCATGTGGGCAGCAGAACTACTGGCTCGGAGGCCTACACAGTCTTGAGAAAAAAACTAAAAAATTCATGCCAATGTTCAATGTGCATTATCTTAGTCCTCATGCCTCGTGGTCAAACCCACTGAAGCACTACTCGCTCAGTTCACTGCCAGCCCAGTTTGGAGGCATCAGGCCAGGAAGTCAGATGGAAGAGGATAAGAAGAAAGGGCGAGTTTGAAAGGTGGCTGCAGTGGAGCAGAGGGATGAGCCAGAACTTGCTTTTCCCTCTTCCTTTGACAAAACAGAGCCATAAGCTCAGCTCTTCCGTGAATTTACTTTTGCCAGGGGAAGAGACAAATCATTTCAGCATTAGGGGAAACACATTCCCAAATGTAACCTCAGTCCTCCCAGCCTCTGTTTTCTCCTCTCTAAAATAAAGAGGTTGAATGAAATGGTCTCAAAAGTGTCTCAAAGCGCTAAAATCCCAAGAAGGATGTTATAAGAAAAAATGGGTAGAAAGCTAAATAACTGAGGAGTGTTTTTTTTTTATTATTATCATCTGGAAATTGAATGATATTCATATAGCCCACAGAGGACTTTTGCAGGTAGACAGTTCAAAGCAAAGAAAGAATAAAACAAGGGGAAGGTACTTTAAAGAAAAATCATGTTCTCATATTTCTTTTAAAACAGGAGGGAGGAAGTCCAATTGGTCAATACAATAGTGGATTTAAAACACCACACAGCCACCACATTGGCTTTGGCTTACCCTTCTCACAAATGAGAAAGGAGTTGATTGTTCATCTTACTGGAGAGATGGATAAAATCTCAGATGACTTGCCAATGAAAAATGCCTTCAAGTTACAGAAATGGGTAAAGTCAACCATCCCATTCCCAACAAGTCTAGTTGTGGAAATGATCACAAGTTTCCAATTATGAAGACTGTCTGTTAGCTAGGATTCATGGGATCAGAGAGCTGGAGCTGGAAAGGATGACACACATAGTCTAATCCAACCCCCTCATTTTTCAAAAGAAGAAACTGAGGCCCAGGGAGATTAAAGTGACTTTCCCCAATGGTTACATCTGCAGTAAGTGACAAAGCACAGATTAGAACATAGGTCCTCAGACTCCCAAATGCAGGATTCCTCTTTTACTTCTGGACCATATACGGGGAAATTATCAGCCCCATTCATGCTCAGGCCACTTTTTTCTTAGGCAGAAAGAATGAAGTACAAATGATGCAAAAAAAGTGAAATCAGTTATTGGATAAACCAGGTCCATTCTCTGCTACTGTGGCAAAAGTGGTGATATTTAGAAGTTGATTTCATCTTGAATTATTCAGCCAGGTCCTCAATGTTGATACAATTTGCCACTGAGGGAATTGAGGGGATTTGGACAACAAGTGGTTAGTGTGGGAACTGGGTGAACCATACTGACCCCATCTTGTGACTCAATTCTGGAGCTAGCTCGGTTCCCTTTCTGTTGAATTATGGGTCTATTCCAACTTCTGTTTTGTGATAAAACTTTATTCAATTGTATAAATTGGGAGAAAACCTTACTGTATTGTTTGAACCTAGCCTTGTATGACTGGGAAACTGGACCACCTCACCTTGCTTCTTGGAGACACTTAACTAAGGACCTAGGTTATGCTGACCAGAAATCCAGTCAGATCTGAAGATTGATGTAAGGAGTTTTCTCACAGTTGTACATCTCAAACAACCCATATATCTTACCTGAAAATTGCCCTTGTACTCATCGGTTATTGTTTCCATGTTCCTTTGATTGTTCACAGACACTTGGGGAGAATGGGACACTTCTTTTCCTGAATTCATGAAATTGCATCTGTTCACTGTCCTCCTCCCAACTTGAAAAGTCCCTAATCTTTCCTCCATTTAGAAATCAGATCACCTAGTTTTTTAATGGTGGTTAATGGTTTCCTTTTAACTAATTGGCTTTATTGTATTAACTGTTCTTAATGTATAAAAATCTGTCTCCCCCTGTATTTGGGGTCCAGTGCCAAACCTGAGGAAGGCTAGTGGTCCCTAATTGTTGGGTAATTGCCATGCATCACTTAATAAATCAATATGCTCAGAAGCTCGAGCCTTTCTTTCCTCACTCATTGACTCTTTCATCTACTACACCACCCTCCGTTTCACAATCACCAGTGACACTGAAGCCATATCCGGCTAAGAAAGCATACGGTCCTGTTTGTTTGCAGCCTTTCACCATTCTGTATTCACTGTTCACACAATCCCAAGAAGGCGAAGAGGGAGGGAGCAAAACTCAAATCTGGCTGGCCCCTTTGGGGTGTTCTCTTAGCACAACTGATTCCAAAGAGTCATTAGCTAGACACAGCGGAGAGATTTATAATTGTCCTTTCAACAACCTTGAATTGTCAGCAAATTAAAACACTTGCCAAGATGAGAAATGGAATGGAGAGAAAGAAAGTGAAAAAGGAACAGAAACTGGAGTAAGCATTATCACAAGACTAGATCTAAGCAGAATTAGGTATCTAACCATTGATTTGCTTCAGTTCACCAAATAATTATCTAATGCCTATGGAACAGACTCAGATGCTACAGATACAAAGGTAAACATAAAAACAAACAACAACAAACCATTTCTACCCTCCAGTAGGTACTAGCACAGATCCGAGTGAATGAAAAAGTATGCATAAAGTAACATCAGGAAGCAGAATTAACAACAGGGAAATCTGGCAAAGCTTCCTGTAGCAAGTGGCCCCTGAAGTGGACTTGAAACAAGCTGAGGATTCTAGGAAGTGGAAAGGAACCAGAGAGAGAATTCAGGCAGGGGTACAGTCCCTGCAAAGCTAGAGAGACGGAAGATGGCACGTGGAGAGCAGGGGATACCAGCAGGCCAGATTGGCTAGAATGTAAAGTACAGTAAGGAGAGTAATATGAAATAAACTTTAAAAAGCAGGTTGGAGCCAGATTACGGAGGACTTTAAATGTCAGGTTGAGGAGTTTCTTTTACCTTAGAGCAGGGGTATTTTGGGAGTGGTGAACAGGTCAACAATCTGGTAAAGGTTATAGGCCACTTTTCAGAGTAAGAGTTTTAAATTGCATGTCCTTAAGTACATAGAATTAGAAAGAAAACAAATTTATATTGAAATACTGAGTTATCAAGATTTTTAAAAATAAGTTCATAGAATCCAGGTTAAGAATTCTTACCTCTGAGTCGGTCATTGAACTTCCTTTATTCCTTCCTTCTTTCTTCTCCTCTCCCTTCCTACCTTTCCCTCTCCTCCCTCTCTACCTCCTTCCTAGGAAACGTGTCAGAAACTGGACTAAAATCCAAGTCTTTTGAGTGTGAGGCAGTCTTCCCTTACTATGCCAGACGGACTCTCTTCTTTTAGGAATGTTAATTTGACATCTTGTCCAGGAGAGGTTAGGCAGGGAGACCAATTGGGAGGTTATTGTAATAATTTGGTAGAGAGATAGAGAGCCTAGATTAGTGAGACTATGAAAGAACAGACTTAGACAGAATCCAGAGATATCATGGAGGTGAAATAAGTAAGAGTTGGTAACTGATTCCACATGGCAAGTGAGGGAGAGAAAAAAAAAAGATAATGATAGATGAAATTTACATAGTACAACTTTATCTCATTTGATACTCAACCACAAGGCACAAGAACCTTGTGAAGTAAGTGTTAGCATTATCCCCATTTTTTGAGATGAGGAAATTCAAGCTCTGAGAGCCACAAGGATCTACCCAGGAGATCTAGTAAACTACCTAGGAACCACAGCTAATAAGTATCTGAGATTGATTCAAAACCAAGTATAATCTTCCATTCACTATGCCATACTGCCACAATGACTCTAGGTTCACAGATCGGGGTCTGTGAAAGGCCTCAAAAGAAATAGAGTTTGCAGGAGGGGTGAGTTCAGGGGGAAAGACAAGAAATATTGGATATATTCAGATGTTGGACAGACTCTCCGTGTTCCATCTCATAGCTGCCAAAGACACTGAGGCCACATGCAGGCAAGAAAGCACATGATCCTATACATTTTCAGCCTTTCATTGCCCTGTATTCACTGTTCACACAAGCCTAGGAAGGCAAATGGAGAGCAAAACTCGAGTCTAGCTGGCCCTTTGGTGTGTTCTCATGGCATAATTCATTCTAAAGAACCATTAGATGGACAGAGCTAGACAGAGCAATGGATGACACATTTAGGTGGAAAAGTAAGTTACTAGTATAGGACTGAAGTTCAAGAGAGAGTTAGGACTGGATATATAAATTTGGGAGCTGTCTACAGGAAGAAAATCAAAACTGAAGAGAACTGAGAATAGAGACAGAAGTAAAATATATAGAAAAAGAAACTCAATATATTGTTTAACATTAGTTACATTTGTATAAATGTAAATCCTCTACCAGTCAAAGATTATGAGCAGACAGTTTTCCAATGAAGAAACCAAAACAATTTATAGTCATATGAAAAAGGCTCTAAATCCTTATTGATTAGAGATATGCAAATTAAAACAACCTAAAATATCATTTTACACCTACCAGATTGGCTAAAATGATTGAAGGAGAGAGCAACAGATGTTGGAGGGGATGTGGAAAAATTTGGACACTAATTCACTGTTGGTGGAACTATAAACTGATGCAAGCATTTTGGAGAGCAATCTGGAATTATGCCCAAAGAATTATTAAACTGGCTATAACTTTTGACCCAGTAATAACACTACTAGGTTTGCTTTCCAGGATGATTAGGGAAAAGGAAAAGAACCTATATATTCTAAAATATTTATAGCAGCTCTCTTTGTGGTGGCCAAGAATTGGAAATTGTGAGGATGCCCAACAATTGGGAAATGGCTGAACAAGCTGTGGTATATGATCGTGATGGAATACTACTGTGCTATAAGAAATGATGAGCTCAATGATCTTAGAAAAACATGGATAGACTTGCATGAAATAATGAAGAGTGAAATGAGCAGAACCAAGATAATGCTGTGCACAGTAACAGCAATATTGTTTAAAGGACAACTTTGATTGACTGTCATTTTGACTATTATAAATACCCAAATTAACTACAAAAATATGTGAAGGAATATATATATATATATATACACACACACACATATATGTATATACACAGTGTGTGTGTGTCTAGTGGTAGCCATCTCTAGGACAGGGTAGAGGGAAGAAGCAAAGGAAAAAATAAGTTACATGATAACTTTATTACACATTTAAAGGAATAGCAAGTTGCACATAATAAATGTGCAATTTCATTACAATCATCTTCTTTTTCCCTATTCTACCATGTTATGGAAATGCTTGTTTTATTTCTAAAGTTTAGAATTAAATAAATACAATTTTAAAAATGTCTAGGGCATTCGACCCAGAGATCCTAATTCCAGACATATGCACAAAAGAAGTCAAAAACAAAATGAAAATTCCCAGATATTCTGCAATATCAGAAGCAATATCTGCAGCGTCACTTGTTGCCTTTTCTATCCAAAAAGTGCCAAACCAAGCAGTCGGTTTTGTCTGAGGTAGCTAGACGGTAGTTACCACATGAAAAATACTCTATTAGGCCCATGTTCTTCTGTACTCATGGATTTAGTTGTGGAATAATAAGAACCTATTTTAAATCAGTCTGTAATCTTTTCTTCAGACTATGCTAACAATGATTTTGGTTTTTTTTTGATAATTAGCACCTTGGTAACATAAGCTGATTTCTGAGGGAAAAAAAGGGGGTGGGGAGAAGAGGAATACAAAGAAAGCAGGCCTGCCAATTCAAACAGCAGGTGTAGGAGAATCCAGTTTCAAATATCAGATTTATAACTAAGCCATGTGCCCTTAGACGCAGAATGTAGAATGTAGAATGTTTCTATCCAAATATGACATAAATTCCGAGTTTTAAAGTTGGCAGGAACTTTCAAGGTCATCTAATCCAATCCCCTGATTTGACAGATGAGGAAACTGAGATTTAGCATAGGTCTCCCGAGGTCTGAAATGAGGTCCTTTGACTCCAAAAAGAGCATATGATCTGCCTGTTAACAAAATCTCCATCCTCCTAGGGGTGCTAATCTCCTCAAGTTTCTGGCTTTACATAATAACCACTGACTCAATACTAAAGCACCCCTTACTCTCCGAGTGGGAGTCAATTTATGAGCCTGAGGACTGGCTCAACACTGTACTCTGGGAGGAAGGAATTTAGTAAACCTTCTGTTTGTAATAAAGGATTAATAAACCTCTCCCACTCTTTGCTCAAGAACTACAGGTCCCAGACAAGTTTGACAAATGCAGCTATTTTTATCCTGCACGATCACACGGTAGGCTTCCAAAAATAGTCGTTCTGTTTTATTTTCATTATCTGTTTATTTTATTCATAAAAATATTAGTGGTGATAAAATGCGTTTCTTGCTCTTGTTTCTCAGGCTAGTTTAATCAAATTGGTTCTTAAGGCAATCACTTTTCATTTTAAACATAGCTTAAAAAAACAGGTTAATAACAACTGCCTACACTTAACTGTACATTTTATGTGCCATATTATTATATGTCATCCATTAATGGTTTTATAGCCTGTGCAGGAGCAAATCATCATTGATCTTTTTCATGTGAATGCTATTAAGACAAATGGTGTAAACTTGGACTGATTAAAACATTACTTAAAATGCTTTATTAAAATTTATTTTTAAGCAATTTTTCCCATTAGGATTTGACAAATTTGAAGAGCACTTCATTTAATTCCACTTATGAGGATGTTTTGCATGTAAAGCAAAAGCCTGAGGGAGCCCAAGTCCCCAGAAAGGCAAAGGGCTGCCTTCGGTACTGAGACTCCCAGAATCATTCCTTTGTAACTCGCTACACAATAACCTCTGTCATGGGTGCTAGGTGGAAAGTCATCACATTAGAGAGATAGCTTGATTTTTATTGCCAATCTTGTACTTTTACATACGTAGGTACATATATACACATACATGTATATATTTGTATACATGTGTATGTGTATGTGTATATACATACATACACATATATTATACATACACACATGTATGTGTGTGTATATATACATATATATGTGTATATAGATATGTGTGTGTGTATATATATATATATATGATAAGGTGTTTGAGGCCTTTTCATTAAAATAAACAAAGAAGATAAGGTTGGAAAGCTGCTTTAGAATTCCTAGTTTCTTCCAAACCTAATCTGCATGAAGTCATTCCTGATTTACCCAGCTACTAGTCTTCTCCCTACCTCATATTACCATATATATATGTGTATATATATATATATATTTATATATATATTTGTGTTTGTGTGTGTGTGTATGTGTGCATGAGAACATACATATATACGCATGCTGGTATCCCTAGCACTGAGTATAGAATTACGAAAAAAAGAAGCTGACTAATAATTTCTTGATTGTTTTCTATGTCCATATTATCTCTTTTAATAGCAGCTTCTTGAAGGAAGGTCCTGTTTGACCGTTTCCTTATTTGAAGAGTATCTAGATCATAACCTCATCAGCAACAAGCATTTATAACGCACCTACTGTGTGAGTTTCGTAACAAGGATGAAACTGATGAATTTATAGGTTGAGAAGAAAGCAATAACAAAATGAAAAAATGTGCATCTATTTTGTATTTGCTGATGTAAGCACATGTTGTATTCTTCCACTTTCAGTACTCATCTGCCAGAATATAAGCTCCATGCAGGCAGAGACTGTTTTGTTTCTGTGTTGGCTTTATTATCCCTAGCACACAGCATCATGCCTGGCACACAGTATGCATTTAGTAAATATTTGTTGAATGAAACTGAACTGGAGAATATACGGATATGCCGAAGAATCCAGCTCTTCAAGACAAGGCCAAGGTAAAATGTAGCAGACTTCCAGGAAATACATTTGACTCCAACAAGAAATGCTACATTCTAAGAGGAAGAGACATTTGTCTATGGCCTGGGAGTGTGGGGTGGAGAGAGGCAGGAAAGGGACACTGACCTAATGATATTTTGTAATTTTAACAAGGTGAGATAAGAATTGTGGATCAGTGGCCCAAAACTGCAAGTTAGTTAAATATTAATAATACTCACCTATTTGTAATACTCTCTGAATCTGTTTCTTTTCAAACAGATATTAAATTCATTAAATGTTGATCTGAACAGAGAGGTTAGCCTTGGAGTGCAACAAGTATCCACTGGGAATGCCTGGACTTCTCTTTCTCTAAGAGAGGCAGGAAGGACAATGGGGTATGTCAAAATGTTGGTAAATAATGGAACACTTAGTGGATAGAGCACCAGCCCTGAAGTCAAGAGGACTTGAGTTCAAATTCGGCTTCAGACCAGACACTTGACACATTAGCTATGTGACCCATGACAAGTTACTTAACCCCAATTGCCTAAATAATAATAATAATAATAATGGAGCATTTAATTGTAGACTCTTTTGCTTTATCCTCTAATTGTTCAATAGTCTGATTTTCCCAGATAGATCACAATCCTTAGGCTTTCCTTGCAACCTTCATATGGGCCTATCACAGTAGTAGAGAGAGCAGACCCTTCAATAAATCTATGCTGGTTGATTGACTTCATAGAGATAAAACAACTGGCTGGTAGGTTGAATTATCTTAGGCATAGACTTGTTCTTTAAGATCATTAGCATTACTGTAAAACGATATAAAAATAAAGAAAAATGGTACAGTGAATCAGAGAGTAAATGACATCTGGATCCATTAATGGAAAGGGCCGTGGGATGATCTAAATTCACTTCAATTACTGGACAGGTGTTCAAAGAAATTAAAATGACTTTTCTTTAAAGGGCCAGGAAAATTAATGCAATACCAGGTGATGGTGAGAAAGCCATTTCTACGACAAAAAAAGATGCCGAGAAGTTAACTTGCAGCAATTGAGTGAAAACAGACAAAGGGGTAATTGGAAGAAGCCCAGTGGATTACAATCACTTCAATTAAGTGTCAAAGTAGAATGTGATATTCTCTCTCTCACCCCTGTACTTTGGCACAAGCTCTTTTCCCGTATGAAATGTAATGTTTTGCATCTTCAAATCTCTATATTTTTTCAAGGCTAAGCACAGGTACCAGCTTCCCTCCTCAAGTTATCTTGGAAAGGGGGGGCGTTTTATAGGATCCTAGGAAGTTTCTAAAGGTCATTTAGTCCAATTGCTTGTTTCATGATTGAGGAAACTAAGGAAAGAGAAATCAAGTGATTTTTTGTAAGGTCATATGGATAAATCAAATAGAAGAACCAGCAATTGATCCTGGAGCTTGAAATCCAAATCCTGGGTTCTTTCCATTGTGCCATGATACTGATTGATCTGTTTACAAGTTCTATCCCCCAGTATGATGTCAGCTCCCTGAGGAGAAGGATTGTTTGGGGGATTGTCTTTGTATTCTCAATTTCTCCTACAGTGCCTTGGACACAATCGGCACAGTCAGTCCTTAATAAACATTTATTCAGTTGAACTGTAGGAAGAAACATAGTCTAATCCAGTTACCAGCTCCATCCAAATCATGCTGTCTCTACTCTAGGCATCATTCTTAGCTCCTGTCCTCCAAAACTCTGGGCTCTACCCCAACAGCCACCTTGGACTTCTGCAAGGTGAACAATCAAACCTCTACTTGCCTTCCCAGCCACCAACCCCCAAATGATGCCACCACACACAGAGAGGAGACTTCTCCAGGATCACCAGGTCAAGTAGGATTTTAACCCAGGTCTTCTAGATCCTAAGTTCAGCACTTTATCCACAGTGCCACCTGTCTGATTAGCTTACACTCTTGATTTTGTTTGTTGATTTGGTTTCTAAGTCTTAGTAGGTGGGGTTTTTTTGGGGGGGGTGGGTGGGAAGGGGTTCATTTCCAGCCTTCTCCAACCCCTTCCAGAACAAACTTAACATGTTTATACTTTGAAAGTATTCTAATCAAGCAGTAAATGTGAGGATTGCCAAAAACAAAGCCCAGGCACCTGTTTTTCTCTGCTAGTGGAAGAGGGAAAAAAAAAAGCCTGACTCTAAACTGTTCCCAGGGCTTGGTAAACGGTAGGCAATTTAGGATAATCTTGATGATATACGGTCCTTTAAAAGAGAATTCTGAGAGCTATAAAGCCCATCCAATTCTGCCTCTGTGTGCCATTACTGGCCTGGTGCATTATGCTCCCTGCACTCAGCCCCTTCACCATGAAGTCCAAGATCAATAGCTATAACCCAATGCAGTGGGGGATTTTGTCACTCAGCTCTGTGCTTATTAAAAGTTCTTCAGAAGAGCATGTTCGGTTCCTAAAACGAAAGAAAGTCATCATGCCATGCTCAAGGAACAGTGAGCACAGGGTTTTAATGGCTGGAGGCTTAATTTGATTTTTTTAAGGGACAAATTCTCTTTCCTCTGTCTGAGCCAGGACCATGTTTTATAAGCTTTCATTCAGGATCAAGGTAGAAGGCAATTGATCTTTTAACAAACACAACAAATATGCACATAAAGAAAAGGAGTGGGGGCCAAGGGTTTATAAAATACTGCCTGGTGTACACATAGACTCACATGACTTCTCAGATAACCTATGAGCTGACAATGCCCTCAGAAGGACTGGATGGCCTTTCTTCTGCTAGACCCCAAAGGCAGAATGGTAGAAATGAATAGATTTTTCTTTTTCAAGAGCTATACTTTATTTCCATTAAAGAGCAATTGTTAGAAATTGAAATGAGGAAGGAAGTCTCAAAAACTTCCTAACCATTAGAGGTATGCTAAAAGGCAAAATGAGAGCCTATGAGATAGTGACTCCCTTTCACTGACAGAGTTCAATCAAAGGCTTGAGCTCATTGGGGAAGTTGTAATGGGGATTCTTGTTCAGATAAGGGTTAAACTAGATGAAGCCTCTTTCCAATTGAGAAGTAAGAAGTAAGGTTCAGGTTACAAATGGCAAATTGAAGCTTAGGAAAAAAATCATTTTTAGTTAGTCTCACAACAGCTTGTTTTACATCCATCCTATCCCATCCTCCTAAAATGTCGTGTGAACAAAGTATTTTGTGATGAGGAAATCATTATGGAAATGCTTATGATATGATGAGTAAACAAGACTGTTCTGTCTAGCCCATAGCAGACAACTTAATCCACCAAAAGTTTATTAAGCACCTGTGTTTCAGGCACGGCACTAGGTGTTTGAGATATAAAGACAAAAGGGAAAGTCCCTGCCCTCAAGAGGCTCATATTCTATTAGACAACAAGACATTAAAACCCCCGTCTAAGGATTCACAGGCAGCTAGGTGGTCCAGTAGAAAGAGCACAAATCAGACACTTACTAGCTGTGTGACCCCAGGCAAGTCACTTAACCCTTTTTGCGTTAGTTTTCTCAACTGTAAAATGAGCTGGAGAAGGAAATGGCAAACCACTCCAGTGTCTTTGCCAAGAAAATCCCAAATTAGGTAATAAAGAGTTGAACACAATTGAAAAATGACTGAACAACAACCGAAATAAGGACTTACATCATGGAGGAAGTGTGGTTGTCCGGTGACAAGACTTAGGGTCAAATCCTGGTTCTGCCAACTTTTACCTGTTACTTGGGCAAATCACTTAACCTCTCTGGGCCTCATTTTTCTCAACTGAGGAAGTTAGAGGATATCGTCCCTGATGTCCGCTTCAGCTCAAAAGCCATGGTCTTATGATCCTAAGTGAGCTTGTGTCTTACAGACGAAGAACTGTCAGATTCTCAAGCCCAGCAATGCTTGGCTAGGGTGAGGGTGGGGAGAAGCTACAGAATGTAAAGGGACACATTTTATCAAATAGTCAATCTACTTTATAACTTTAAATATATATATGTATGTGTGTGTGTGTGTGTGTGTGTGTGTGTGTGTGTGTGTGTGTGTGTGTGTGTGTGTATGTTGTAGAGAGGTAATGTTGATTACTGGAGAAAGTCCTGAGTTCAGAGGGTTCAAGACTTGCTTCTGATACTTACTAATTATGCCACCCTGAGGGAGTCACTTTATGTTCACAGATGGCGGCTTCTGAGGCTATGAAATCGTAGACTTTTTGCGTATTTGCATCCGTTCAAATGGACACTAGGGAAATTCTTCAAACAACCTCTTTATCAAGGGACTACCAAAACAAATTTGCTCACTCTATTTTTGCACATGGAGGCAGATTTCCTTCAACACATCAGTAAACAAAATTTATAAAATCTTAGAATGTTCCTAAGGTAAAAATCTATTCTATTCGATTATGTTATGTTGCTTTTCCCCGTTGAATTCATCCAAGAGCCCAGCCCCCATATAAGAGGATATCATGGACATATGTGCGTTTGGTGTAATATGTATGCTTAATTTTTTTGTCAACAATAATTATTGTTTTATTTCAAAATTCTTTTGCCTTCATAACAATCAGTTAGTTCATTCTCCTACTCTGTGTTCTAAAAGAAAAACGAATTGGAATACTCACTAACTGTGTACCCTATCCTGTTTTTGCTACTGTTTTTTCTACATGTGAATGTACCTTCTGTTCCTCCCATACCTCCCTGGTCACAATCATTTCTACTTGCCTTTGAAGCCTTGTTTTAATGTCAGCATTTTGATCTCTGTAACTAGAAATGGTGGGGCCCCTTCATGAGATCTCATATCCTTTTTTATCCCTCTTGGGCACTTAAATTCAAATATGAGTTTTTTGATCACTCCTACTCAACTGTAAACCCTTTTTCACCAAAAACTAATATGTTCACCTTGGTATCCGTCAATGGCAACTATACAAACTCTCAGTTTAATAAATGGTTTTTTGAATTAACATTGGATATGGCAAACAATAGTTTAGTCAGTGTTTTCACAGGAAAAAAAATATGGTAGCTAAAACATAGAGCATGAGTCAAAGTCACACAAGATCGTAGAATACCAGATTTGGAGTTCAAAAGGTGCTTTGAGGTTATATAATCACAACCCTCATTTTACAGCTCTGTTTATGTTTTGTAATTTAAATGTAAATAAGGAAGACTTGTGAACTTGTGAATTTTCTTCTGAGCCAAGGCCATTAATTGAGAAAGCAACACCTCACTAATTGGTACCTGGACAGCCAGAGACTTAAAATAGCTTGCATGGTGTTCAACCTGCTAGAATTAAGGTCATCTCTACTAGGTGAGTTAGGGAAGACAATAAGTTAGGTTAAGTAAGTGTTAAGCTTTGGAATAGAATCTATGAATTATGAAAGGTGTCAATTACAAAGGGTCATTTGTAAACAGAGCTGTAAGTAGCAATTTGGGATCTTGGGAAAGTCACAGGATCAACTCAAAGTCATAATTCATGATGTGAAAATAATACAGTATTAATAAAACAGGATGATTAAGACAAATTCAGTTAAGCAAGGGGTGAATCAGAAGCATACAAGGCCCTGTGGAAAGGAGAGCCCAGAATTCTGCCCTGTGGATGAGGAGACAGAAACAAAACGATACAATGAGGTGACTATAGTGAGCAAGAAGGTGGGAGCTCAGCCAGGGAGGAGCTTATTTTAGGTATGGGGGTATGTGGGCAAGGGAAGAAAGTTTGCCATCCTGTAGCTTTACATTTAAAAAATACATATTTTCGCTAACTAGATGCTAAGTTCAGTTGTTTCTACAACCTAACAAAGAGTAAGTTATTTATATCTTTCACAATCTATATTTGTTAAACATTTTATGCCCATTAAATTTCAGTGACCTGGGTCAAAGATCTCTTTGGTTAACCTTGGTTACATCTCTGTTTGTAAAGGACTAAATTGAGAAGGAAGGAAGGAAGGAAGGAAGGAAGGAAGGAAGGAAGGAAGGAAGGAGAGGAAGGAAGGAAGGAAGGA
>NW_020954577.1:35277308-35306848 GCF_900497805.2 Vombatus ursinus
GAAGGAAGGAAGGAAGGAGGGAGGGAGGGAGGGAGGGAGGGAGGAGGAAGAAAGGGAGGAAGGAAAGAAAGGCTGATGCCAAAATATGAGAAACCCTCTGGACAGAATTGTGCCTCAGGTCATTTACTCTGCTCCCTCTCACCAAAACAAGGAATTAGGCAGAATTCCAAAATTAAGGAAATTCTTCTGAAGCTTCAGTTATCTTGATAGCACAGCCCAAGTGGTTTTTGATTAGCTAGGTATCCAGGTAACTGCTTCAAACGTCCCCTTCCCTTTGTATTTTTCCTTAATAGGTAAACCAAATATGAAATAGATTCATTGGCAAAGCATTCTGAAATCATTGGCAAAAGTATCATTAGCAGTCCTTGGATACTAGCTATGTGACCTTGGGTAAGTCATTTAACCTCTGTCTGCCTCTCCCTACCTTCCAGGGTTGTTGTAGGGATCAAATTTGATAATAGTTGCAAAGGGCTTAATACAGTGCAAGGGATATATAGGGGTTAATAAATGCTTGTTTATTTCCTTCTTCTTCCCTCTCCATTCCATCTTCTATACAACTGCCTTCTATACAACAAAAAAGATCTTCCTGAGAACACAATTCTGACTATTTCACAACTCTGTTCAAGAGTCATCAATGGCTCCATAGGACAAAATACAAACTCCTTATCTTGACATTTAAAACCTTTCAAAGTCTGTCTACCTTCCAAAACTCATTTCATATCACTGACTTTCCTGTCTCTATATTCTAGTTAAACTGTCCAAAATTGATGTTTCTCTAACTTTTCAACACATCTCCCACCTCCATGCTTTTGAACAGGTTATCTCAACATGTTTGGAACACAATTTCTTTTCATTTCTGTCTCCTAGAACTCATACTTCACCTCCAGTCTAAGCTGAGCTTCCCTCCTTCCACATCCATGAATCCTTTCCTAATTCACCCTACTTAATGTTCTTTTTTTTTCCTCTTGTTAGTATTTAATTATCTGAATAAATGTTGTTTCCCTCCAAGGTTAACTTAATCTTCTCAAGGGAAGAAACATTTGGATTTTGTCTTCATATTCCCTATACCTAACCAGGGAATATAATCGTCTCCTGAAAATGTTTGTTCAGTTGAACTAGAAAGTATAAGTTACTTCAAAAAATCCATTTATCAAGGTCTGTAATAATAATACTATGTCCTTTTGCAATGGTCACTGGATTTAGTTGTAGACATCCTAGGCTAGAATCCTGGCTCTGTCACTCAGAAAGACCCAAATTCAAATCTTGATTCAGGCACTTGCTGTGTGATCCTGGGCAAGTTACTTAACCTTTGTCTTCCTCTATCTACCTTCCAGGATTTGTATGCAGATGATATGACATTTTTTATTAAAAATCTGGGTGATCTCAGAGAAATAATTTCACCCCTTTGGGCCTAACTTTACTCATCTTTAAAATGTGGGCTTAAACTAGAGCATTTCTAAGGTTCCTTCTAGTTCTTGATGCTATGACCCTCCCATTAGGTAAGTAATGAATAATAGAATTCTCAGATATCAAGTGACTCGCCCAAAGTCATGCAGATGATAAGTATCAAAGCCAGGACTTTTATCTGAATCTATCTACTTCTAGTCCACTGTTTTGTTTTTGTTTGTTTGTTTGTTTTTTTCCACTATAGCAGTCAAGATTTAAGAATAAAAGAAAGAAAAATAAAGAAAAAAATAAAAGAAGAAAAAGATGGTTCTATCCACTCACTCCAATGGCTAGTTATTTGGTGCATAAGCACAGAAACTTAGTATCTGTGTGTCCTTGGGTATGTCATTTAACATAGACCTCAGTTTCCTCATCTATAAAATAAAGAGGTTGGATACAATCATCCCTAAGTTCCCTATCAACTCAATATTGTGACTTCTCTGAGCCTCAGTTCCCTCATCTACCAAATGAGAATGATAATATTATCTCACTTTGGGTGAGTATCAGAGGACAGAGTGTTATAAAAGAAAAATGTGATACAAAAAAATAACCAAATGTCACTATATTTTGTATTTCCAAAAGACCTTTCAGCGATTGTTTAGGAAGACAATTAGCAAAAACAAAACCAAAATTATTGTTCCTAATAATTAATTCTTCCAAGAATCTATGCTAATTAAACAAAAGAATGTTCATGTTTTTACATTTCTAAGTATATAGATTTGGTGAAGGGACATGTTTTTTGTAGGTAAAAAGTATGTTAGGTTAAAATATTAGAAATAATATAACTGATGTAATGTATAAAGCTCTAATTTTAGTCAGGAACAGCTGTGATCAAATCCAGCATCTGACACCTCTTAGCTCTTTGACCACAGTTATTCCAAAGAAGCACCTGAAGACATCAAGAAACTCTTAGAGATTATTCATTCCCTGTAGATAGGATGTGACCTGGATGACTGGAGGGATTTCTGGGCACCTATAAAATCACAGGTCCTTTATGAATTGAGAGGTTGGAGGTTTTAAAAGTCATTAAAGGGGAAGGTAGTAAGCTTTTATATATTACCTCCTATGTGTGAGACGGCATGCTAAGGGGTTAATTAACATTATCCCTTTTGATCCTCAGAACAGCTCTGAAAGGTAGGTTCTGTTATTATCCCATTTTAGTTGAAGAAACTGAGGCAAATAGAGGTTAAATAACTTACTCAGGGTCACAGAGCTATTAAGTACCTGAGGCTGGATTTGAAATCAAACCCAGTGCTTGTGCCTTCTAGCTGCCTCATCTGACCATAGTTTGACAGTTGGAAGAAATCTTAGGGTCTAGTCCAAATCTCTCACTTTACAGGTAAGGAAATTTGAGACCCATAAAGGGTAAGTGACTTACCCAAAGCCATAGGTGGTAAATGGCAGGAGTCAGATTTAAACCTAAGTCCTATGACTCTACAGTTAGTGTTCTTCCCTCGGACCATGATCAGTACAAAGGACTCATCAAACAGAGTGACAGGAAAGATTCAAGCAGGGAAGGATAAATGCCAGCTAAATAGATCGAGAAGTTGATTATTAAACACCTGTGACTGCCAATCTAAATACCAAATGAACAGGATCCTGGATTGGGTCAGAATAGTTCTCTCACTACATGGGTGGGAAGGGAAATCTCTTTACTACCAATTCAAAAGCATTGACTTCCTTAATCAAACTTGGTGTTCCTATAGCAAATAATCATTATTACACTACTATTGTGAAACAAACAAGCTCTTTGGTCATGTGCTAACTTGAGAGTGTTCTTGGTTCTGATTCTCTAATCAGAGCCAGGATCACTTTCTGCAGGTAATGAGTTCACTGGGAAGTTAGGCTACGGAAAAGCTGGAGGATCGATCATCTAGGACAAGTCTTTGGTTCCTTGATCTGGTCCAACTTCTTCATCTTACAGATGCTGTTACAGAAGACTATTTGATGGAACACTTGGTCATCTTCCCCAGGAGGGTTCCTAATGAGCATAAGAAAAAAGACCTTGACAGCATAAATGGCCTGCTGAAAGGTACTTTAGAGAGTGTCAAGTACAACCTTCTCACTTTACAGAGGAAGAAAATCAAGTCTGGAGACGGTGAGTTGCCCATACATATGCAAACACGAAGTAGCAGCAGAGTCAAAAATCAAACCTACACCTTCCGACTCCATACAGGACTCTGTCCAGTACCTCACAGTGCTTCTTGATAGTTGAAGCTGATCCATCAAGATCAGTTGCAGAATATGAAGAGTTGCAGAAATTCTATTCTTAAAAAAATTGAATAATCTTCCAAACTAAGTCAACATATGTCTTAGTAAACAGTAATTTCAATTCAAATTTGGATCCAGGATAGGGTGATAACTTTGGAAGATTAAGAAATGAAAATGGTCAAAAACCTCTAGAATACCTAGAAACCTTGGGCCAATGTTATAGATCATGACTATTTCTTACTTTCTTCAAGGGGATGAGTTGTAAGGCTCACAACATAGTGAGTAAAAAGCATCAAAGTAATGAAATCGGCTATATCATAGACAGTATCATTGAATCATCGTGACTGAGAGCTTTATATTGACTGGAATCATTAGTGCATTACGGTATGCTTGAATTCCACCATTCATACATTTCACATTGGCGTACTGGGATCAGCATACATCATTTTCATATTCACATTATGTGATAACATTTACAATGGTGGAAGTTTTTTTAAGGGGGAAATTTCTTAGGAGGATTTATTATACAAATATAACAAAGGCAATACAAAGAATGATATAATCAATTTTTCGCAACATCCTTCACAGAAAGGACAAAGCACTCAGAAATCAATAACAGCATATTTATTGTATTTCCCTACTTTATAAATTTTATAATCTTGTTGTACTTCCTACATCCTATTTTGAGGACATGTTGTGACATTTTTTTTCTTCTGCCCTCAAAATTTCCCCTAGGCTAAGTGCCAGCTTCTACAGTTGTATCACTCTGAGGACTCACTGAGAACAATGCAAAATGTGTGAATAGAGTTTAGTTAAACTCTGCTCGTTGGAAATAAATGGAAGTATGGTAAGCTACTATTCATACCCCTTCAACTTTTCTGCTTTAATCTTCAGAGATCTATTGCTGGCAGTAGGGTATTAACTAGGCAAGGTAATTTACAGGCTCTAGTAGATATTAAGAGGAGAAGGTATAGCTCACTGTAATGTCAGAATATCCCCCTCCCCCCCCACACACACATACCAATTTCTTGGTGGGGGGAAGTAGGAAATAAAATATATATTTTTTAAGTTCAGATCTGTAATCTTATTAGTGAAGTACAACCATAAAGATCTGATACCCAACTATTTCAGGCACACAGAGAACTTAAGTGACCTGTCCACAGTCGCATAGCTCAAGTGTGGCAGAGGGAGGAATTCACCTCAGGTCTCCCTTGACTTCCAAACTGGTCCTCTCTCCACTTCACCAGTCCCAATCTCCATTTTATAGAAGGCAAGATGAAGATCCAGAAATACCAAATGGAGACATGTGCGTGTGACCAGCAAGTGAATCTAGGATGCTCGATTTCCGTTCTCCTGAACATAAATCTGGAATACCACAAATTTATGCATAAAGTCTAACTGGATGAGAGTCTGTGCTTATGTAACTCTTTCCTACTGGAGCTTTTCAAATGAGTTCCCAAAATTTCTTATTGTTCCTCATCACAGCCCTCCAGGTTCCTAGGGGAGGTGGTTGATAACTATTTACAAAGATTTATTCTATCATCTAGTCAATAGTCATCTACCAGGAGTTCCCGGAATGCCTATTTTTTTTTTTTGTTGGTTTCATCTGAGGGAGAGACTATGCAAGTCACCATGAAATTATGTGAGGTACTGCTTGTTGCTAAGTTACATTTACTAATAACTGCCTTAAATTAATGATCTTAATTAGGTGACAGTAATAAAAACGTACAAGTACAATCATGTACTCAACTCATAAATACTTGGTAGTAAATTAATTTATTGTTAATTACAAAACCCTGCCATCAATTACTAAACACTATACCACAAGAGTTATAGACTCAATATTTCTCTTACTATTTATCTGTTATGTGTTTTCCTTTCTCTACACTTATGATGATGATGTTGATGACGATGATGATGATGATGATGATGATGATAATGATGATAGGTGGCATCTACATAAGACATTAAGTTCTGCAGGACTGCAAAAGGTTTTCATATATTACCACATTTGAACATCGAAACAACTCTGATTTCAAATGATGCCTTGTGTGACCCTGGACAATTCAATTAGTCTCTGGACCTCACTTTCCTCATATACAGAATAAAGGAGTTGAACTAGAAGGCCTCTGAGGTCTCTTTCACTGCCAGCCCTAAGGTTTTTTGCACCTTTCTGAGTTTTAGTTTTCTTATCTGTAAAATGGGAATAATACTGACATCAATGTCACAGAATTTGTTTTCAAATGATACAATAAATTACCTAGAATAATAAAGGAAATCAGTTATATTGGAACAGAGCTCTTCATATGTTAAAGGGGGAAAAAAATCATGGACTCCAGGTTCAGAAACCTTCAGTTAAAGGTTAATAAAAAATAAAGATGCGTTTTTTTCCTTTTCAACTTCATGGACATCTTTAGATGTATCCATGAACCCCTTAGGGAATCCCATTTTAAGGACTGTGATCTAAACCAACTTAATGATTATAGCTGTGTGAAAAGAGAGATTCACAGACAAAGGAGTTGTCCAAAGTGACATATCTAGTAAGGAGCACATTGGGGAATCCCAATCCTCGTTCTCCAGATCTCTGAGATCACATTGCCTCAGACACTATCATTTAACTTGACATAGCACTCAGGTTCAGTTACATGAGTTCTAGACAAGAGCTGCCCTCTGCTTTGGCCCTATGAGCGGGCACTTGAGGACATAATCTTGCTTCTTTCTCTTGATGGATGAAGATTGAGTTGGAGAAAAGGAAACAATAAAATAAAGCTGGAGTTGAGAACAAACAGCTGCAGTGCCCAGATAAGCTTTGCTTGCTCCGACAATATGCAATGCCCACCTTGACACTCTTCACTCTACTGCTGCTGACATGCCCTGGCACTGATTTGCTCAAGCTTGGACAGAGCATCTTGACGACTTCTCAAGTAGGTTAAGAAAAAGAAATAAAGATCATCTGTCAGGCTGGGTTCTAGTTTTTTTTTTTAATTCAGTTTCCATTCTCTGCCTCCACACACACTTTATGTTTTCCTACGCTACAGAAATTAGCACAGAAATCTAGGCTAAACCCTAACAGAAAGGAAACAAAAGAATATGAATTAGCACCCATGGAAAAATCACTTTGATCTTTAAGGAGAAGAATTGTTTTGGCTCCTGTTGGCATGGCCCAACAGAAATGGAAAATAAAAAAGGAGCAAGTAGTCTTTATAGGTAGGCATGAAAATAGTAACTATGCCATGATGAGAATTTTTAATTTGGTTGAGGTACAGGAGAAAAAAAAAACCATTACTATCTAGAGGAAAAGGTGTTATATAAATGGAATGCATTGATATATTTTACTACTAATATTACTGCTGCTGCTACAACTACTACTACCCCAAAGTCCAGATAAAGGCAATAAAAATACACTAGCCTCCACTTTCAGAAATCTCCTTATTATATCCTAATGTTCTCAACCATATCAATTTCACTTCAAGCACATCCCTCTGTAACAACTGGGTCTTTTGGCATTGCAATGAAGTTGTCAGGAGGAAGCATTATGAAAAATGCAGACAAATCTAGGCCCTCTCTCCTTACACAAGGAGCTGATTCTGAACTCTTTGCATGATCTAAGAGCCCACTGTGTTTAGTTATGATTAGAAGGAACTATAGTATCATGACTGTGGGTGGAGGAATACCGGGTATTACAGCTTGGGCCCTCCCTCTTCTCCAGAACATAAAACCCGCCTAGCCCATGCCATGAGCTTCAAGGACTGAGGTACTTACTGCATTAAAGTTGGGGAACAGATTGACTGCTGCTGCAGTGTCCAGAGGAAAGGGAAGAAATGGTTTAATATCCAGTGAGGGCTGCAAAGGCGGGGCAGGTGGACGCACCAGGGCTGGGAGAGCAGGGCTCTGGCATGTGCCACCTGGAGACGAGAAGGGAAAAGAAAAGAGTTAGCAAGATCCTCTGCCTTTGAACAGATGACCTTGATGAAACACCTGAGGTTTCTCACAAAGGATTAAAAGCCATTACTATGTTTCCCTGGAAATCAAGAACTCATAAACCAACTGTGAAACCTGTTGCTATCAACTGGCAGCCAACTTTTCCTTGTTTGGAAGTAGCTAGTTATGATTTCTGCCTCTGCCTTCAAATTGAACAGATAACGCTGGGAAAGTATCTCAGGGCTATTTCCTGCCAGGCAGCCAGATGGGATTCAATTATCAATCACATTTTCAATCAAGATGCCTTCAAGACCACTAGCTTCCATATTGGTTTTTCATTTCTAGGGCAAATGCAGCCCTCCTGCCCATCTCCTGCTAAAATTCATCTTATCTTTCAGAGGCTCTTGTGCCATTGTTTCCCTAGGTCTCTCCTTTTCACAGCATCCTGAACTCTGGCCGTGGTAAGCAGAGAACTAACCTTGCAGGAAAGACAAATCACCCTACCTTGCTTCCTTGATAGGTGGGGGGTTAAAATGCTGTTTTTAATTCACTGTTACCAAAGGAGTGGGGCTGCTAGGAAGCATTCCCCAAGAGTCAGTCCTCACCTCACCTAGCCGCTGCCTAGGGCTATTGTCAAGTACACTAGATTTTTTTTGGTGGGTGTATTTAGGGGTAGATAGAATTTAGTATCCTCTTAAACAATAGCATACCTTCTCAGCCATGCTACCAATGAGCAGTCTGTGGGACTATTATGGAAATGAAGACATCCCCTTGCATACCAATCAGTAGCCACCTGTTCGCAATAGAGCATAATTTTTTTTGCCCCCCCCCCACCCAGGACACTGTGTCAGTCAGTTGCCTGGAAGCTGGAAGGACTCAAGCCCCATTTTCAGCATGCAATATTTCCCATGTTTTGATTATATTCCAAAACATCAATTTGCTGTTAATTAAAGACTGTTTGAATCCTAGGAAACTGTTAAAATATGCCAGTGTTCTTCTAATCTGAGAGGCAGGCAGCAGACTGTAAAAAACCTACTGGGGAGAGGCCAAGAAACATTAGAAAAACAAAATGCAGTGGGATTTTTCACCCTTATCTCAGAACATTCTGAAGAGAAGAGAATAGGAAGGAGAGAAAAGGAAGAAGAGGAAGAGTGAGGTGAGAGAGACTCTAAATCCCAATATGGAACTGCCATCTTATTTTGTAAGTTAGTTGAGTCAAAGGTGACAAATAGCGAAGAAGAAGAGTTGCTTTTAAAAAAAAAATCTTACCAGAATTTCTCTTAAAAAGTCTCTCCTCTTTCCTTCCCTGCCTATGTCTCTCTGTGTGTGGCTCTACTCTCTCTCTCTCTGTGTCTCTCTCTGTCTCTGTCTCTCTCTCTCTCTGTCTCTCTCTCTCTCTCTCTCTCTCTTTCTCACACACACACACACACACACACAATATCCCTGATTACATGCCCTCTACATAATTCTGATCATTTTCATTAAGGTTCCACACATATCAGAAAGGATGCACAAAATCTATCCAATTGGGGTAGAAAAGCTGCTAACTACGAGTATGACTTAATGCCTGTAATTGAGGACTAACAGAAAAAGATTTAATTAACCACTTGCTATAGCCAGTCAGCTCTCCTGCTTCTAGGTATAAAATCAACTGTAGCTAAATGAGCAAACACATTTTCCCTACCATTTCCATAACTTTCATGAAGAAAAAAAAATCACAAATAATAACATATCTAAAACTGGATGGGTGGCAGGGGGAAGAGAGGAAGAGAAGGGAGATCTGCATTTACCATGAGGACACTTAAACACATCTGCTATCACCCTGCCAAGGAGGCTTGAGTTAAACTTCCATGGAAGGCACTTGCCAGAGGATTTGGTGAGAGACTAAGTACAGTATTCCTTGTAGGTTCCTAATGCCTCACCTCCCCCAAACTACTGAAATGCTTTTATGAACCTGCAGTGAATTTTAATTGTCTCTCTTTGGAAAGCTAATCAGCAAAGTCAGATATGGATTGAATAAATCACACCATTTATGTTTCATGCGACAAAATAAAATCTTTCAGGATCAGTCATTTAGAGGAAGAGAGGACTTTAGTGGTCATCTCATCAAATCTCCTCACCGTACAGATGCAGGAATTTTAGCCAAGTTAAGAATAGAGTCAGTCTCAGTCATTTAACTCAGTCTTATCAAATCTAAATAGAAATGGGATCCACTAATCCACATCTAAGGATCCTTGAGGCCTGCATATTGGTTTTTTTTAATGTAATATTGCCTATGTTTTTAATGTAATATGACCTATGTTTTGCTATATTTTCACTTTTTGGTTATTTTTTAAAATTATATTAAATCTGGTTCAGGCAGGGATCCACATAGTATTGGGGGCTGTGTGAAGCCGGGGCTATGTGTTTGACATTTCTGATTGAGCTAATTAATGAGCAAATTAAATATGAAACCAGGGCCTCTGGTTCCAAAACAAGAACTGTTCCCAATGCACCATGTTCCTTCCCTAAATTTTTATGACACTTAATAACATATTTGATATCATCTGATCTTTTGCTGTTGTTGTTCCAGAGTGGAAGCACTCTCAGCTGACACATATGAGCAACTCATCTATTACTCATGATCTTGGCTGTAGCACTAAGAGGTAAATTGATATGCTCATGATCACACAGAGGCTAGATTTGAACCCAGGTCTTTGTGACTGTGAGATCAACCCTACTTTCAATTCACCACTGTTACCTCATTGACCCTAACAACAAAGACATTATGCAGCACATAGCAAAGCAATGTTGACAAAGAATAAAAAAGGAATAAATGTAATTGTTCTGTGATATATTATCTGTGTAGCCATGGGTAAGACTTAATTCTCTGAACACCTATTTTCTCATCAACCATTGATCAATAGATAGGAAGGTCCTCAAAGCCCATCCAATCAGTCAGTCCAATCAACGACTATGTAGTAAGCAACCACTGTGCTCCAGGAACTCTCCTAGGTGCTAGAGTTACAAAGATAATAAATAGAACTATCTTTGTCTTCAAGGACCTTATCAAAAGAAACATACATGTGTATGGAAGTATACACAAATGTATAAATATATACATACATGATAAATTTATTATATATTTAAAAGGAATAGCAACTTGTACATAATAGATTTGCAGTTTCAAGCGCTATTATCTTTGTCTTATTATTATACTATGTTATGGAAATGCTTGTTTTATTCTATAAATTAAAAATAAAGTTTAAAATATATATGTCCATAAACATATACATACCTATATACAGATACATGTGTATATACATAAACACACATATGTATGTATACATGTGTGTATACATATATATGTATATGTGTGTATACACACACAGAGGAGGGGGCAATTTTGCCCCAGACAAGTGTCTTAGAGCCAGGGGTGGGGAATCTGTGGCCTCAAGGCCACGTGGGGCCCTCTAGGTCCTCAAGTGCGGCCCTTAGACTGATTCCAAACTTCACAGAATGAATCCCCCTTAATAAAAGGATTTGTTCTGTGACGTTTGGAATCAGTCAAAGGGCCGCACTTGAGGACCTAGAGGACCCCATGTGGCCTCGATGCTGTGGGTTCCCCACCCCTGTATCTTGACTCTCAATTTATCTCTAATTCTAAGCAATCAAATTATTTGATTTCCAGTTGACAGCCCTGAGTCTTTATAGCACATGGACTATCTATCCGTTGTCTCATTCCCCAACAACAGAACATATAAACACAAACCAAGAGCAAAATAGCTCATTGAGCAGACTCTATACTTTGTACCCACAGGAAAAGAATCCCTGTCCTCCTCCTCCCAGAGTCCAGGGAATTTTCTTACCCCCCCCAATATATCACCATATCATATATCTCCACTCTATCTCCTTCCCCTGATGCCTTCCTTGATATGAGCATGGCACTTAATTCCTCTATCACTCCCTGTGTTGACACTACTACTCATATAGAAAGACTATAGTCAATGTAGTAGAAAGTTTTGTAGCATCTTACATTTAGCCAGAATTACAGCAAGTTACAGTGCAAACAGGGGAATCCAGATGGTACATTGGGCGGAGTGCCAGGCCTGGAGTCAGGAAGACCTGAGTTCAAATGTGGCCTCAGACATTTACTAGCTATGTGATTAGGCAAGTCACTTAATCCTGTTTGCCTCACTTTTTTCATTTGGAAAATGAGCTGGAGAAGGAAATGGCAAACCAGTCCAGTACCTTTGCCAAGAAAACCTCAAATTGAGTCACAAAGAGTAGGACACAACTGAAACAAATGAACAATAGAAACAGTATAAACAGAGTAATCTCATATTAGTAAATTCAATTCAGTCCAACTCATATTGATTAACTATGTACTGATTAAGTAAAGTCAACAAGCATTTATTGAGGACCTACTATGTGCTAAGCACTGGCTTAAAAAAAAAACTGAACCAGTCTTTGTCCTAAAGGAACTTGTATTCCGTCATGGAAGGGCTAATACTTGTACAGTTAGTAGTTTTATATATATATTTAGATTAATAATAGGGGCCTTTGGGAAAAATAAATTGATTTTACTTTTATTAAGCAAAATGGTGCCTCAGAAAGAGTAATGTATTTGGGGTCAATGGATGTGGGTTCAAATGCTGGTACTTCCACTTACCATATGACTTTACACTTGGCTTGACCTTCCTTGGCTTGTTTCTTCATCTGTAAAATAAGTGGGTTTGGACTAGATGGTCTAATAGGTCCCTTGAACACCAAGTTCTAAGAAGTAAGGATCACTTTTTAAGCACCTATTATGTTCAAAGCAACTGAGTGGTATTTTCATCCACAAGGCAGCAGATATCCTTACAAACTTTAGTAATAATAGCCAATATTTATATAGTATTTTGAATTCTGCAAAGTACTTTACACATATCACACTTGGATTTGGACTTTATAGTCCTGCAAGGAATGCACAACAGATATCATTATTATCATTTGACAAATGAGGATACCAAGGTTCAGTCAGATTGAGGAACTTGGACATGATCACACAGCTAATAAGATTCCCAGGCAGCATTTGAACTCAGGTCTTCTTGACTCCAAGCCCATTATATTCTCCACTATCCTCTCTCTAAAACAGTAAACTTTGAAATACCTAAGTTGATATAGATTATCCAAGTATGTGAATATCAATTGATTAAGGAGCTTATATTTTGTTCAAATTAAATGAAAACTTGACTGCATTCTCTGACTCCATATGCCTCTTCCAAACAAAGTAATGAGTTAACAGGGTATGTGTGGCTAATGGGCACAACCAATTTAACTTGCTTAAGCCAGTGGGGTTCACTGATGAAATAAGTTCCCAACCAATTTGGCTGATTAAAAAAATTAATGACTTGACCATCATAACTGTCAAGCCAGTTGATCATTCAGCCACAGAGATAATTACCTGATCCTTTGGGGACCCAAGGATCATCAATTCAGATAATTCTAACTGGAGGTCAACTTGGTGCAATCCTCCCCTTCCGTTTGCTGGTGCAAACTGCTGGTACTGCAGCGTAATGATCGTATGAAATAACATCGTAAATCAATATTTTGAAGGATTCCTGGACAGTATTGCATAGTCTTTCCTTTTAGGGGAAACGTTTAACCTTGGACTTCTGTACTTGATCCAAATAGGGCATCTCAGCTGTACCCAAAATATTGCCAGACAACTTAAATTATTTAATCTTTCCTTTCCTCACAGTACAAGACTTATCTTGAGAGTAATCAAGAGCATCCTCTGTGAACTATTTCTGATATTGTAAACCTTGGATCTATGAGTCATAAAAAGAGGGGGGAGATTGGGGGAAAAAATAAGTTGGCATTATAGAAGACAAAAGGACTTCCTGATGATGTGACCTATTGAAAATATGGGTGGTGCAGTGGATAGAGCACTGGCCCTGGATTCAGGAGGACCTGAGTTCACATCCAGCCTCTGACACATAACACTAGCTGTGTGACCCTGGGCAAGTCACTTAATCCCATTGCCTAGCCAAAAAATAAATAAATAAAATTTTAAAATATGAGGCTTCCCTTAATCCATCTTTCTCTCCCTGCCCTTCCCATAACAAATTTAAAAAAAAACTTTTGATAATGACCCACCTCTAAAAAATGGGTGATATTCCTCTACTGCAGGAGGAGGAAAATAACATTTTCCACGATGGTATGTCTTCAAATAGGCATTTTTGGATTAGGGCCCAAGTTTTGGTACTTGCTCCCAAACTTCCTCCCATCTATTCTAATACAATTCAAATAAATTTATCATAAGTATTTGCTATATACCTGAGCAGAATACACACACTCTAACTTCATGATAAGGGTAGGAAGAGAGTTTTTGTTTGTTTTCCTGTCTGCTTCATTTTGTGTTGTTCATTTCAATGAAATCCCTGATGAGAACTTATTTTCTTATGGGTTGTATCCTTTGCATAAAATTCAAGGAAAATATAAAACCTAGTCAACTGAGTTTTCCAACTAATTGAGGTTTTACTGAATAGTCATTCACTGAAATCGCAGGACTAACTTCTTTTGGTTCACTTAAAGGGATCTTAAGCTAAACAAACATTTTGAAATATTTGGCTCCAAATTTTACTTCCCTTCCACCCTGCTTATTGCCTCTCTACTTTGAGAAAGTACTTAAAATAAGTAAAACTGGGAACAAGAATTACTGAGAGCCAACCACAAAGTTTTAGTTTAAAAAGAATTGGACTCCATCCATCTGCCACAACAACAGCTAAGGAGATTATATGCTAGAAGTATTTCAACTTCTTTCCCATAGGAACATAGGTTGAAAGATCAATAGATTTCTGGGGTCATCTAGGCCAATGCATAGACAAGGTTCCTAAATGGCCTGAATAGTTAGTTGTCTTCCAGTCTTCACTTGAGGAATCCAACCACCTCCTACCAAGAAACCTAGGCTACTTTTAGAAATCTCTCTTATTAGGAAAGAAGGAGCCCTTTCTGCTTTCAGGTCACTCTCCTTATTAATAAGTTTTTCTTTACCTCTACCTATACAGCCTTTTGTCAACTTTTTCCCCAAAAGTAGGTTGGCAATGTTCGATGACATTAGAGAGAGTATCCAGGGTGGTCAGACCACTGCCACACCTACCCTCAACAATCCCTCTGGAGAAAGCCTCATTTGCCCCCATAAATTTTCAGCTAATGCCTGGTTATTCAATGTCTCACACTAGTCTAATCTTGAATACAAGAGAAGCAAACATGGGTATGCAAAGATGGAGGAGGTGGGAAACAGGAGGCAAAGGTAGCATTCATTCCATAATAGCTAACATTTACATAGCACTTATTATGTGCCAGGCACTTTGCTGAGCACCTTAAAATCATTGTCTCATTTGATCCTCTTAACAACCCTGGGAAGTAGGTGCTATTATTTTCCTTATTTTACAGATGAGGAAGCTGAAGTGAGTAGAGGTTAAGTGACTTTCCTGTGGTCCATATAGCTAGCAAGTGTCTGAAGCAGGAATTAAACTCGTGCCTTCCTGACCTATCCACTGTACCCCCTAGACATTGTAAGAAGCAGCTTGTCATAATGGATAATGCACTAGACTTGGAGCTGGGAATCTCTGGGTTCAAATTCCACACCAGACATTTAGATTAACTCTGGAAAGTCAGTTAACATCTCCTACCCTCAGTTTCTTTATCATACAGTCAGTAATACCTGCCTAACAGGGTTGTTTTTATTTTGTCATGCAGTCATTTTCAGTCATGTACAACCCTCTGGGACTTCAACTGGGGTTTTCTTAGAAAAGATACTAGAATGGTTTGTCATTTCCTTTCCAACTCACTTTCCAAATGAGGAAACTGAGGTAAATAGGTTGACTTGCCCCAGGGTCACACAGCTAGTAAGTATTCAAAGTCAGAATTGAACTCAGGATGATAAATCTTCCTGACTTCAGGCCTGACATTCTAATCACTGTGCCACCTCACTGCCCAATGGGGTTTTTATGAGCTAAATGGAGCAACACACGCAACGTCTTTTCCACACTCTAAAGGTCTATGAAACTGTTGTTTGTTACTATTAAACGCGAGCACAGGAGGAAACAACTTGACAATCTCGGCCAAACAGAGGGAACGCATCCGTTTGGCTTCTTCCTCTTCATCTAATTAAGCAATCCGTTTAGTGAGAGCACACAAATTGCCTGGGTAGTTAGACAAAGCCAGTGCTCCTCACAGCCACACTTATCCATGTGGCTCTGTCCTTGCCAAAATTCAGGACCAGGTTTAATATTCCGGAGGAGTCCATCAGTCATTGTTCATTGTTTATCACTGATATTTGCCGACTACAGACACATGCCAGATTCCCGCCATGTTTGAAGAGCAGGCCAGGGAAGCATAGCTGCCAGATTCAGCTTTCAAAAGGCCAAGACTTGCCACAATGGCTTGCCTCTGTACCCAACAAGCCAAGTATTCATGAGCGTTCTGCGTATTCCCAATTGTATCACTGCTACTTCTAGTATGGAAGACCACAGTTTAGAATTATGATTTCTGATTATATTCTGTTTTATTTATTGTCTAGTGAAATAGCATAATGGGTTCAGGTTTCGGGAATTGTTCAATATCCAAGCACATCTATGTTTTATTATAGTCACCAACTAAATTATCAAATCCAACATGTTTTGCTTTTAAAAAAAAGGTTAAATTTCATGTTACTTTGCTAAGGCAAGTCCCAAAGGTAATAACAAAGCTTTAAATTACAATTTTGAAAATATCACTTTTAATTTTAACAAAACATCCATGTGCAACCTAGATTCAGCCTGGGATAGTGAACTGGGCCTAGAGACAAGACGTCCTGGGTTCAAATCTCATTTCTTATACTTCCTAGTTGAGTGCTTATTGATAAGTCAATTAACCTTTAGAAGCCTCAGTTTCCTTTACTAAAAAATAGGGATTTTAAGAGCGCCTTCCTCACAGAGGTGGTATGACTGTCAAGTGAGTTCATACATAGAAAGGTTTTACAAAGCTTACGGAGAAACAGAAATATGTGCTACTGATTATTACAACTAGGCTTTGGTGATTTTTTGCCAGGTCTGTTGATTCATTTGCTAAGTCATAGGAATCATAGGCAGCCTGTTCTGCGTTTGGAAACAGGTCTATGGCTGTAGAACAATCTGTCTCCAACTACTATATTCAGTCATTTGTCAGACCATTTCAGTACACTATTCCATCAAAGCTTTCAAAAGTCCTATCTAGAAGGACTCCCTAACTTCTGGACCACACTCTTTGCCTCTCACAATGGTGTGAGTTTAATCACAAGGCGAATGAGGGGTTCACACAAATCTGTAAAGATTTATCAGTACTTTTGGACATGTCCCTCTAAAGTATCTCTTTTATTACTGTCTCACAGAAGCATCAGGTTCGCACATTAAGAAAGTTGTGACCCTGGACAAGTCACTTAACCCTGTTTGCCTTACTTTCCTCATCTGTCAAATGAGCTGGAGAAGGAAATGACAAACCACTCCAGTAACTTTGCCAAGAAAGCCCCAAATGGGGTCATGAAGAGTTGGAAATGACTGAAACAAATGAGAACAATATTATTATCTGTCCCTCATAGACAACTTCCCCACTGATGGTGGACACCTAAACTCAATCATGAAAAATCAATTACTTCCTTCTGAGAATGAATGGAGAAAACATGATATCATGACTCCAATCTTCTCTTGGAGATTTTCTGAATTCTAGATTGCATAGATAGTATAGTACAGTGGGAAAAAAAAAATTTCTGAGCCTGGAGTCAGAGGACCTGAGTCAAATCCTATCTCTGCTTCTTACAACCTGCACAACCTTGGGCAAGTCACTTCTACTCACAAAGCCTCCATTTCTTTGTGTGTAAAATGGGGGCATTAGTTTACAGTAGGTGATGACAAGATTCCTTCTGACTTTAAATCTATGATCTCAAGCAGCGTAGGATATCGCTGTGGACCATATAAGACCAATCCACCCCCCACCCCAGCCCTGAGAAACAGAGATTCTAGAGTTTCTGACTGATTGCCTTCCCCAGAATAATAGTAGCTAGGCTAGCGAATAAGAAATATTACCTGGGGAAATATGAATGAAACCTGAACCCACCATAGGTGAGACAATGTAAGCTTCTTGGTACCTTACTATCTGTGCTCTTCTTTATTTTTTCCTGCAACACTCTGAAACTCTCACAATGACTGGCCCAGTCAGACCAGCGGCAAAGACAAAGCAAGCTTACATACCTGGAGACTGTCCCTGATACTCATTTCCAGTGCCCAGCTACAGAGGGGCTTCTCTGTTCCTACATCCACTGAAAACATGCAGATCAATCCTTCTAGTCCATGGACCTGGGCTGTGAAGCTCCACTCAAACTAATGCTTAACAGATTTTATTTTCATAACCCACAGATTTCATGCCCCCGTGTCACTCTATTTCATCACCAGGGGCCAAAATCCAGCACTCTGCATTGCTCCAGAGATGTCAATACCCTGACTCCAATCAATAACGGGCAAAATGCTAATAGCCAGAGTTCTCTCAGATTTTCAAGTATTAGCTTATCTTTGAGGCCATGGTTTTGGTACTGTCACAATGCTGGGGGGAAAAAACAACTTTCATGTCTACTGAAGGTTAGAATTCTTATCATTTAGTACCAAGAGAAAGTGCAAAAAGCAGTCATTTGCAGCATGTCTTCTTGGCAATTTCTCAGGAGGCTTTTGTCTGGAAAACTCACCAATCAGCCATCATTGTTATTGAGGAAGGAAGGAAAGAAGGAAGGAAGAAAAGAGGGAGGGAGGGAAGGAAGGAAGGAAAGGAAAGGACAGAGAGAAGGAGGGAGGAAGGAAGGAAGGAAGGAAGGAAAGAAGGAAGGAAAGAGGGAAGGACAGAAGGAAGCATCTATATCATAGTTCCTAGTTCTAGGCAATGTGCTAAGTGCTTTATAAATATTATTTCATTTGATGCTCACAACAACCCTGAAAGGTAAGTGCTATTATTATCCCTATTTTACAGTTGAGGGAACTGAGGCAAATTGAGGTTAAATTGAGGTAAGTGACTGAGGCCAGATTTTAGCACATCTTCCTAACTCCAGGCCCAGTACCTTGTACACTGTACCTCGAGTAATAATATGTCTAGAGCAAAGCCAGCATTTTGACACTATTCTTCCTCAAAATATAGAAGCTCAAGACAACATTCCACATGGTAATAGGCACATGCCAAGAAATAGAGTCACCTTCTTCCTGCCCCCTTCCAGATTTAACAAGAAAAGCTGTTGCATAACTTTATGGAGACTAAGAAAAAAAAAGTCCTAGAGCCCAGCTTTGTGATTTACAGCTTAATGGCTTACACAATTCTCTCTGGAAATGCCCCGCTTTCTCAAGGTCAGAGACATAGAAATGTCCCCAGGACAAACTAAGGCACCTGCTTCTTGAAAGGAGGAATGACTCTCCTTTACTCTTGTATGGAGCCTGTGCTAGTCAAAGGAAAAGTGACCCCTAGGAAAACACTTATCTGGTTAACTAGTGTGTGAGGTTAAAAAAAAATGTAAGTCACTCCCTAGACTTTTGTAGATCAAAATCATAAAATATCAGAGGTGGAAGAGACCATTTAACCCATGGTTTCTTAATCTGGAGACTTCAGTGGAGGCTTATGAACTTAAGTGTGTGTACATGTATGCATTCATATTGTACATATGTATGTATATACGTATTTTGATGTGTGCGTTTATGTACATAAGTATGTATATGTGTATATATACTTAATTATAATTTAATATAATTGAGTGCTTTTGTAACCCTATGTATTTTTTTATGCTTTAAAAAACATTATTCTAGGGGGCAGCTAGGTGGTGCAGTGGATAGAGCACCGACTCCGAAGTCAGGAGGACCTGAGTTCAAATCCGGCCTCAGACCAAACACTTGACACGAATTAGCTGTGTGACCTTGAGCAAGTCACTTAACACCAATTGCCTTGCCAAAAAAAAACCAAACAAAAAACATCATTCTAAAAAGAGACCTTGAGCTTCAGGAGATTGCCATAGGGACCCACAACATTAAAAAGGTTAAGAAAATCATGATCTAGTCCAATCTTCTCATTTTTACAGATGAGAAAACAAGTATGCAGATAGGTAAAATGGCTACACACAATCATCAAATCTCAAAGTTGGAAAACCTCCAAGGCTTTTCCATCCCAATCCCAATCTGGCCAATGGCTTCCTCTCCAACAATCCCAGCAAACAGGCATGCAATTATTTTTTAAAGTTTCCAGTGAGGGGGAACCCATCACCCCGCAAGGCAGCCTATTCCACTCTTGGATAGCTCTGGGATTTTGCTTCCTTTCTAAAACCTGAACCTGCCTCGGTGCAACCCCTAGTCATTGTTCCCAGGTCTTCTCTATGGAGCCAATTCTGATCCCTCATCCACATGAAAGAAAGCCCTTTCAAGCTATTGAAGACATCTACTATTCCACTCCCCACAACTGTCTCCCCAAGTCTTCAACTCTTCAAAATAAGTGTCCCTCACTCCTTTTATCCACTTTTATATGCCAACCTGGACATTATTACTGGTCTCCTTCCAAGGTGACATCAGGCTAGTCATGAGTTGATTTACAGGTTGATCACTCTAGTGACCAGTTGAGAATCTACATTATTTCTCTGCCATCCAACCTACATTTCTCCATCATGTCCACAAAGATCAGATTAGAGACCCTGTCAAATGCTTTGCTGAACAAAGAGCACTCCATGGACGAAATTATTTCTTTTGGTTACTAATAGCAACAGCTACAGATGATATTTTAAGTATGACAATATACTACAGTGCTGTCAAATTCACATAGAAATGGATCCCTGAGCTGCATATTGACTTAGAAAACCAAAACTTAGCATCATCTATGTTGTATTATATTTTTATTTACTTTGTTAAACATTTCCCAGTTATATTTTAAACTAATTCCCTAGATACACTTGGGAATTTTGCAGGCTGCATGCCAATACAAGTTTGACACCTTTGGTTTACTAGATACTGCTTTAGAGTTCATATGAAAAAGTCTACCTTGGCCAGGCACCTAAGGAAAGTCAATTTGAAAATTATATTTTTGTTGTTATAGCTGAAAAGAAACTATATAGAAGGTTGAGGGCATATTTGAGAGAAGAGGTGAAAAATAAGGGGTAGGTAGTTTTAAGTGGAAGAAGGAAGTGTTCACCAGATATTAGCATTTGATTGAAAATATTTATCAGCATAATATCCTTTTGAATTTTCCCACCCACCTTGGGCATTTTTTAGGGGAAAAAAAAATATCAGCTAAGGTACACTTTCAGGGCTGAGTAGCTTGGGCTTGGGCAGAAGTCCCAAATCCCATATAACTGACTTCATTTTTTTTTTCTTAAGGTTATAAAACTCTGAAAGGCTGAACGATTTAGGCAAAATAGGGCTAGGTAAGGAATAAGAAAATCTAGATTTCATTTTTTTTTCCTCAGAGGGTGAAATATCTGAGCGACCATGAGAAAAGCATTCAATCTCTCTGCTCATCAGCTCTCTTATTAAATAAAGGGGTTCACTCAGATCAGGGGCTCTTAACATCTTTGAGTGTCATTAATCCATTTGGCAGCTTGGTGAAGCTAATAGATCTTTTCTCTAAATAATGTTTTTAAATAATTGAAAAACTGATAAATTTTAGTTAGGGATTAGTGAAAATAAAATAATTATAAACCTTTGTTTTTAAATAATTTCTGAAAATACTTCAAGTGTTAAAGTCCAATGATCTTACCTAAAAAAAAAATACCACGGCATCCCAGACCTAGCACATGGTAGGCACTTACTATTATAGAACTGTTCAGTTGTTATTTTTAATACATTTATGACTGATAGGGGTAGCCTATAGGTAAATTCTCATGTGTGATCAATAATGATTAATACTGAAAGGCAAGTTAATGACAAATCAATAAAAAATGCCCAAATCAATACTGATGGCTTCAGAATGTTCTGGGATGGAACAGAAGACTTTTTTTTTTTTTTCTGGAACCAAAGAGACAAAAATGTTAAGTGAGTCATGAAGTAAACACTGATTTCCAGTTGCCCTTGAATGTGTTATGGTGAACCTGTCATTTGACCCACCAAATTGAGTCCCACTGTCAAGGCTTAGTTGATTGGCCAACTATTTAAATTTGACTGAGAAATAAAAGCAAAGTCACCCTCCAACCTTGTCCATGCCTCCAAATGGATAGCTCTAAAAAGAGCCAGAGAACCTGATAGCACTGTTGGTTCAACATCAGCCACCTGAACTAGGTGGAACTGATCTACATAATGTATTTTTTTGGTTGATTTCTGTTTCAGTTTAGGACCTCAGACTCTGCATTCTTGGACTATTTATTAGAAGGTTCACGGGGGAGTAGAATGAACACTTAATTCTGAGGCAGGAGACAGGACACCTTGACTTGCTAACCCACGTGAATGTCAATCGATGTACGATCAGTCAGCCAGTATTTATTAAGTTCTTATATACCAAGCACTTCTAGGTCCTGGAGATAAAAGTACAAAAAATGAAGCCATATTCATTGCAAAGAGCTTACAATCTAATAACCAGGCAACTTACTACTCTGTGCCTCAGTTTCCTCATCTGTAACATGACTAGACTTAGTTGATCTAGTCTAAGAGCCCCTTCCAGTTCACTATCAATGATCCTATCATCCTAAGTCACTGAACTGCTCTGGTCAAGGTTTCATCTTCAGGAAAAGGAGGAGAGTGGCCTGCACATATCACCTCTATGTTCCCTTCAACATCCGCATCTTATTGGTGCCCTTGTTTGTTATCCAACTTTCCGGTCTTAATCTGTTCCCTGCTTTGGACTCATAATTCATTGCTGCCTTCAGCTCATTCTTCTTTCTCCTATTTTCCACCCTTGATTCCTGGTGCTCAGTACTGTCACTTGACTTGTAGATGCACAGGTGACACCTTAACATTGACATGCCCTCCCCCTAATATATCTCTGTGCCTTTAGCTGGTTAAGATAATCAATTCATGTTTGAGATGGAAATAGAGAGGGCTTCCTTAACAATGATAATTTTCTCCAATGTGCTAGTGAGTGAACATTATCTGATGTCAGTAAAAAAAAAAAAAAAAAAGGAGGAGATTTTCTCCCTTTCCTTCTCCTCCCCCGCCTCCTTTCCATCTTCTGTTCCAGAGGCCTGCTTATAATTGGATACAGGGCAGGATCTCTCTCCCAGTTGTCAGTAGCCTTTTTCAGTTGCCTAAGCAGGCTCTGGCTCTGATATTATCTCACAGCACATGACTAAGAGAGAGAGGCATGGACCAGCAACAGTATGGGTCATTAGGGACCAACCACTTAACCTCCTGACAAATGACAGAAGATGCAGTCTCCCCCTCTCTGACTCATGCATTATGGATGCAGAGCAGCCTTATTCAAAGAGTTGTTCCACAATTTGCAAAGGAGAATCTGTCCCATTGAACAAAAAGCCAAGGGTAGCAATCCTCCAAAGTTTTACAGAAACATGTTTGCCAACACATGACTCAGAGGATTAAGTGAGAAAATGTTCTGTGCCACTCTACTGAGTAGTTATGTGACCTTGGATAAGTCATCCAACCACTCTGGGCTTCTGTGTACTCATCTGTGAAATGAGGAGGTTGGATCAGAGGATCTCTGAAAATCCCCTACAACTCTCACATTCTCGGATTCTCATTACTCAGCAGATAGAGTTCCACGGTGCTGTGCTCTGCATACATGAGCTCCTTGGCCAGTATTCCATTCAGTTCTTGTAAAGTTACCAACCTCTAAACTGATGCACGGTTAAATCTCATTAGAACCTCAAATGTGAAAGTCTGAAAAATGGATTGAAGATAGCTTATCTCATTAACCCCCTTCTGCCTGGGAAGGCCTTGAAGCAAGGCTAACTTTGAGTTTAAAGTACGATCAGATGTGGGGAGAGAAGGGGTTTCAGAAGCCAGTTAGTCTAGGGGGTAGAACTGAGTCCCAAGGAGGTTAAGTGCCTTGTTCAAAGTCACACAGAGGCTAAGTATAAAATAATAATGATGATGATGATGATGATGATGATAATTATAATGATGAGAATAGCTAACATTTATATAGCACTTAAAAGTTTGCGAAGCACCTTTTTGTCCTTTATTTCATTTGGTTGTGAAGACAACAAGGGAGAGGTGTCGCTATTATCCTCATTTTACAACTTAGGAAACTGAAGCTGGGAGAGGTTAAGTGACTTGCCCCAGGGTTACACAGTTAGTAACTATTTGAGCCAGGATGCAAACTTAGCTCTCCTTAACTCCAAGTTTAATACTCTGAGCTGTATCAAAATGAGGGGGATGAAGATCTTTGACTAGATGCCTACTTTTTTTTTTTTGCTTGTTTTTGATAACACTTTCAGGATTTATTCCTGATCATGGAATTATTGTTGGGCAAATATATCTAAGAATCCAAGGTGAAATTTGAATCCAGATGCTCTAGCCCCAGAACCAGGGTTCTTCCCACTGTCCTCTGCTGCTCCATTCACTTCCTGTGGTTCTCAGACCACTTGATTTTGCTAGGACTCTATGTGGTGTAGTGGATAGAATGCTGGGTCTGGAGTCAGGAAGATCTGAGTTTAAATCTGGCCTCAGACACGTAATAGCCGTGTGACCCTCGGCAAATCATTCAGTGTTGTTTGCCTTAGTGTCCTCATTTGTAAAACAAGCTGGAGAAGGAAATGACAGAGTACTCCATGCCAAGAAAACCCCAATTGAGGTCACAAAGAGTCAGATATGACTAAATAACATTTTCCCCCACTCCTCCTTGCACAGATTAATCTGTTAATTTCTTGAGGTCAATGACTGCCATCAAGTGAAAGGAAACTGGCATGGGATTGCTTGAGAAGTCAAAAAGAGGTACATGTTCTCCAGATGGAGCTGAAGAAGATCTGAGGCTAATCTCTACAGCAGGGAGATACAGTGGACAGAGAGCTGGGTTTGAAACCTGAAGCCCTCACTTGGAATCCAGGATCTATTTACTACCAGTGTGATCTAGAACAAATTATTTCAATTAACTCTCAGTTTCTCATCAGTAAAATAAATTACTATAACTACTACTACCACTACTACTATCACTACTATTACTACTACTACTACTACTATTATTACCTCTTCTGTAGATCTTTAAGGTTTAAAAGGTAAAATACATGTATCTTATTTTATTCTCACCATAACTCTGAGATATGTGTTATTATTGGAGAAGGCAACGGCAAACCACTCCAGTATCTTTGCTGAGAAAACCCCACGGACAGTATGGGACAGAGGATCACAAAGAGTTGGACACAACTGAATGGTGGAACAACAACAATCACAATGTGTTATTACTGTCCTGATTTGACAGATGAAGGAATTGAGGCTGAGAGAGAATAAGTGACTTGCCCATATCTGAGGCAGAGTTTGAACTCGGGTCTTCCTGACTCCAGTGCCAACAGCCCATCCACTGTGGTGTCACTGACTTTTTCAAAATGAGGATGATGGTCTTTGAACAAATGGCTCTTTTTTTTTCTTTCTTTTTTGATAACACATGCAGGATATATTCCCAATAGAGCCAGGTCCCAATTAGTGAGAATGATGAAATCTTTAAGTGGTTTCATGTATTTCTTAGGACTATTCACAGTTATAATTGTGTAAAATATGGAAATTGGTTCCAGTTGAATGGAAATATGTGAATTCTAATAATGTGACTACTTCCGGGGCATTCATTATACCCATTAATCCAACCTAGCTGTAATTGGATTATTTTGGGGTCAAAACATACGCTAAACAAACAAACAAACAGAAGAATTTTACTCTGGAGTGATAAATTTTGTGGCATTGTATCTAATATATGAATATATACATGTATGTATTTGTATATGTATATATCAATATGCATGCCCATTTATTTATGTAGAAAGTAACTTAAATGTCCAACAAGCTAACTTTCTAGGTTGATATGATTTTGATGTAAATATGACTAACACAAAATAAACAAATACTCATGAACTCTTTTCTCTGTTTGCTTTTCTCTCTATAACCGTTTTCCTTGGTGATCTCATTTGCATGGGTTCAGTTATCAGTCCCATGCATCAGCTCCCAAGTCAGTATCCAGCTCTATCATCTCTCCTGATCTCTAGTCAGTCCTGTATCACCAGTACCTGGTAATCATCTCCTAAATGGATATACAACCAGCATCTCACATTCAACATATCCAAAGTAGAATGCATCATCTTCTTCCTTAAATCCAACTCTCCCCCAAATGTCCCTATTTCTATTGAAGACATCATGATTCTTCTATACATTATAGTTTTATCCTCCTAAGGTCATCTTTCACTCTTCCCTCTCCCTCATATCCTATGTCTAATCAGTTTTCAATGCTTTTTTTATTTTTAATTTTTTTTTACCTCCATAGCCTCACTGACATGCTTTCTCCTTTATCCTCTTTTGCACCATTCTATTGCCAGGCTCTCATTCCCCTTTCCAGACCTACTGTAATACTTCACAATTGGCCCCTTCACTTCTACTGATATTATCTTACAAAGATGCATATCTGTCTATGTCACTCCACCTTTAACAAACTGTCTGTGGCCGCTCCCTACTATATGGGAATATTTCTAGTGGTCATATTATTCCATTCAATTCTTAGAGTTATGATTCTATCAACACTCTGGATGAGATTTTATCAGAAAAACACTCTTTTCTCCATTCCTCCATGCAATTTATTAAAACTTTATCTATACTACCTAGTATTTACAAATAAGGGAAAATAAGTGTCTAATGAAGGAGTTCTACATCTGGGTTCCTAGAGTTTTAAAAATATCTTGATAACTATTTCAATATAACTGGTTTTCTTTGTAATCCTGTGTATTTTATGCATTTAAAAACATAATTATGAGAAGGGATCTGTAGTCTTCACTGTAATCCAAGGGAGCTATAACACACAAAAATATTAAGTCCATGTTTTTGATTTTATAAGTAAAAAGAGAACACATAAAGTGAGGCATACTATTTCAGCAAAGGCTAGTATCGACCACAGCATTCTATTGCACCCAACCTGACTTTTTATAAGCAATGTAAAGTAGAGAATGGAAGCAATCAGCTGGCAGAACTGGATTTTTTTAAAATGGTAATGCAGATGATTTTGCCTGAAACACGGAGATAATCCATTCAAAAGTTTCAAATCTGATTCTGTTTAAATTAGGTAGATAACTAGTCATGGGGGTGGGGGGATCTCCTACTTTTTTTTCTTGTGGACAATATAAAGGCTCCACTATAATAAACTATTTCCTAGAGTAGATTCTTAGCTGAATCAGTGGAGAAACCAAAAGACAAGTCATTGATGGCTCAATATCTGGTTGATGGCTGTGCAGTATATAAGAGAAATCCTGTAAGTGGAATCAAAGGATCTGACTTCAAATGTTGCTTTTGCCCCTTATTATCTTTGTGACCACTGACAAGTCATTTAATTTCTCTAGCTTAAAGGCTCTGTATTAAAAACAAGTGACATATTTGGTCATTAGAAATCTCAAAATGGGTTTAATTATATAATAATAATAATAATAATAATAATGATAACTAGCACTTAAGTAACTGTTAAGATTTTCTAAGCACTTTACAAATATTATCTCATTTAGTCCTCACAACAACCCTAAGCAGCAAATGCTGCCTTTTTACAGAAAAGGAAACTGAAGCAGACAGAGGTTAAGTAAATTGTACAGGGTTACACAGCTAGGGTCAAAAGTCATATTTTCCCTCAGATCTTCCTGATTCTAGATCCAGCACTCCATATACACCGTGACTATCTGCTAAATAAATCAAACTTTCTATAAGACATCACTAACAGTAAAATATTATTTATGACATCCTGAAAGCAATTATTATCAAAATAAGGATACTATAACAACAACAATAACAAAACCACTAACTGTCTAGTAGAATAATAATAATAACAAGAACTGTCCAGGAAGTAATTGAGAATAACCCACACTCATAAGCAGTGAGAAGCAGCCTTGGCATAAGGGATAGAGGGCTGGCCTCAGACACAGGCAGACTCAGGTTCAAGTCTGACTTCTGAAACATAATGCCTGTGTCACACTGAACAGGCTACTTAACCCCTGTGCTCTGCAAAACTCTCTGAGTGCTCTCTGTACAAGTTATGGAGATGCTGACAACATGTATCATTATTATGAGGTTCCTCATCTGGGAGTTCCCTATGCCAATGAAATTACAAGTTCAGGCTCTGTCACATAGAAAGTAATTAAATTACCGAAGCATGGCCAATGGACAAGGACTCATGCATAGATCCTGGTTTTGAAGCCGTCTATACCACTGTGTAACTCTGGCTAAGTCTCTTTACCTGCCTTAGGTCCAACCGTGCTGGTCTCATACTTAAGAAGTTTCGGCCCCTCTCTATTGTCTCTAGGACAACATACAGATTCCTAAATTTAATGTAAATGAAGGCTTTTACATTTGAGCTTCTACTAATCTTTCCAGAATTATTTCACATTACTTGCTCCCTGTTATATATTCCACATTTTGGCCAAACTGGCCTGTTTTCCATTCCCCATACTGAGCATCCCATCTCTCACCTCCCAGGCTTTATTCAAGCTGTTTCTCATACCTGAAAGGGCTTCCTGCTTCCCTCTTGGAAACCCTGGTTCCCTTCAATCAGATGCGTATCCTACCGAAGCTCTAATGTAACTCTTCAATCTCAGGTTTAATATTCTGCACTCCAGAATTTACATTTGCTTGGTTTTTTTTCCTCTGCAAGTATTATATATTCATACAGCTATGTATATGTTGTATTACCAAGGTTGGTTGCAAGAATTTTGAGGTCAGGGACTATCTTTGTATCTACAATATAGAGAGAGTATCTCCAGTGCCTTGCACATAGTAACTTGTACGTAAGCACTCAGCAAATGCTTGCTTAATTGGACTGAATACAACTGGGTTAGTCTAAATTTCCTCTTCTGTATAAAAAAGAGATTGGATGGAGGAGTTATAAGGACCCTTATGGTTTAAAATCTATCATCTATAATCTGAAATGCCCACCAGGTTCTGAAATCCCTGGAAGCCTGCTCCAATCAACTCAAGATGGTGCTCTTGTTCTTACTTTCCTTGTACTGAGTCCATCATGGGCTGCAGGCCCAGGGCAGTGGCACTAACCTAGCACGGCCTAGAGCTGCTAACAACGCTGGTGAAAAAGTCACCACAATAAGGGTACAAAGTCAGAACCAAAATAAAACATGTCATGAAAAAGGACATCAATACTGTTCAGAAATAAGAGACTATAAAAGGAGACAGTTAAATGGAAGGATTAAAATTAAGTGAAATTAAATGAAAGGGAAGCAAATAAAACCAGCCAGAAGATTGTGCCAGGAATGGAGGGACCACCCAGCACATTGGAGGGTCAGCTATCAACTGGCATTCCATTTACTCCAAGGGACACATAGACACCCAAGAGGTGGCCAAGATGGAGAATGCAACATTGGTAATATCACAGGCTTCAGGAAGTCGCAGAAGAAAATACAGTGGCACTGAAGGGTACTCTTGCATCTGTGGGCGCTGGCCTTGGGTTAGTCATGGGAATCGACCCCATACACGGTTTGCTGTTCCTACTTAGGAATGGAGGAGCAGCCCAGCGTTAACTGAGTGACACGGGGCATGATAGAAATTTTGTGGACCTTAGCTCTGTGACCTTTCTTATAACAGGGAATCCAGAAAAGCACAATATATTTTCTGTTTCCCACATCCCATTCAGCTGCTAATGCTTTTCACTCTAATGCTATCTTCTATTTACCCTGTGTTTATACTATTTTCCCCCTCACATTAAAGCTAAAATCCAACCTTCTTCAGATTTAAAATCTTACCTTCTCCCAGCCTGCCTTAATTTTAGGGCCTAGAATTTCCCCTTTAAGATTATTTCTTATTTATCTTCTCTGCCTTTGTCACTTTCTCTTTCTCTTT
>NW_020954577.1:35306858-35337885 GCF_900497805.2 Vombatus ursinus
ATATATCACCATTAGATTGCAAGTTCCTTGAGGTCAATGACTATTCTCGTATTTCTTTGTATCCCTAGCACTTAGCAGAGTGCCTGGCACAGGCAGGTACTTAATACATGCTTGTTGACTTTATATCTATCTATCTATATCTATACACTATACACGTGGGCATGTGAATGGGGGCAAGGGAGGAGAGAGAGACAGAGAGAAAGAAAGAGACAGAGAGAGACAGAGAGAGACAGAGACAGAGAGAGAGAGAGAGAGAGAAGCTTCTTGAAGACATGAGTTTTTGTTTGTTTTCTTTTTCTTTGTGTCTCCACTGCTCAGCAGAGTGCTTGGCACATAATATCAACTAGAAGTTTATTGATGGATAAATTACCAAGATGGAAAAATAGTTTAGACACCAGAAGAAATGGGTCCTTAAGCTCAACCATGGAGCACTAAGGCACACTCCCATTCAAAGGTCAGTTCCAAAGTTCCCTCTTACACAAAGCCCTTCCTGAGTACTAAAAATTGCTAGTGCTCAACCCACCCCACCCCCACCCTATAACCATTTTGTGAGGGACAGGTAGGTGGCTCAGTGAATAGAGCACTGGGCCTAGAATCAGGAAGACTAGTGTTCCTGGGTTCAAATCTGGCCTCAGACACTTACTAGCTGTGTGATCCTGGGCAAGTCACTTACATTGGTTGCCTCAGTTTCCTCATTTGTAATATGACTTGGAGGAGGAAATGACAAACTACTTTGGTAGCCTTGCCAAGAAAAGCCCAAATGGAGTCACCATGCCTCTGACAAAACTGCAAAACAACCAAATAACTGAACTTGAAACATTTTGCATACGTACATGTGTATAAATATTGTTTTCTCAGGTGGGACTTAAGTTCCTTGGGGAAAGGGATTGTTTTATTTTTGTCTTTGAATGCCCAGGAGATGGTACAGAATTAATAAATACTTATTGGTCAGATCGTTGATGAGGGGAATACTCAACAGATGTCTCTTGTCTGGGTCAACAGCACCGGAATACAAATGTGAGAGCTAGGGAACAGACAGATTTGTTGTCTTTTCTAGAACCAGATCTGCAGGAAGATATTTTAGCCGCCCTTTGGGTGGTTCCTGGAGAGAAGATGACTCAGGATGGCATCTAGTTTGCCTTATCTTTGTTTGATAAAATTTCTTGTCCAATAGAAAGATGCACATTTGTATTTAACTCTGCTGCTCCTCATGGCACTGGGTAAACACAGTGCTGCCAAACATAGCCCAAAGGGTTTTGAAGCTACTATTTATAGGGCAAATATATTTTCTGAGGCTGTTTCATCATTCAGGGCACAGAGATAGAGTGTGAAGGGACCTCAGAGGTCATGAGTCCATCTTCCTAATTTTACAGATAAGATAATCGAGGCTCAAAGAGTTTAAATGACTTTCTCAGGGTCAATAACTTGAGATTCCAACCCAGGATTTCTAGTTCCAAGAAAATGTCCTTGCTACTGCTCTATGCTGCCTCCAAAGGATATGAACAAGTAAGTCTCAAAAACAGAAATGCAAACGAACAGTCACCAAAAAAAGGACTCAAAATGACTAATAACAAGGCAAATAAAGAAGAAAATAATTCTGAGGAATTACCTCAAATCCATTAAGTAGATAAAGACAGAAAAATTCAGTGGTGTGGGGGGATGTGAGAAAACAAATACATTAATTTCCTGATAGGTAACAGTGAATTGACTCAACTGTTTTGAAAGAGGATTTGACATGATGCAAAAAAAAAAAAAAATACAAAAATGTTCATGCTTTCTGACCCAAGGGTTTATTGGATTTCTTCCCTCAGGGGATTATTGACAGGAAAAGGCCCATCTGTATAAAAATACTCATAACACCATGATTTGTACAAGCCACAATTTGGAAACAGACTGTATGCTGAAAGATTGGGGAATGGCTAAGCAGCCAGTGGCACATAAAGGCTCTGTGAAGAAAATCAAATAGGAACAATTGAAAAATGGGAGAACTTTTTGGAAGGGATACAGAGTGAAAAGAGCAGAGCTGAAATAACAGTATATAGAATTTCTAAAGCTGTATAAATGACAAAGAGGCAACCTGGAGGCATTGTCGTTATCCTCATGATTATCATCAACATTTATGCAGTGCTTTAAAGTTTCCAGAGGGCTTTCCCAAAATCATCTCACTTAATCCACACAACAACCTTGAGAAGTAAGTGATGTCATTCCCATTTTACAGATGAAGACACAAAGAGACATAGGTAAAATGACTTGCCTAAGTCACATAGCTAGTAAGTGCCTAAGCCACATTCGAATTCAGTTCTTCCAGGCCTCAGACACTTACCAGCTGTGTGATCCTGGGGAAATCACTTAACCCTATTTGCCTCAGTTTACTCATCTGAAAAATGAGCTAGAGAAGGAAATGGAAAACCACACTAGTACTTTTGCAAAGAAAACCTCAAATGGGGTCATGAAGAGCAAACAACAATATTAGATTATTATTTGGGGGCAGCTAGGTGACCCAGTAGATAGAGCACTGGGCCTGGAGTCAAGAAGACTCATCTTTCAGAATTCAAATTTGGCCTCAGTCACTCACTGTGTGACCCTGGACAAGTCATTTAACTCTTTGCCCCAATTTCCTCATCTTTGAAATGAGTTGAAAAAGGGAATGGCAAACCACTCCAGTATCTCTGACAAGAAAACCCCAAAGAGTCAGACATAATTGAAATTATTGAAAAGTTTCCTGATTCCCGGTTCACCACTTTATCCATTGCACCATCTGGATTGAAGTCTCACCTCTAAAACCTATGAGCAGTGTGATTCTGGGCAAGTCACTTACCCTCTGAGTGTTCTAGACACCTCTTAAAGAAGACAGATCAAAAAAAAAACATGGAAAATTAATGAAGTATAAGAGTACATCTACTATAGATAAATCAAACTTCCTTTTTCATGCTCTTTTTCCTGTGTGAAGTGGGGACAGAGAGGAATGTGGTATGCTGTGGTGTGAGTCACACTAGGAGTTTGTATTGAAATCACATTTGTCAACATGTTTTGGGTGCTGGTGTTTGTCTTGACCAAGGTCACACATGTAAGTAACAGGTTCATAGAGGGATTCAAACTGAGGTCCTGTGATTCCTAATACATTTTTTTGCCATAGCAAACTACCTGCTTTCTTTAAAACTGCTTGGATGACCATGTCCTTTTGAAGGCACAGCTCCTCCTTCTGACAGAATAACTCAAAGTGTATTAAGTGATTTTCAACAAGCGTGCCTACTGAAAAAAAATTGAGGGCAATTCAACAAGAATAAGGATCACTGAATCTAGGCCTATGTTTTCTCCTACAGTACTAGGGCCTGCCCTATATAGTTTTCAAAAATCACTCAATACGTCCAAATATGGAATTTTCATTGGTACCATCCACATTTACTAATGGCATCTTCCCTACCTATTTATTGTCATTCTTTCTGTTTTCTGTTCTAAGTGGGGAGAAAACATCAATCATATCCCCAGAGGATACAAATCATTTTTCTCTGAATCCTCAATCCTGCCTAAAAACCAAGCCAAAGGAAAATTTCTGAGAAGGAGAGCCACACCACAAGAAATATGTTCTTTCAAACTTTCTGTATCATCTTTATTATCATAAGATCATGTATCCTTATAATCCTTTCAGGTTTAACATCCCCAAGTTCAATCCAGGTACTTCATAGCTACTCAATAAATCTTTAGTGAATTGAACAAAGTTGCATTGAATCTCCTGATGACATATCTGTCAGGTGAATAGGGACAAGTATTTATCCATATTTTACAGGTAAGGAAACTGAGACCCAGAAAGATCAAGTTGGTTTCACATTGTCATCCAGCTAGGAAAGATAAAAGTCAAGATTCAAACCCAGGTTTCCTTATTTCACATACTTTCCACTCTCACATGCTCCCTTATCCAGATTCCCTTCAGGAAGTTTATTTCAGTGTGTGTGTGTGGGGGGGTGTGTGTGTGTGTGTGTGTGTATGTATATGTATATATATATATATACATATATACACATATATAAATGTATATATTATGTGTATGCATATGTATTTTTTTCATAAATAGGTAAGACTGTCAATGTTTAGTGTAATGCTATAGATCAGGACTGACTAGGAGCAGTTAAATGACTCATGTTTGGGATTACAATGGAATGGGACACTCATGGATCATCCAATAGTAAACAAAAGGAAATTTACTTAGCAATTGCACAGAATATCTACTAAGCAAGGACACAGCATTGATTGGATTGTGAGCTACTTCTTTGCCTCCACATTCAACACAATGCCACTTGGTGGGAAGCATGTGGGCAGCCTGGCAGAGGACCTCCTGATTCTTTCTGTGCTGGGTTTTGTATCTAGGATGATGAGGAAGCTATAGCAATCATCCCAAACTGAGTCCTCCAGCCCAATTAAGTTTCAAGGACATTTTCAATATGTTTTCTTTTAAGGAAAAAGCAGCCTAGCCCTCATGCGGTAAGGCCTTTAGAAAATCCATATTGTTCCCACCACAGCCATGAATGTCAAAATCAGATTGAATACACAAAAATGGTTCACCAAAAAAGCTCTGAAACCCTCAAATAACTGAAGCATCTAAGATGTGGTCTTATATTATGATGAAATATGTAATGATGGCTAGAAGTTTCCCTTTGGATAAGCTCTGATCGGAAAGCATGGAAATATTTAAGAAAATGAGGGTCTATTTATTTTCTCAGCTGTTAGCCAATGAACAAGCTACACATCTAGTCTTTCTATTCAGTGCCCTCTCTTCTTCCCATTTTTTATGACTGATCTGAATCTGTTGCCTCCATTATTTTCTCCTTTTCATCTTCCTTTTTTCTAAAGGCTCATTTGATCCTAGATACATTCCTTCTATATATTCAATCATTCAATAAGCACTGAACTCCTATCATGTGCAAAGAACCATGTCACTTTCCACTAAAATGGCCCATAGTATAAAGGGAAAATAACCAGAGCTGTAGACATAGCTTTTTGCCACATTAATCTCTATATTCCAATAAAGGAGAGGCAGGTTGGCATAGTGGATACAGAATTAGCCTTGAAATAAAGAAGTGCCGGGTCTAAATCCTACCCCTCACACTTACTGACTGTTTGGACTTTGGGTAAATCCCTCAACTTCTCTGGGTTCTGGTCAACTCTTTGAAGACTAGAAGCTGTAAAGACAGTGCTGAGCTGCACCGGTAGCAGGAGCTTCCTTATTCAGATGTTAGCTAGAATGAAATGACAGGTCTAATCCCATTCTGTTGCTATCGTTATTCTGATAGAAACCATTCCTTATGTCATTTGCCATCAACATGGTCTTTCCTTTTAGATTAGAAACTTCCAAAGGATAGATAACATCCGTCTAGGCATTTGATAAACATTATTTGATGATTCAATTCAATAAGCATTTATTATGTTCCAGGCACTGTGCTATGCTCCAGTGATATAAAGACCAAAACAAACCAGTCCTCACTGTCCAGGAACCTACAGTCTCCTGGAAGGACATAATACGTACACAGCTAAATAAATGCTGTGTAAATACAAAGTTATGGACAGGGGCAGGGCAGAGGAATCGAGAAAGGCCTTCTGTGTGACATAGCACTGCAATTGAGCTCTGAAGGAAGTGTGGATTCCAAGTGGTGGAAATGAGGAGGGATGGTATTCCAGGAGTAGGGGACAGCCAGTACAAAGGTGCAGAGGCTGCAGGAGGAAGGTTATGTATAGGGAACAGCAAGAAGGCTAGTCATATTAAATTCTAAAGTACATCAGAGAATAACATGGAATTAATTTGGAAAGATGGTTTGAAGCCATGTCACAATTGTTAAGAGTAAGTTTGGCCCCTAAAAGGATATATTAGAAGACATTTCCTTCTACTTTTTTGCAAACGTGGGCAGGGATGGGGAGGGAAGGAAGAAAGAGGTTGATAGAATAGAGTATCACATATGATTCAATTCTTTTTTTATCTTTTACTTAACAATTTTCCTGATTTGTCTCTTTTTCCTCTCTCCACCCCTCCTTCTTTTAAAGTATTTGTTATAAAAGATAGCACTCTGGGAGGAGGAAGGAGAAGGGATAGAAACAAGAATCTAGACAATATAAAAACAAAACCAAAAAATAGAAATCTATTAAAAAGAAGCTAGGTTGAAGATAAGTATAGGCAGCCCTTAAACACCAAACTAGAAGTTTGTATTTTGATGATCCCAATGATTTATGATGGTGGCTGGTTTGGAAGAACATAGGACCCCGACATCCAGGTAACTTAAAGACCATTGATGCATTTACATGAGCATCTTGAATGATTCATTATAGTACTTTCACAAATTATCCAAGTCATATAGAGCTGGGAAGGCATATGCACTAGGGAAATTCTGAAAATAATTAATTATGGCAGCTTTGGTGTAGTTGGAGAAAATGATGAGTCCAGGCCCACAGTGGTACAGATGTAGTGGAGGGTATGCAAAGGCTAACTAACATGGAACAACCAGGAAAGGATGCTATCAGAGCCAAGATTTGAATGAAATAACCTGTCATTTGCCTAGGGTTTCTCCTAAAGCATAACTGGACATCTGCTGTGCTAATTTTCCAGTGCTGTGCTACTACTGAAAGTTGTGTTTTTCAATTTCTGGCTAGCCTTTCAGATTGAGTTAGAGTGAACTCTCTGATCTGACTAGCCTGTATATGCTTCTTATCCTGGCTTATGTCATATACTCTGACTAACTCATGAGTTTACCCGCAGCCCTGCTAATAAGACGTACCGTTTTTGTTCCCATAGACGGACTCCTTTCCTCGCCCTTTCACTCTCCTACGGAGGCTCCCAATTCACATTTCTAACTTTCAGACACACACCGTCATTGCCAGGGTAGATTGTTGTTGTTGTTGTTGATTAATTTCCTTCAATCTGTTATGTCACCCTCTAACAAGGGCTAATTTTGCCACATGAATTCTGTAGCTCAAGGCAAGGCTTGGGGTAATATTGAACTTAATTCAGAATTGCTCCTGGAATTTAAGAGTATTCTATCATGACAAGGTTGTTGAATGTCCTCTCTGGATGACAGATTATTCTTTTAACCAGAGAACATCATCGCCAAAAATTGTTTAGTACAATTAGAATGTAATTCTTGTATTTCTTTCTTCCAGAAAAAAAAAAACATATTCTTGCAGAAGATGATGTGGTTTTCCTCCCTATAATTTATGGAAAACAAATCTCATTGATATGATGCAAAGTGTGTTACTAGTAGATGTTGTTTTGTGACAACTCGACTTAAAATTGCAAAGGAAAAGCCATGATTTCAGTGATAAGAGATTTTTAAGAAAGAAATTGCCCCATTTTTAGGAAATATGTACATGACCACAAAGGAGTAGGACAGGGGAAAGTTTAGATGTCCATCTTAGAAATCCAGCAATATGCAAATATTAAAGGGGTCAGTAGGAAAGCAACCGAGCAGAACAGAAACATTCATCTATTCCCCAAATGCAAAGGGAGATGTTATAGCAGGGGAGCTAAGCCAAGAGCAATAAGGGAAACACACACACAAATAAAATATTCTATTCATTAAGGATACTTATTAATACATTTGCCTAGCTAAAACTCTTACTTAAAGGAGTGGTAAGATCAGAGATGATCCATGGAGAAGGAAAGTGGAGGATACTTGAAACAGCTGGCCAATTCAAAGCCCTGCAAGGCAGGGAAAATACTAATCAGACCAATTGTTTTTTACGACATCAGCTTGGCTTTGGGGAGCAGAAACAAACTCAAGAACGACAAGATGAAGGAAGTGGGATTACGGGAAAATTTGGCATAATGATAAGATGGGCGGATAGCCTGACCAAGGGACAGTGGCATAGAACTTTATGAAAATGAGCTTCCTGTTGAGATGTCTGGACATTCATTCCATCGAAACAAGAAGGTAATGTTTCATCCACTCCAAGCTAGCCTTCTTAAGGCACTATATGAATGTGTGGGGCCCCTAACTTGTGCTAGATGGGGGGAGGGACCTGGAAAGGTTCCAGAAAAGAGTAACCCAAGCCATGAAAGAGCAGACCAATAGGCCGAATGGGTCAGAGGTATTGCAAATATCTGTGCTGGAGGAGAAACACTGAAAGGTTTCTCTACAATCATCTAAACTATTTTGAAAAGCTAACATATGAAGGATGGGGAACAGATGTTCTCCATTTCCACTAAAGATGGAACAAGCAGACATTGGGCTTAACATGCAGCCGGAAGGATTTCAATTGCTTTAGCTGCAATCTTGTCTGGAGGTAGCAGACCATGCTTTCTTTATATGCTATTTGGTCCTGAGAGTGTAGGAATGAGTGCTTGGAGTTCATATTTTAAGCCTTTCTCTTTCTCTCATTTTTAAAGAGATAGTTTGCTCAGAGTATCTTGGTCTGATCCCCACTTTTGCCTCCTTTTCATTCTTCAGATCTGTGATTTAAATGTCAGAATGAATTTCTGGGGAGGACATTCCCTCTACCAACGCATGTTGGGAAATCATATGTAATATAGAGTCTTTTTCCATTTGTGATTTTTAAAAAATTTTGGTTGAGGCAACTAGGTTGTGCAGTGAATATAGCACCAGCCCTGGAGGACCTGGAGATCCTGAGCTCAAATCTGGCCTCAGACACTTGACACTTATCATCTGTGTGGCCCTGGGCAAGTCACTTAACCCTAATTGCCTTACAAAAATTAAATAAACACTAAAAATTACTGGCTAAAAACTTACAAAAAAAAAATCTAAAAACATACTTTAAGTTTTAAACATAGGCATTTAAGCAAATGGATTTCAAGAAATATTGTCTTTATCATAACTAAGGAATAGAGTTTGAAATAAAAACATTGTTTCAAGACTCTTAAGCAAAGAAAGGAAACCCAAAAGAAAAAGAGAAAATAAAGGCATATCCTATTTTTTTTAACTTTAACAATAATAAAACTTAACAATGATGAAATAAGCCCTTCTCCTATTTATGCCTACACATTTATTCTTTTTGGATGCATTGGATTATAGCTTATCATGACTCCCACTAATAAGAGGTCTCCATAAAATAAAGGTCTTTAACAAGCACAAGCCTTAGACCATGTGAACCGATCCCCTTAACTGCTAAGGACCGGGGGTCGACGGGGGAATCACATCAATTTCCAAGCCCTGCATTCTATGACATTCAAAAGTCTTTGACATGGTATATGCATACTTTGATTTCCTAATGTCCTTATAAAGGTCATGTTTATGGTATAATAAGCACACATTTGCAAGGGTTATTAATCAGAGAAAAGTTATATTGCAAACAGACTCTCCTAGAATTTTTACCCACTTTAATGTGGAACATATTATTGACTTAAGAATGTCACATTTTTTCAAGAGCGCCTTTGGGAAAAAAAAATAAAAAGAACAATGAATTTGTTTCAATGGGATGTCTTCATTGGTGATTAAATCAGAGTGCATCTTAGCAGGAGAAATAACAAGTATGGATTCTGTTATTTCAGCAAACTTAAATGGCTATTAATGAAATTGTAATTCTTAAGCCAACCTTTTGCAGCTGCTACATTACCAGCCATCCAGGAAACCAATGAGGTCAGTAACCTTTATTAACAATCCACTGGATGTTGATGGTAGGTATTTCTAATTCATACGCAGTGAAAGAAAAATACTTTTTTTAATGTTAAGACATGTTACAAACACCCAACTCATCTAACTTTATTAGTAGACACTATGCCCACTTTGTCTCAGCAGGGGAGACATTAGATAGCCTTCTTCTTGCTCAATGTTCTAAGAAAGCAAGGAGCAAGGCATAAATGCCTTTTTGTCCCCAATTATAGCCAAAGAACAGGAGAGTCTGAAGCGTCTTTGTGGCTAGTGGCTGCCTGCTGACATTGTTTGTGTGACTGACAAGGAAACATCCTATACTGAAATGGGGGCACGTGTCTCTCCAGTTGTAAATTGGAAATGTATATGTATACACACACACACATCTATACATATATATGTATACATTTACGTGTATACATATATACACATTTACATGTATATAAATATAAATTATATATATACATATTGTTTCCTTCTAACACTTGAAAAAAACCTACGTTTTCAAAGACTTATCAGGTGACATATTATAAATATCATTTCAAAGCATTTATATCTTCCTCTACTTATTTGAAAATGTTTTCCTTAAACAAGAGTCAAATGATCTTTGCAAAGCAAAACAGTGACATATTCTGCTTAGCCAACAGAACATATCAACATAAAGGAGGCATTCTGTCTGGTGCTGGGTCAAATCCAGCTCTCCATTCTGCAGTCAAATTGGGACCAATTCTTAATAGGGCAAGTATACATGGTAGCAAGAGACAAACCACTTTACAAATGAAAAGATATAATATTTGGATACCACCAATTACTACCAAACACTGAATTTTCTGAAAACCCTCTTGGACATAGCCACATATCTGCCTCTTTTAATTTAGACAATAGTGGATCCAGATGCAAATGATTAATTATCCTGGCATTTGACATAGGATATGAATATACTGTGATTCAAAATAATAATAATAAATCTTCACATATACATAATACTACAAAGTTTACAAAGCATTTTAATACATTATCTTATTTGATCTTCATAACAGTTCCTGAAGTCAGGTATTATAATAATAACAATAATAATAACAACAACAACTAGCATTTATATTACTGTTACTATGTGCCAGGCACTGTGGTAAATGTTTTATAATTGTTATTATCTCATTTGCTCCCCCAACAACCTTGCAAAGTACTTGCTATTATTATCCCCTTTTAAAGGTGAAAAAACTGAGGCAAACAGAGAACAAGTGACTTGTTCAGGGTCATACATTTAGTAAGTGTCTGAGGCTGGATTTGAATTCAGCTCTTCCAGACTCTAGGCCAAGTGCTCTATTCACTGAGCCACTTAGCTGCCCCTATCACCCCCCCCCCATTTTACAGATGAGACAACAGAGGCTCAGGTTGAGTGGCTTGCTCAAGGTTACATAGCTAATAAGTTTCTGAGGCAAGATTTAAACTTGGGTTTCCCTGATCATAAGTCCAGTAATCTACCTGCCATGTGAACAAACCGCAGGAAAGGCGAGACAAAGTCTCCCGGAATAAATCTCTCAGCTGTGAATATCAAAATAGACACCACTGCTTAAAGTTTAGAAGGAGTGAAGCTTTTGAAAGGTGGTAAAAAATAGGGAAGGAGCATTGAAGCCCAGCAGAAATCAAGCGACTCCTTCTAGGAAGTTGCTGTCAAGTATGGAGGACACATGATGAGGTTGGGGGGGAGTCAGAGCACAGGAAATATTTTACGTTGATCTAGAGAGATCATAAAGAGAAATAACTTCCAGGTCAATGGATCAGGTGAAGCTTCCTCATTTCATGTGAGCCCTTTGAGGGCATAGAATAACTATACTTGGATATTTCTGCAAGTCCAGAAATGTAGAATAATAAATAATAAAATAAATTATAAAAGGCTTCAAGTGATAATCTGATGCAGGTAAAAAACAACTCCATTCATTATACAGGTGAGACAATTATAGGTAAACAAGGTGAAGTGACTTCAGATCCTAGATCTGAAGCCAGAAGGGTTCTCAGAAAAGATTTAGTCCAACCTCCACATTTTTACAGATAGGGAAAACTGAGGACCAGGGAGTTCAAGTGGTTTGCCCAAGCTCATACAGGTGATTAGTAGCAGAGAAGAAGTTAACAATCAGATCACAGGGTCATAGATCTACAGCTTGAAGGGACCTGAGTAACATCCACTCCAATCCCCCCATTTTAGAAATGAAGAAATTCAGGAACATGGTCACTGTGCCAAGGTCATACAAGAAGGAAGCATCAAAGATGGAGCCAGAGAAGAAACTAGAGGGAGAGTGGGAACCAGGATAATAAGTTTTAGATTTAAAAATCGGGAGATCCGGGTTCAAGCGCAGGTTATACTATGTGTTTATTTTATGTCCTGTCTGTACAAGGCGAGGCAAGACAAGGCAATAAACATTCAATTAAATACTTAACATGTGCCAGTTACTATACTAAGTGCTCATGTGCAATCATCTTTTTTTTTTAATTCTACTAGGTTATGGAAATGCTTCTGTTATTTCATAAATTTAAAAAAAAAGCAAACAAATTAAAAAAAGAAGACAGTCCCTGCCCTCAAGGACATTACGTTCTAAGGGAGGAAGATAACATACAAAAGGAAGATGAAAATTTGTGAGGTTGGTAGGGGGAAAAGGTATGGTGTCCAAGTTCAGATGGCTTGGCTCCTCCCCCAAAATGGAAACCCCACGGGTGCGGGGGGCAAATCGCCCAAAGGAGAAAGGGTGTTCCAGGGTAAGAAGACCCCAAACACTGAGGGTAGTGTCAGGGTGAGAGGGCAGCTGAGCCATGCATAAGGTAGAACCTCTTGGCGCCTAAGTTATATCAAAATCAGAATGTGAAGCCAAGTCTCTCCCGACCTTGGGTCTAGTACTCATGCTCTTTCCTTATATCATGTGGCCTTTCATAATCAATTTTTCAAGTGTTTAGGGACCCAACAGTTATTAAATTAAACATACCATTTGACCCAGATAAAATAATACTAGGCCTATGATGCAAAGGGATGAAAGAAAAAGAAAAAGGCAGTCTGTGTACAAAATATATTCATAGCAGCTTTTGTAATGGTGGAAAAGAACTGGGATCTAATGGGGTACTCATCAATTGGTGAATGGCTTAAGAAGTTATAGAATATGAGTCAGATGGAATACTATTGTACTGTAAGAAATTATGAAGGGGATGGTATCAGAGAAACCTGGAAAGATTTGCATAAACTGATGCAGAATGAAGTGAACAAAACTATTATAACAGATCATCTGATTATAATGAGTAAAAAACAAAACAAAACAAAACAAAAAAAAACCCCAACAACCTTGAAAGGCTTAAGAACTCTGAACATCCCTGATTCCAAAGGCCTGCTGATTAAAAATGCTCCCCACCTCCTGACAGAGAGAGGATGGATTCAAGATTCAGATTGTCAGATATTTTCGATTATGCCAACATGAACATATGTTTTGCTTGACCATACATATTTATTGCAAGTGTTTGTGTTTTTCTTTCTTTTTCAGTGGTAGGAGGTAAAAGGATGTGAGTTTTTATGTTGAAAAAATAAAATAAAAAGATGATGAAAGAAGGTTTCAGAGAATGTTGGTAAGACTTATCTGACCTGGTGCAGAGTGAAGTGAATAGAAGTGTGTGTGTATGTGTGTGCACTTGTACACATATACACGCACACACAATAACAACATTATAAAGACAAACAATCCAAAAGACTTAGGACACAGAGCAGTGCTATGCCCAACCATGATTCTAGAGAACCAATGACGAAGCATGTCACCCACCTCATAACTAATCATCTCTGGGTCCAGAATAAAATACATTTTTGAACATCATCAATGTAGGGTTTTTTTTGTTTGTTTTGTTTTGTTTTTGCTAGACTCTGCATTTTTTTTTTTTTGGAGAGGCAATTGGGGTTAAGTGACTTGCCCAGGGTCACACAGCTAGTGTCAAGTGTCTAGTCTGAAACCAGATTTGAATTCAGGTCCTTCTGACTCCAGGGCCAGTATTCTATCCACTGCGGACCTAGCTGCCCCTCTGAATATTTTTATAAGAATTTTTTTGATTTTTATTTTTTTTCTTCTGGGGAAAGGACATAAAGAGGAGAGTAAATTAGAGAAAAATAAATTTTGGTTAACTGAAAATTTGATTTATTTTTTTAAAAAAAATTTAAAATACATTCATATCACAAAAAGAATATTTAATTAAAAAACACAATGAAAAAAATCTAGTGACACCCCCTCACCCAAGCTGATCAAATGCCTAAATGACCATCAATGGGGTATGAATGAAGGGCAGTATTCAGTGCCAAATCATCCAGCTGGATGTATCATCTATTCTGGAGCATTTATTAGCACACGTAAAAGACTTCGAAAGTCTTGGAACAGCTTTGTTAGTAGGGAAAAGAGGTTATGAGGGGAGTCACTGGGGACAGCTACTATTTGCTGTGGGAGATCTGTAGCAGGGAAACTCTCTCAGATCCCATGATGTATACAGTTCTATTACAAGCCAGAAGATGAAATATAACTTGTAAGGCAGATGAATAAAGCTACCCTAAAAAGCAACAGAAGCCTAGCTGCTTAATGAAACCATTTTTATGCTCAAAAGAGACTTGTGAAATTATCATTATTTTACCTTGACTGACTTGCTCTGTCCTCTGATGCCTCTCTGTTGCTTGGACCAGAGGTTGGCTGGGGACACTCAAAGGTAGGCCACAGGAGCTTAAAGTCGAGAAGGGCCCCCTTCCAGTCTGCCCTTCCAAACTAGAAAGGTTTCGGGTGCAAGCCTTATTGTTGGTAGACTGTCCTTTCATCTGAGGACCAGCCTAGATACAGATCCAGAGATTCTAAACATAATACTCTTTCTAACGAGGCTGTAGTAATTTGCGCCTTACTCCAGGATACCAAATTCAAAGGGCACAAATGGAAGCTTGAAAATACCAAGCTTAACACCTGGTCTGCCAGCTCTTCCCCATCTCATCCTTCTCCTTCCTCACCCCTGGGCGACAGTCTTCCCGGGAACATACCACAAGGATGTCCCAGGGTTTCAAGTCACAGTGTCTTTCCCAGTTGAGGACATTTGCACTACCGGAATTCCTAGTGACTACTCCAATTGTATGATGCAGGTTAGCGTCAAACTAATGGTTTGTTAGAAATAAGTTTTCTTTTTTATCATTAATTTAATCAAACACTAATATTGTAAGGTACAAAGAAACATAAGAAGAACATATAATCTGTTATGTTTATTTTTAAAAGAAAAATAATAGCTAACATAAATATGATATGGATACATATAACATACATATACATGCATATAATATATATATAAAGAAAACATTTACATTATATACAGATATACACACATATGTGCATATATTCATATATAAATTTTAAAGTTTTCTAAACACTTATATTGTCTTGGTTGACCTTACAACAACCTTGGGAAATAGATGTTTTTACTATCCCCATTTTACAGATGTGGAAACTCAGATGTATGTATGTGCATTGTATATAATTTACAACACACGCACATACACATAAGGGGTCCCAAATGTGTTAGCATAGTTTGACAATATTATAATATAACAGTGGAATAGCGAACCTGCTTACTCTATTGGTGTCCCTTCAGTATTCATTTTCTTTCACATGTGGATGGCCCAGTGGATAGAGCACTGAACCAGGAGTCAAGAAGACCTAACATCAAACCCAGCTTCATGTTCACCGTATGTGTGACCCTATGCAAGTCACTCTTTTTCCCCCTCAGTTTCTTCAGCTGTAAAATGGGGATAAAAATAGTATCCACTTTCTAGGGTTGTTGTGAGGATAAAATAGGATATTTAAGGTTTTGCAAACCTTAATACATGATAAAAAATACTAGGTATTGCTGTTGTTCTTTTTATGTGCATTTAAAATGTTTTATTGATGCTCTTTTGATTATATATTTATAATTACCCACAGACTCACCGAACAACACCCCCTCCCCAAGTAAAATCCTTCCACTGTAACAAATGTGCATAGCTCAGCAAAACAAATCAGTCCATAGGCAACGTCTGAGAATGTATATCTGATTCTCTACCTCCATTCTAGTCTATTACAGCTCTTTTTTTTAGTCACATAAAATTGTGAAGACCATGTCCATAATTGTAGAGGACCAGAAATCTATACCAGAGGAAGGAATATTCACACCAACGAAACCACAGACCCTGGAGGTATTATTCATATTACTTAATTCAATCTTTAGATGTCTTTAGGGACTAAGGGCTTTCAAGAGCTTACAAAAAGGGGGCCAGAAGAGTAGGTGATTCCACTCTAGGGAAGTAACACAGTTTGCAAAATGTGTGTCATCAGAGAGATGTGGGCCTCACTCTCGAAATCACAGCTTAAAGCTTCCAGAGGTTTTGTTTGGAATTGGTTTTAAATAACCATGGCTTCGGGCCTTAGTTTACTAAAAGAGCCCAACTCTGTCATTGGGTGGTCCATCTAGAAGAGGTGCTCTTAACCAAGGGTGAATGAACTTTAAATATATATGGATAGATAGATAGATAGATAGATAGATAGATAGATAGATAGATGGATGGATGGATGAACGGATGGCTAACTGCATGTCAGTATAATTGTTTTCCTTTGTAATTTCATGTAATATCCACATGCATACATATGCACATACACACAAATATACACATATACACACATACACACATACATATATACATATACATATGTATATGTAAGAGCTTCATGGACTTCACAAGGACTCACAAAATATTAAGAAACCTTGATTCTCGATGTCCAACTGCAATAACAGCAGTGCTCACAACAGATGTTTCAGAGGCAAATATAAAATATCCATAACAGATTTCACTGTACAGTACTATGCCAAAGAGGAAATGTATTTCTCATTTCAGCCAGTGATCAAGCTATCCCTGGGAGCATAAGATCTTACAGCCCCTCATAATAATTTTATCCTCACTGCTCAAACTGCAGATGCTATTAAATATATTTCATAAAGGAAATTCCTGTTACCCCTTTAAAATTTTGGGGCTTTTAATTCCAAACATCTACTTGCTTTTATATAGTGGAAAGATGAAGAGTAAATAGCAATAGATTGCTACAGATAGGCCCCTATTTTTTTGTATAATGCACTGCTTTCGACCAACTCTTAGAGCTTGTCCTCTCTACCCTGGTCGTCTGTTAGGCACCACATCAGGAATCTTGTGGCTAAGAAGATCCCAACTGAATACTAGAAGATCATAATTCAGGATCAATTTTCAAACCAGAAATTCTAGATCCAAATATGGCTAGTCCATCACTTACATACACAAGGATAATCACATATATAAATATGTGGCTATAGATAGAAATAGAGATGTGGGGTGGGGGAGGAGGCAGACAGACGAGTATAGAATGAGTTCTCTTGGTATGGTAAAAAGATACTTGCTTCTGCCTCAAAACTTATCAGATTTAACATGGAATCTCCAAATTCTGTGGCTTTGTCTGGACTGCAATGTTCCGTCTTCTCCTTCATAATTCACTTCTCCCTTCAAGTCTCAGCTCAGCTGTCACCTCCTATGGGGATCTTTAGCTGACGCCCCAAGGCAGAACTCTCTGCCTTCCTGAAATTAACTTACTCATCTGTATAAATTATGCATCTTTAACCTTCCCCCTTGAGCAGAATGGAAGTTCCTGAAGGGCAGAGAACATTTTATTTCTTGGTATTATGTCTCCAGCACCTACCATAGTGCTTTGCACAAAGCAGATATTCAACAAATATTTGTTGGGTTGAGTAATTCTCTGGTTGAAAGAAAATACTTAATTATCATGATTTCTCCATTCCACAAATCCACATCTACGACAGTACACTGCCTGGAAAACGTAAGCAATGAAAAAAATGCTTATTGACTAACTACATTACTAGGTAACCATCACTTAGCTACAGTTTTATCAAATAGTACACGTCTAAGACTCAGAACTTTCTATTTCTGTTTATTTCCCACAATTGACACATGACAATAGGACATAGCAGAGAGCTCAGCAGAGTCAAGAAGTCTTCTGATTCAATTGTATCCATCACATCCTGGCCATGTGACCCTGGGTGAGTCACTTACACTTTCAGATCCCCAGGCATCTGCTTAAGACCTTAAGTGAGAGAGAAGCTATGAGTAGAAACAGTTCCTCATCAAGAGATCCCAACACTAATAAAATCATAATGTCTCAGGAAAAAAAAGGAATGGAAAAATGTTATAATTTCTGTTCTTCTATTTTACGTCTACATGAACTGTCATGATATAGGTACATGGGTATATGTATATTGTATATACATGCATACATATGTACATACAAAATGCAAGGACATATATGTGTATACATTCATGTGTATGCAAGCATGTGAATCTGCATGGGTGTGTAATTCACGTCTATGTGCATGCATTATTGCAATACACAAATATGTGTTTAACATGTGTTTTGTTGTAGATATGTATAAACATATGTGTCTCCATAAAACATGTGCATGCATTCTGTGGATATATGCATATATGTTTATATAAATTGACATTAAGTATCCTATGTTTATGTACATATTTGTGTATGTGTCTATATGAGGAAAGAAACAGAAAGACACAGAGAGAAAGAAGGAAGAAAAGGAAAGAAGAAAAGAAAGGAAGAAAGGATGGAAGGAAGGAAAGAAAGAAGGAAGGAAGGAAGGAAGGGACAGACATCTTACTGGGTTTTAAATTTTATAATTTTTTTTGGCTTTCTCTTAATATAAGGAAGGAGGAGAGAAGGAAGGGAGGGAGAAAGGGAAGGAAAAAGGGAGGGAAGAAAGGACAGAAGACATTATAGAGAGTTTTTAATTTAGTAATTTTTTTCTCTTAATAGAGATGAAAGAAGTATACATGCTGTTTCTGGTCATTTGTATGTTTGTTTTTGTACCATTATTAAAGTGACCAGAGTTTCTAATTGCAGAAAAAATTTCTATGTCATGAGATTGGGGTAGAGATGACGTGTGCCAACACTGATTTGATCAGAGATCCATTGAAGCATGCTTATCATCCTTACATAATTTATAGGTAAGATGATGGAAGCTGCTCTAATTTATCCCTCTGGTACTTGCCCTCAGAACTTTATGTTAAAAGGGTGTAAGATACAAACAAATTCTATTAAATGACGGAGTGTCTGATAAATAAAACATTTCAAACATGAGCATTCTCATCCTTGAGCTATACATTATTTCTCAACTACATAAGTTCACTTGAAAGTGCTTGATCCTAAAGAACAAATATGGCTCACATAATCTCAAGGTCAAAGTTACTTCTGCTGCTGATGTCCACGCTTGCCCATTCGTCCCACAAGAGAGTTTTGCGATAGTGGCCTCTGTTTGACACAGGCCTAGACACAGGTACAGCACTAGAAGATTTGACTGCAGAACCTTGGAATTTTATGGCTAGAAGTGACTTTGGAGACCATTGGGTTCAGTCTAAGCTTTTAAGTTTGATGCTGAGGGCCAGCAGTGGGGAGTGATTCATCCAAAGTCGTATGCTTGTTAAGTGGGACTTAGCCTGGAGTTTTGCAAAGCATATAATTGTTTGTGGCTCTGTGTCTGTACTTCATGGACTGCCTGCCATTTTTATTCTAAGTCCCACAACAAAGATAGTATTTCTGGGTTATTCACACTCAATATAATACCATGATTCTCAGTGATATCTTTTTGATTAGCTGACAAAGTATGAGGGAATATTAGTATGAATGATTTCTCAAAGTATGTAAGAAAATAAAGAATATAATTAACTGCCTCTGACTTATGTAGATAGCCAAAAGGGATCTATCCAGGTTTTTAGTGATAGGGCCCTGGAGGAAAAATGAAGATGGAAAGGGGCTACAAATTATGGACATCATGACTTTGGAAAGGGTGAAAGAAAAGAAAAATTCCTAGAGAGTAGCAACAATAAGCAATAGGCATAATTGTAATGTAATTCATAAGGAGTGCCCATATAATGAAAATACGAAACACATCAAAAGATAAAAATCCATTTCCACTGTATGGGAGATTGGCAGAATAAGTAGTTCTATGTTTGGTTAATTTTAGTTAAGGAGGCATAATTTGAAAACCTTTGACCACACGTACCTTGGGTCTCTCTGGAAACCAGGGGGAAAGGAAGGATGAACACACACCCACACACACACACATACACACATACATATTCATATATATATATGTATATACACACACACATCCATATATACATATGTATGTATAAGTCATATATTTTTGATTCTTTGGGACCCATTTTTGGGTTTTCATTGCAAAGATACTAGAGTGGTTTGCCATTTCCTTCTGCAGTTTATTTTACATATAAGAAAAACAGAGTTTAATGATTTACCCAGGGTCATACAGCTAGTAAATGTCTGAGGCCAGATTTAAACTCAGGTCTTCCTGACTCCAGGCCCAGTGCTCTACTGACTGTGCAAACACTCTCTCTCTCTTTCTTTCTCTTTCTCTCTCTCTTTTCTCTCTCTCATTTTCTCTCTCTCTGTACACACGCATTTGTAGATATACACATATACATACACACATACACATATATATATACTTATACCTATATGTACTATTAATGTAATATATATTTATTATTGGTACAGTGGATACACACACATAGTAGCAATATATATATTCAATATAAAATGATGAATATTTTTCAATACTTTCACTCATAAAAAAAAAAACCTTCACCAATGGAAGTAAGGATCAATATGACACAGACAACAAACTTCTGTCACCGAGTTTTCTGGCCAAGTTCACCAGAGATGATTCCTCTACTGAATCAGAAGGATAGTGGCTAAACTTTAATAACCAAAAGACCTGGAATTAATACACATTGTATACAACTCTTCTTCAGGCACTCTCCAGGGAGCAAATAAATGTTTGGAGAGAAAAGAAGAAAAAGACATCTCAGAGATCATTTCACACAACTCTTTATTTTATAACTAAGCTAAGCAAAGAACTCCTGTGAATTGTTCAAGGTCAGAGAGTCAGCCGGTGGGCTAGAGTGAGTGGAAACCAGACTTCTCCTTTGACTGAAGAGGCAAGTACTTTTCCATGACATATTTGCCTCATAGACAACATGGACATAAACCCAGAACTAGGGTAGGACAATTAATGTCTTATCCAAAGGTGATGGATTTAGGGGGCAAAGTCGGCACTTCTAGTTCTTAAAAACAACAAATCTTAGCTTTCAGTATTTAGGTATAGGTGAGTTTTCCTCTTCTCCTTCATATTCTTCGTCATTATCACCTTCCTGCTCCCACCTAATAGGAGCTTTGTCACAGGGTCTTAACCTTGAAGGATGAAGTACACCATACCTAATTCCCCACTCAACTGAGGGCATGCTATGCACCACTGTGTTCTGGTGTAGTGGCTGCCATATGTACAAGTTTCTGCTTTTACTCTCAGGATATTAAGAGAGACTTTGGACCTTCTTGAACACTTACTACAAAGCTGTCTTGTGCCATGTATTGCTTCCATGTAAGTTTACCTTACTTCTCAGGATTGACTTAATCACCTTGAAAGATCATTCTGAACAATTACGTAGGGACTAGGTAGGAATCTGAGTTCAAAACAAACTGATTGCTCTTTTTCCATTGCATAAGAATAGTACATACCCACCTGATCTTACATTATTCTGTTTTAGTTCGGCAAAATCCCCCATAGGAAAGATTTCTTTAAATGTCATTAGCTCTCAACTTTTCTCCTGGAAATGCCAACTTGAGGGTCAATTACCAATGCCACACAGGAAAATGGAATCTTCTGACTCTAAAGAAACTTCCCTTTTACCAGGTACTAAGCTCCCATGGGCTATTGATCCAAGAGAAAGGGATAATGGAGGCAATGTGATCTAGCAAAAAGAACTCTGTGTTGGAAGAGGGACTCATATTCCACCTCTGACATTTAATACTTGTGTGATCTTAAGTCACTTGACCTCCCTGGGTCTCAGTTTTCTCATATGTTAAATTAAGTGACCTCTCAGGTCTATTTCACCTCAAAATCTATGATTTTACCATCAATTTATGTGTTTGTCCTTTGTTCTCAAAGAGGACCATGACATCAGAGAGTTGATGACATGACTTGCAATTGACTTTGATTTGAGTGAGGGAGGGCTGTGTAAGGTCACCGGCCTCACTTTCTCATCCATGGACATCCAGATCCAGTGGCCAGATATAGATCAGGATGACTGGAGAAGGCCCCAGATGCAGTGGGAGACCTTGGTCTTTTTAAGCTAAGGTCTTCTTAAGTTCTCACTTGGAGTGAGGCAATGCTCATTCAGTGAATTTTTTGGGCCCTTCTTACTCAGAGTGAATGTAAATAGAAACTGTTTCTCTTTTGGTGAGCAACCCTGAGGGTCTTCCCCTCCCAGTTTGATTTTTATTATTATTATTATTAAAGGGGCTATCTTTTGACTCACTCCTTAAAGAGGCTTAATCATTGAATGGGCAATGGGAATCGCCTCACCATCAATATATAACCACTAGGTACCAGGCTAACAGCACTTGCACCCTAACCCAAGAGAAGAGGATAAAGAATATATAGCCTCTACAAACCAGGCAAAGATGTTTCATATCACAAATCTATCTCTGGGCAGTTCCTTATAGAATTCTAGGATTAGTGTGAAAGGGTACACATAGGTACCACCATTGTGACAGCTAGATGCTCTCAATCACAGTCACCTATGCATTTTAAAATGAAATTTGTGAGAGGTGAGTGACTGACAATGGGACCATAGTTTCAGACTTGAAAAAGACCTTAGAAGTCATCTAGTCCAACCACAACATTTTACAGATAAGGAAACTGAGACCCAGAGATGTTATCCCCAGAATTTAGCACAGACCTGGCACGTAGTAGCTGCTCAATAAATACTTGTCACCTTATTTTATGTTCTGCACTTTTTATTTATTTTGTATCATCTCTCTTACTGTATTTTGGACATGACTGGTCAACTATACTCTCCCAAACTTAGTGCCCAATGCCCAGTCATGCCACATGAAATGGGAGATGGAAACACCAACCAAGTAACAGAGGAGGAGGGAGAAAACAGAACGAAAAAAAAACAGCTAACAAAACAAAACCAAAGCACATTTGCACAGTTGGGAGGATGAAGTATTCAGTTAATTATCTCAATTCTCCTCTTTTACTCTTTATATATAGGCAGCCATGGAGACAAATTGGGAAGCTTGTTGATGATTCTCTATTGCTTGTGTCTTGCCTCTACTATGACATACATTTAATCTGAAAACTCGAGAAGACCTAAACTGCCTAGATTATTGGATGTTGTTTAAAGAACAATGAGGCGAACTGAAAGTCAAAAGTCACACTCTCCTGCAATGTTCTTATCCTTTTGAATAGCCATTGTTTAGGTTGGCTTCATTTACTTGACTCCTAAGTCACATCCTCTTCATTAAAGGCCCTTAAAATATTCAACATGAAACAAAAATCCAAATATTCAATTTATTCTAAATAGTGCACAGGTGTCAGCTTGTTTACAGTGGCTGGGTGCAGTGGGAAGTCAAGTGCTCACTTATATTTCATGCTGCAGTAAGTGCTGCTTAACTCTGAGATGTCAGGACCACTGGAATGGGGCAAATGTCAAGGAAGACAAATTTTGAGATGCATTTACCTTCACGGGGTCTCCTTTAATAATTTTGTAAGATCCTCAGCTCTTATTCTTTACAATGTTCTTGGGGGAAAAAAGTTTTTTCCTGTGAAAAAGCTGAAAATTCCATGTATTCCTCATAACATCGTGGTGGGGGAGGATGCCAGAAATAGAGATTACACATCACTTCAGGGAGAAGCCAGAGTAGGCTCACCAAGGATGTGTTTGCACTAGGTGCACCGTTAACAGATATTTACTCGTGATAATGGGAACATTAAAACAAAAATTCAAATTATGTTAACATCAAGTTATCAGTCACTATCTTGAAAAAACAGTAAATAGTAGCCCTAAGAGACCTTTGACTGTGGGAAGAGATATGAATGGGAACCTTAGAATGATGATGATAAAATAATAGACAGTTGTTTAATGTTTTAAAGTATAAGTGTCAGTGAAAAAGACTATCATTGTGTTTTCTTAGAGGCTTAAAATGTCTTTTCTATTGTCTTTTTCTTTTCTCTTTCATATTCCTAATCCCACACTTTATAGCTATCAAGTATAGGAAGCAATTGAGAGGTAAAGAAAGGGTCATTAAACCAAATGATCAAAATGATGGCACAAATATATACAACCAGAAGTTATTCTTCAATAGATATGTGGTCAAAGAATAGGATTAAAAAAGAGTGTAAGAAGAAGAAATGCAAAGGATCAGCAACCATTTGAAAAATGATGCTCCAAATCACTAAGTGAAATACAAATTAAAAGAACTTCCATTTCATCTCACATTCTGCAAACTTTTTTTTAGTAGTCTATACTGGAGGCTGTAGAAAGACAGCATGTTGAAACATTATGGAGCCATAAATTGCTCCAACCACTGCAGAAAAGAAACTGTCTCTCTCTCTCTCTGTCTCTCTCTCTCTCTCTCTCTCTGTCTCTCTCTGTATGTCTGTGACTTTGTGTTGGAGATGAGGCATAGTTCTCTATGACTACATTATGATTTGCCTGGATAGAGACCAGAGTTGTTTTTTTTTTTTTTCTCATTTCCTGAATTTCAAGAGAAACTTACTTGTGAAATGAATAAATCTTTTAAAGGGCTTTATTGTTTTTCAATAAAAGTCTTAAAGTGGCAGAGAGTGGGGAAAATCAGTCTGGCATTACACTAGGAAAATAATTAAAATATTGACCCCGAAATACCACTAAGGAACATATACAACGTGGTAAGTGGAAAAGAATATCAGTTTTGGAGCCAAAGAATATTGGCTTTGGAGCCAAAGTAGCTGGGCCAAAATACCAACTCTGCTATTTGTTACTCATGTAACCTTTGACAAATCACTTAACCTCCTTGGTCTTCAGTTTCTCTATCTATGAAATGAAGGAGTTGAACTATATGATCTCTTTTGTCTCTTCTGGTTTTAAATCTCTGAAACTATGAAACCCCAAGGAAGTCAGTAACAGAAAGATTCCAAGTATTATAAATATGTTTTTGGCATCATTTTTTATGGGAATAAACAACAACAAGAAGGAAAAAAAGAACTAGGAGCTATGTGGATGCTCATTTATTAACAAATCCTAACAAATTGTGCTTTATCAAGATAATGCAATATATACATCACAAAACCAAATATGAAGAATTCAGAGAAACGTGGAAAGACTCGGAAATGAGAAAATAAGAACCAAATACACACACACATATGTATATATATATATATACATGTATATACATACATATATGAAAGAGTGATATAAATGAAAACAGTAAAAGAAAGAAGATTCAATTCATTGCAGTAAGTAATCTGATTCCTGAAAACAAAGGATGAAACTCAGATCTCTCTGTCAGGAGAGCAGTAGGGGATCACGGGTTCAGAATCCTGCAAAAACACACTATCGGGTTTGGTTGCTTTGTTGGTCAGTTTGGGTGTTTCTTTTTCATACTGAAAGTTTCCTTAGTAGGCAGAAACCCCATAGAGAGGGCTAAACTCCAGGAAGCAGAGCTAGAAACTAAGGAACTTGGAAGAAATCTTCCAGAGATTTACATCATTTAGGGAGACATAACTTTTCAGTGAATTTAGGCAGGGAGGAATAATTCGGAGTCAGGAGCAGTAGCCCAAGAGTTAGGTGGTTAGAAGGTGCAAGAGGCAGAGACCTTTCAGTAGCATAGAGCTAGAACTGAAGTTTAGATCCCACTGACAACTGGGGATCCTTTAGAGCTAGGCATAATGGGGTAGCCTTTAAATTCCCCAAATGGCTTCGTGATTCTGCACCTCTCTGCCTTACAATGCTTAGGACCCAGTCAAACCAGAAGCTGTATAATAATAGGTAATAGCTATTACAATATAACAATATTGTATATTGTTATAATATAACAATAATAGGTAATAGCTATTACAATATAACATATTGTATTTGCAATATGATATATTATAATTACAATATAATATTAGTCATTATTGTTATTATTACTATTATTAGAGCTATTTTTATAATAGCTATTAGGTTGTACTATAATAATAGCTCTAATAATAACAGTTAACAAAGAACCATAATTATGTTATCTTATTTGATCCTTATAACAATCCTGAGGCAGGTGCTATTCATTTCATCATTGTATAAATGAGGAAACTGAGGCTGAGAGAGAAAGTGACTGATTTGCCCAGGGTCACATAGCTAAATGTCTGAGGCTGGTTTTGAATTCAGGTCTTCCTTAACTCCAAGATCAGAGCTCTTACCTAGGTGCCTCTACAGGTCCTGCCATCACCTGCTGAACAGGGAGTGGTTTTCTTTTATTGCTACATTCACAAATGAGTTTTCTAAAACCCCAAATACCAGAAACCTTATCAGTAAATGGCTACTTTCTTTTCCACTAACCCTAATGCTACTGACCTAGTTGCAGGGTTTTAGAACACTCAGCTTCCCAACTGGTTTTGTGGTTAATATTATTTTAAATTATTTTAAATTCAGTCTTCATTTTAAATTAACTACTGATATTCCCGACCTTTGCAGCATTTGCCTCCTTGATTGGTCCAGATACCCATCTATGACTGGTGTGACATAGAATTTATGTAGTTATATAGCAAAGGTAAGGAAAGAAATAAAGTCCACACCTTCCTTGTTATCTACCTCCAGGTCTACAATTACACATTTGTGGGGATCCCTCCTTCTGCCAATGCAAAGGTCAATCCTCTTTGTTCTTTCGTTGGATGACAGACATAGAAATGTATGAGCTTTTAATGGTCATTGGGTGTAACCCCTTCATTGTACAGATGAGAAACCTAAGGTCCACAAAAGTGAAATCCTTTGCCCAAAGGCACAAAAGTGGACAAATCAAGATCCAAACTCAAGTCCTGTGATCCCAGCTCTGCCACTTATGACTTGTATGGCCATGGTCAAATCACTTAACCATGCTATGTATGCCTTGGTTTGTTCATCTGTGAAACAGGGAGGTTAGACTCATGATTTCTCTGGAGCCCCATCTTCTCAAAGCTTCTAATCCTATCATGCCAAATCATTTGCTGTTTTTTTCTAATTTTCTCATAGCTGTAAAATCCTTATTTTAGAGATCCTATTGGTGCTTTTTACATCATGTTGACACCCATCCTTATAACAAAGGACAGTTTAAAAAATTCTACACAGTATCTATCAACTTTTGAAAACGTATTATAATCAGTCAACAGATATCTATCCAGTGTTCACTATGGGCTAGGCATTGTGCAAAGCACAGGGGATACAAAGAAAGGCAAAAGACAATTCCAGCTCTCAAGGAGCTCAGAGTCTAATGGAGTAAGCATCATTTAAATAACTGTGTACAAACAAGATGTACAGGATAAATTGAAGATAACCTGAGAGGTAAAGCATGCCTATAGTGTGATACCTCTTAGCTGAGAGGTGGGAGGTAAAATTTACAAGTAATCTTCTGAAACTATGATTGATCCTGAAGAACTCTTTCCATTGTATCACAGTACCTTACTTATTAGATGATTTCATTAATTGCCATAGTCAAAAAATACTCAATATCTCTGATCAACCTTCTCATAATAAGCTTCATGGAATTTGCCGAGGCTGGTCCTTTATTAAAACATACAATCCGTATCTGCAACCTCACACAGTAGGAGCACTGAAGGCAGTTAGGAGACCATGGTACAAATCCTGGCTCTGATGTTTACCAGAATATCTGCTATGGTCAGTTTGGTGGAGCAGTGGATAGAGTATTGGACTTGAAGTCAGGAAGACTCATCTTCCTGGTTCAAATCTGACCTCAAATACTTGTTAGGTGTGTGACCCTGGGCAAGTCACTTCACTCTGTTTGCCTCAGTTTCTTCATCTGTAAAATGAGCTGGAGAAGGAAATGGCAAACCACTCCAGTGTCTTTGCCAAGAAAATCCCGAATGTGGTCACAAAGAGTTGGACGTGAATGAAACGACTGAACAACAAGAATCTTTTCTGTATGCCTCCTCCTTGTTTCCTACTTGACCTCTGTTCTGGACTTCATCATGGTCTCCAGAAATTCATCATCCTTTACTATCTTATCGACTCTGAAAATCTCACTTCCTCGTTACTGTCACCACCTAGCCCCATCCCCAACACCCACCTATCTCTTCTCTCTGATGGGACAGAGAAGAGAGCACCCACTAGAGACAGCCCAGAAAGGGGACCAAGAATAAACAGCCCATTTTTTCCCTATCCTAGCTGTAGGACTTCATTATGACCCCAAGTAGCCTCCCCTCCCTTCTCAGCTTCTTTTTTATATGTAGTCTTTCCCTATTTGATTGTGAGCTCATTAAGGGCACAAGCTGTCTTTAACTTTTCTTCTTATACTCAGTGTTTCCAGAATGCCTCGTACATTGTAGATGCTTAATACATGTTTATTGACTCACTGATTCTTCTCTACACTCATACAGCCATCACCTTACTTCATGATCTCATCATCTCTCATCAGGACTACTATAATAGGCTTTTAATGGATGCCTGTGCATTGTTTCCTCTTACTCCAATCCATCCTTCATAAAACTACTAAAGAGATTTTCATAAAGTATGAATCAGACCATGTCCCCTATCCCCCACCTATTCCCAATAAACCTCACTGACTCACTTCTAGAATCAAATATTAACTCCTCTGGCATTCAGAATCTTCGTAACTTGGCCACTTCCTTCTTTTCCAATTTTTTTTTCCAATCTTCTTCATCACTCACTTTCATGACTCCATGGTACTACCACATTGACCTATCTGCTTTCCTTAAACACAAAACTCCAACTTCCACCTCTGTGTCTTTTCACCCCCTATCCTGCAGGTCTTAAAACTCTCTCCTTCATCATCTCTGCTTCCTGGAATCCCTGCTTTCCTTCTGAACTCAGTTCAAGTACCAATTTCTATCAGCATTTCTTTACCCAGAGTGTCTGAACTTGTTTTATTTGAAATATTTTGATAACTTCATTTGAACATAATATATTTCCATTGTAATATATTTCATTTTATATACAACAAAGTGATCCTGAGAGAAGTATTTTGAAAAGGTCCAAAAGGCTTCCCTAGATGCCAAAGGGGTCCATGACACCCATACCAAGGTTAAAAATCCTTCTTCTACATGAAGGCTTTCCTCATCTTCCCCAATTTGCTCCCCTAAGTACTAATGTTCTCTTTCCCAAAACTGCCTTCATATATATGTATATGTGTATATGTATGTATATATATAGCATATTCACATATTTTATATTATATATTTACATATTTGATATATAAATTATGTATTCACGTATGTACATATCTTTCTATACCTACCTATTATATATGTACCTATTATGAACCTGTTTGTCTATATATCATCTTTCTATCTCTCTATCTATTTATCTATCCACTTAGGTGCAAATGTTGTCTCTTTGCTTAGAATATAATCTCTTTGAGGGCAGGGATTGCTTCATTTTTATATTTGTATTCCCAGCATCCAACACAGGACTTTGAACACAGAGAGGGCTTAATAAATGTTTTTTTTTAATTGTTGATTGATTATCACATGTGTGATCGTAGTGAGAAACTTCACTACCCTGAGCTTAAGTTTTGACATACGGTAAAATGAAGATGTTGGAAAAGAACCCCACTGAGGGTAACTTTTGGCTCTACGTTTACAGTAGGATGTCATTCTGGAAGCACTTTCAGCCGATAACCCTTCTAGATTCCTCTGCTCTGTTGCCAGAGCCTACAGAACCCAAAGTCAATTCCACAGCGTGAGGAGGCAACAGGAGGACTTTTGTGAACAAGCTATACTACACATTTCAGAAATTCAAGTTATACTTCAGAAAGTCCCACAAGACATACAGCTGTGAGATTTCTCCATGTAAAATTCATTGCTAGGAGCTGAAGAAAGTCAGCATTTATTTTCCTGGAAAAAAAAAAAAAAGACAACAACAACAACAGCCTTTTACTCACTCTGCCTTTTTAGATTTCAAAAAACCCTTCACATAACTTGTATGTTTATATTTAACTTCCCTGACATAAGCATTTTCAAAGACATTAAAGGCAAAGTAAATATCACTGTCCTAGTACAAACATCAGGAATTCTAACAGCTGGGAGAGAGTATTTATAGACTGCAGGCTACAACCCTTTGGATTTCACTCTTGCCCAAAAGAAAAGATAAGAAAAGGTTTTAAAATGCCATTTTTCCCTTTCCTACTTCACTGTGCCTGAATACCCGGGGGGATATGGGTAAAGAAGAAGCATATGCAAAACACTCTCCCTTTTCCAAAAACAAAGGCTTTACTTTCCACTGTAGATCTTCAATGGGAAAGCATTTCACCTCTGAAAGAGTGGTTATCTTTTGCTATCACTATTCAAAAGCATCCATCCCACCTCTAGCTCTCCTCTTGCTTCAAAGAAGTATTTTCCAAGCTCCTATTTGCTAACAATCTTATTTGGACATTGTGTAAAAAAAGGCCTAAGACACACACACACACATACACATACACATACATATACATATACATACACATATCTAACTACCCATCTATATGTACATGTATTCCTGATTTTGAAGTGTTTCCAAAATCAGATCTCCCTTTAACACCTGCCCAAGATTGTTTCCCTAGCATCTATCAACCAATAAATAATAAAGAAGTTAATGATGATAAGTGACATTTATATGGTATTTTAAGTTTTGCAAAGTGCCTTAAATATGATATTGTGTTCAATCCTCACAATAAACCTAGGAGGTAGGGACCATCATTACCATTTTACAGATGAGAAAACTGAGACAGAGACACTAAATGTCTTTCCCAGGGTCACACAACAAGTGTTGACTATTCATTAAGACCCTAATAATAACAGTAGTGAAATGAAAATAGAGATGGTCTTGTAATCAGGAGGACTTGGGTTCAAATTCCCCCTCCACAAATCACTTAACCTTTCTACGATCTGGGCAACTCCCTAAGATGCTAGATTGAGGAGAAGTGTGATCTATATTGATAGAGGTGGCTTCTAACCCTAGACCAATGAAATTGTATTTCCAGTCTCTTGCCTGCTTGTATCCAGCTAATAGAATATAAGTTACTGAAGGGCCCAAATTGTTTTCATTTTGCCTTTGTATTTCCCAGCACCTACCATAGTGCCTCCCAGGTATACTGTAGGGGCAGAAGGTTTGATCAATTGTATTGCTTTTAGGAACTTTCTAGTCCAGCCTCTGCTTGTAATGTGAATCTTCATTCTAACATTTTTAAGTATGATGTGCTGAGAAAGGAAGAAAGAAAGAAAAAGAAGGAAAGAAAGAAAGAAAGAAAGAAAGAAAGAAAGAAAGAAAGAAAGAA
>NW_020954577.1:35337895-35341687 GCF_900497805.2 Vombatus ursinus
GAAAGAAAGAAAGAAAGAAAGAAAGAAAGAAAGAAAGAAAGAAAGAAAGAAGGAAGGAAGGAAGGAAGGAAGGAAGGAAGGAAGGAAGGAAGGAAGGAAGGAAGGAAGGAAGGAAGGAAGGAGACACAAAAATGGAAAGAGAAATGGAGAGAGATAAAGGCTGTGAGAGAAAAGAGGAAGGGAGAAAAAAGGAAAGAAGTAAGGAAAGAAGGAAATAAAGAAAAGAAAGAAGGAAAGACAGAGTGAGAAATAGAGAAAGAGTAAAAGGGAAAAAGAAGGAAGGAAGGAAGGATGGATGGATGGATGGAAGAAAGAATTAAACAGTCCTTGCAGTCAAATGAGCTGGTTTTTTTATTCAAGGGGGGAAAAAGGGTGAACTTTATAATACTGTATATTTAATTTTTTTAATGAATTTCAGTACATTCTTCTGAGAAGGGATCCATAGGTTTTGCCAGACTGCCCAAGGGGCCCATGGCTCTAAAAAGGTTTAGAATCTCTGAATGTGGAGAAGTGATCTAAGCCAAGCTTTCAAGAAGCCCAGAATTTTAAGAGGCATTGTCGAGGATCTAGTACATTCCTAGGTACAAGAACCAGCCCACGTAAAGACACGGAGATTAAACATGTAGGTCACACAACTTCCTAAGTTTCTGAGCAGGATTTGAACCCAGACTCTCCTGACTCCAAGTCCCAATTTTTCCCAGAATTCCACCTACCTGCCTGAGTCCCATCATTGAAGCAAGGCCTATACCTAAAGTCTTGCCCATTTGTAAGATTGTGAGCATCTTGTGGTGACTGAACTGTTTCAGTTCCCTTTTCATATCCCCAGTGCCCAACCCTCAATAGGCACTTGGCAGATCCTTGCTGATTAATTACAGGGCATGAGCTTTGAACATACAACATCACCTCCATGCCAGGAAAAAGGCATCATAGTAGGACTTTAGTGATGATAGGAGGCCAAGTGAATAGATCACCTGAAACCCTACTAACCCTTCATTCCCCTCTTTCTTGCCCACCTTCAAAATGAACCTTGGCTATGTATAACCCAAAGTCTAAGGAAAATAATGTATTCAAACTACATTCCCTATCCTCATAAATGGAGTCCAAGGCTCATGGGAATTGGAAATTGGCGACCAGTTGGGATTGTGATCTCTCATTTAGGGCCTCTTTCAGTGCTAAATCTATCACCCTATTGTCTGAGATGGGTTGATATTCTTATAACTGCTGCTTACATTTAAGTTGTAGGCTTTTGACTTTAGTCTGAGATATTTACAAAAAAATCAGCAATGACTTCCCTAAGCAACAAACTGGATGCTTCCATAGTTAGGGAAAGTTTTCAGGAAAGACGCCCTACATAGGGCACAGCTTCATAAATGAGAGCAAGGCTGTGATTTTTGTCTGTTTGCAATATTAGGCTTGCCTGGTGGCCTAGAGCTGAATTTGCATACCCTCCACAATAGGGAGGAATAAAGCTTATCATTTATATATAATGAAATGATTTACTCATGCCCTGAGGCTGTTTCAGATTGTACACATCTAAATAAAGAAAATATGATCTTGTTGCAGAGGTCATCTCATTTATTTTAAAACATTTCATCATTGGTTTTTAAGTCTATTTTTATGAACAAGAAGTTTTCATGCATGAAAATATGTGAACTGGATTTAACAAGAGAAAGAGAAAGACAGAGACCATGAGAATCAGACAAACAGAGACAGAGAGGCAGAGACACACGAGAGAGAGAGACAGAGAGACAGAGAGAGACAGAGACAGAGAGACAGAGGGAGAGACAGAGAGATAAAGAGACAGAGAGAAAGAGAGGCAGAGAGAGATAAAGAGACTATCTTCTAGGTTAACATAAAGCTTCCCCCAAGAGTGGCAATTTATATCTAAATTGCAAAAGCTTCAATAAATGGTTAGGAAAGACACTGGCTAATAATAAGTAGCAGAACAGACCACTAGACATGATGCTATTTCAGCAAGTGACAAGAAATTGGAGGTCATTGTAAAAGCTGGGTAGTGGATTGAGATTTTGTGCCTGAGACTTGACCCTATGAGAGTATTTCCCCCTCCTTTTGCAAGGAGAAAAGCTTGTAGTCCAAACACTGTCCTTACATGGTACTAACATCATGGCATAAGACCAATGAAGCTGACCATCAAGGAAAGAAAGAAAAAACAGATTTCTTTTTGTGTCCCTTTTCCTCTTTCGCACACAAACCAATGCCTGCAGAAACTTTTACCGCACATTTAGTTCTGTCTTCAGATACTCTCTCTCTCTCTCTCTCCACACACACACACACACACCTTGATTTTTTTTTTTGTCATAGAGCACCCAAAGTGGAAACTCCCTTCACCACTATGAATTGGATAGCAGATTATCTCTGACTTTGAGAGCTGTCTAAAATACTAAGATGTTAGGTGACTTGCACAAGGTCACACAGGTAGTATGTGTTAGAAGCAAGAGAAACTCCACCTATTCCTCAGTCCACAGCTGGCCTGCTACCCATGGTGCAATTCTTCATTTCACTACGTGAAAAATGAGAGATGAGATCCAATGCAATTCTTTTAACAAGTGTCTTAAGCTCCTACAATGGGAAAAGGCTCTGGATAGAAAGACAAATAGTCCCTGTCCTCTGGGACCTTATGGTCCATCTGTAGATTACTTTGTGTTTCCAGAAAAATAAATACCAACATATAAAGAACAATGCAAAGTAATTTCAGCAGAGAAAGAGTACTGAAGACTGAGATTATCAGAAGTTGTCTATTGCTAAGAAGCTACATGTCAGAGGGCATAGAGCTCTTCACCAAGAAGATGGGAGTTCAAAATCTGTTATTATTAACTATTACTATTAACTATGTGACTCTGAGGATTCAATCTGCTTCAATTTCCTCATCTGTAAAATCTGAAAAATATTTTTTAACCTTACAGGGCTATATAAATGGCTATTATTACTGTGGACCCCATTAAGGTTCATAGAACCATACCTGGACATTACCTTTCACCTTTCTAAAGCTCATTCTAACCCAGTCTTAGCTTAAAAGCAAACATCTGGGTTTTTTACTAGCTGACAGCTGTTTCAAATCATATTTAGTTCTAACTTCCACTGGATGCTTGTCTACCATAAGTTGCTGCCAAGTGAAACTTTTTTAAGACTGTTTCCGACTGTAGTACAGGAAAAGAACTTTCACATGCCTTCATGTTCTGGGCAATTCTATTTTTTTTTTTTAGGGGTGGGTGTGGAAAGAACATGGAGTAAGGCTGTGAGTCCCCTTCTACATGCCACTAAAGGTAGGGAAAGGGCAAATTCTGGAAAATAATTTGATACTATAACCACAAAGTCACTAAACTTTACTTAACTATTGACCCATCTATACTACTCCTAGGCCTATAGCCCAAAGAAGTCAAAGTAAGAAAAAGAGGAAAGATCCATCCATACAAAAGTATAGAAACTGTTTTTGTGGTGCCAAAGACTGAAAAATAGAGTATCTCCTTCAGTTGGGGAATTGTTAAATAAATTATGGCATATGAATATAAATGAATACTTGTGCCATAAGAAAGGAAGAAAGGGATGGTTTCAGAAAAAAACCTGGGAAGACTTGTATGAACTGATGCAGAGTGAATTGAAAAGAAGCAGGAGAAAAATTTATAAAATAACAAAAATTTTTTTTTTGAAATTGTTTTTTGAAAATTTACAAACTCTAGTCAATGCAATGATCAACCATGATTCCAAAGGATTGTTGATGGAATATGGCACCTACCACATGTCCCTGAAAAGAAATGATGAGCTCAGGGTACC
>NW_020954577.1:35341697-35374491 GCF_900497805.2 Vombatus ursinus
GTATAAGAAGGAAAGTAGATGATTGCTCATCAAAAGAAAAAAAAAACACACACAAAATAAAATAAAAGACTTCAAGAATTAATGAACTTCAATTTAAGGTAATGGGCTGGCAAAATATAACAAAAATCTAAAATTAGATGCTGATTACCCAATTTTTAATTGTATTTTTTTTTTTAGTATATTCTTCCTAGTTATTAGCTGTACTTTTGTTTCATGGTCTCCTTTGGACAATTCAAGACATGGTACTGAGTCACAGTGAAGAGGGATTATCTACCCACTTCACTGTCTTTGATGATAAAATTGTCATTTTCATAAGAAACCAACTCTGAGCAGGAGAGACCCAGCATGAGCCCAGTATTCTAGTGATTCTGTCAATCTAGGGAAACTCTGTGGGAAGATGAAGGCCTGCAGCCTTGTAGCATCTTGGAAATGGATTTGAAGGATTCCCATCATAATTCCTCCCCTCCCTTCCACTATTATGGCATGGCTAGGCTGTCATCCTTCAGCAGAAAGTCTAGAGTTGGAGCTGGCAATTAAGCAGGAAAAATGAAACAGAGGTGATTTCAGGGGTGCAACTTGAAAAAGATAGAGGGTGATGGGAGAACATAGGCCAGACTGTCAAGACTGTGGAAGAAAGGAATGGGAACAGAAGATATGTGACTGCTTCAGCTGCCTCAGTTGATGACATTTGCCTGCCATAAAATCTGGAAGGAATTAGATTTTCTAATACAAGACAAGACCTCTGAGTGGTAAGGAAGAAAGAATGTATTCTCACCAGAGGTTACTCCTTGCTCTCAGCATCTCTCCAAAGAAGAAAAAGCATCTGCTTGGGGTTCCATTTAGCTCTGGGCCTGTAGGGGAGGCAGGGAAAGCTTCCCACAGTTCATGGGGGCTTTATTTATTTATTTTTTTTGGCAATTGGGGTTAAGTGACTTGCCCAGGGTCACACAGCTAGCAAGTGACAAATGTTTGGTCTGAGGCTGGATTTGAACTCAGGTCCTCCTGACTTCAGGGCCAGTGCTCTATCCACTGCACCACCTAGCTGTCCCCTCATGGGGGCTTTAGTGATAAACAAATGTTTAGCTCAGAATAACCTGATATTGGCAGCAGTACCCTAATGCCCAAAGTGGTTCTGTTCTCTTTCCATTCCTTGCCCTCCCCAGATTTTTTCAGAAGCATAGAATTTTTAGATCTGAAAGGGACCTTCGAGGTCATCTAAGTCTATCAAGACAAAGTTTCATTTAGTGAACAAGCCTAGAGTAAAATTTTAGTCCTTGAACCTGAATACTATATTCTTTTCATCAACCTGCACTGCCTCTCATATCAGAGCACTTTTTAAGGCCTATTTTTGCCTGGAACCCTGGGAATTCCTGGTGCTGAAACTGCCTCCAGAGATGCAGATTGGCAGCTCTTTTGTAACTGAGAATCTTAGGGAACTGACTGGATTCCTAAAAGATTAAGTGATTTACTTGGGGGTCATACATGTCAGAGGCAGGATTTGAACCAAGGACCCAGGACCTTTGACTACAAATGCAATAATGCCCTTTTAACTTCACCGCTACTATAACTTTCTTAGATACTACTCCCTCCATTTTATAGATGAGGAAACTGAGACTTGGAGAGGTTAATTGACTTGCCTTAGGTCACACAGTAGATGTAAGAGTTGGGATTTGAACACAAGTTGCTGCTGACTACAAGACCAGTAACCCTTTCCACCACCAGAGGCTTATGGTAGACATTACATTCTACTGCACTGCACCCAGGTTATCTGTATACGCTATCCTGTCTGCTGGCTAGATTATAAACTTCAAGAAGGAAAGGACTCTGACCTTGTCACATTTTTATTCCCCATATCACCTTCCATAGTATCCTAAATTCAGCAGGTGCTTAGTAAACCTTTGTTTCACTCAAGTGAATTTTGCAGTTCAGTTTAAAAAAAGAAAGAAAGAAAGAAAATTCAAAGGCAAGCAAACTGGCAGAAATGTTAGGAAATGACTAATCTGGTTTAAGAGCCTAGCTCATCTTTCATTGGTGCCAAACCAGCCTGTAAAAATGCCACGTTGCCTTTGAATCAGTATGAGAAGAGTTAAGTAGCCACCATTCTATTTTTCTTTTGTCCTTAATCCACCATGGAAGTATGACAAAGTCAGAATATGCTCAATATCTGACAGCTCCTGCAACACGTCTTCCCAAGGCCTCAGGTCTAATCCGAGATCTCCCACGAATAAATTGATCAACCTTGGACAATGTTATTGAGTTTTATGCTAAAAATATCTAGATCAACAATTAGGAGTTAGTTTTCTATTGAGTAAAATGAAAGAGTTGGCTTGGATGGTCTATAAAGTCTTATATGGTTCTAAAGCTCTCTGATGCCATGGTGTTTAGGGCAAACAACTAAATTCCAGATCTCTATTTAACGTAAGAATCCTCTCTACCGTATTTCCAACAATTGGTAATCCAACGTTTCCTTGAAGAACTCCAGTTGAGATACCCATTATTTCCTCAGAAAGCCCTTGCTGTTATTGGCTGACTCTATTAGAAAGCTTTGCCTAATATCAAACCTAATATTCTTTGTTGAACTTTTAACCCATTATTTCTAATTCTGCCCCTCAGAGGCCAAGAAAACAAGTTGGATTCCTCCTTCATTCATACGTTTCAAGACACTCAATATATTATCCAGAGAGACATGGAAAGACTTATATGAATTGAGTGACATGAACACAACCGAAAGAACAATTTATACTATAGCATCAATATTTTAAAATGGAAAAAAAATTCAAAAATATGAGGGCTGTGATCAAAGAAATGATTAACTGTGATTCTTGAGGAATGACAAAGAAAAATACTGCCTCAACAGAGAGTTGATGGACTATTACGCAGAATGACAAAATCACTTTTGGACACGAGTAATATAGGAATGTTTTGTTTGGCTGTGCTTATATGATACACGGATTCTTTTTTTTTTTTTTTTAGTAGATGGGAGGAAAAAAATGCCGCTAGATCATTGAAAAGAAATTCATTTTTAGAAAGAAAAATAAATAAATGTCAATTGGTTGGCCTGCTTCTTTTAGCTCCTTGTTTACATGAACACAGAAAGATAAGAAAGAATATAAACCTAAAAGAACTTCCCTGAGAAATTTGCTATGTAATAGAACTTGATTGTCTTAGCAGACTGTCATATGATCTACTCTTTTCCTCAAACCTGTGTCATGAATTGGTTTGGAGCTAAGAAAGTCGGATCCACCAATTGATCCCACTAGACCTCAGATTCTCTAGGTATGGCCCCCGAATCATGTGACCAAAAGTTTTTTTTTTTAATTTACAATTTGTTTTTCCTTGAGGAAATGTTTTATTTCTCATCATATATGCGATAGAATTTCCTTTTTGGTCTATCTGTAGTTTAATCAGTTTTGGTGAACTCCCTCCTTAAACGCAAATAAGCAACTCATCTATAACTGCCTTGGAAAGTCGCTTGACACATTGATACTTTAAGATCCTTGTACATGGTCATATAACTTATCTAAGTAAGAGGCAAAACTAAAACTAGTCTTCCTAACTCAAAATCTGGCCCTCTAGCCACCATATTAGGTTGTCTTTCTATAAATTAGATATATATATAAACCTAATTGCTTTGGAGACTTCCCTGGCACATTAGAGACAGAAAAAAGGAGGGAAGGGGGTTTTGGAGATGGAGTAATGCACTGAATAATGGAACAGCTTATTCTAATACATTTCCCACATTCTGAATTCCTAACACACAGAAAATGTATTTTCCTTTCATGTCTGAAATAGAGATTGGACTGTAATCTGAGTGATTTATTCTACCTTTTAGTGCTAAGTTATATAGTTAGGGAACATAACCATAAAAATCTCACATAACACTAAGTCAAAGTTTGATACATATGTTATGATGTTACTTTCCATTTCCCCTCCTAGCCAATGAAGGGAAAATGAATGAATTAATGAATGAATGAAAAATATATTTATTAAGTACTTATTGTGTATTGTGCAATGCTTAGCACTGAAGATACAAATATAAGCAAGCCAGTCTTTTTCCTCAAGGAGCTTACATTCTAATGAGGGAAGACAAGACATAAAGGGGTGCCTCATGGGGGCAAGAAGATCAAGGATGCACATAGAAAATGGTTTGGGAATAGTATCCTAGTTCTAGGCAAAATAAGGCAAAAGCTCATCTTTTAGAGTTCAGCGTTTCAGGGTCTGAGTCCCAGTTCTGGTGGGAGAGAGATAGGAGCATGGTCAATGTGTAGGCACCATGGTTTGGAAATGATTAGGAGTGAGCAGGTAGTTGGTGCAGTGAATCGAGTTCCAAAGCCTTGACTCAGGAAGACTGGAGTTCAAATCTAGCCTCAGGCATATACCAGCTGTATGACCCTGGGCAAGTCACTTAACCTCTGCCTTCCTCACTTTCCTCTCCTGTAAAATGGGGATAGGAACAGCACCTACCTCTCAGAATTGTCACAAGTATCAAATGAGATAATAAATGTAAAGTGCTTACACATATAGGCTTTATATAAATGTGAACTATTATTATCATTGTTGTTAGTAATTACACAATATTAGTGGAGAAAAGTATGAAAAGGAATTAATATGCCTTTAGAATGTACAGAATTTGTACACAGAATTGCTTGGGAGAATTCATGCATTACTATGTAAGCTCACTGAGAATAAGGTTTGTTTCATTCTTTGTGCTTATATCCCCATTGCCCTAACACAATTACTGGCAAGTAAAAGTTGCTTAATAAACACTTGTTGATTAATTGATTGCATAATTAATTAATGCATGATATTTTCCTAATACTGTTTTTCATGAGTTTCCTTTGAAACATCATTGGTGTTTCAATATGCAATTGTCAGGGTCCACGCTGATGCCAACAGAGTTGAGCAGAAGGATGGGTGGCTAGCATGCCTCCTCTAGAAAAGAACGCAAAACCTGTAAGAGTCATCTACAAAAAATGATCAACTCAAAACTCTCCCCTAAAATTCTTAGGGGATAACACAGACTTGTGCTCTGTATGCCCCTGGGTTATTCTGTGGGTTTAATAGGAGATATGGCCATAGACTGAGAGGAATGAATAGACATAAAGGAAGTTCTGGCAATACATAATGTTCTCAGGCAGAAATCAATTTCAAAAAGAGATCTATTGTTCTGTTTATGAACAGAATTTCTAGATTGAGTAAGAAAGTTGATAAATTACTTGAGATGGATGCTATCTAAGGTCAAGATCATGTAATGGTGTCATTTCAATGTAAAATTAGTATTTTATTTTTTGTGCTGAATCTGTGATGGGGACCAAGTTTCTATCCTGAAATTAATTTCAGGGGTCATAGAAAATATGACTGATATGTCCTTGATATAATTAGGTCTTCTTTTGGCTTCCTATTTCAAAAACACAGCTACAATTATTCTTGACTAGGGAGAAGAATTTATCTGCATATTTTAGATTTTTTAGAACTAGAAGAATCTTTAAAGATCACCTATCACAAAGCAGCCTGGTAAATTTTATTGAGAGTTCCCTTCACCAATGAAATAACATGGCCAAATTAAAAAAAAAAAAGCAAGCATAAAAACAAATGAATGAATGAATGAATGAATGAATGAATGAAACGAACCTAAACTAAAATATTGACTTCTTTAAAGTCTCAGCTACAATCCCACCTTCTCCAAGAAGTCTTTCCTTAACCCCCCTCTTTAATGTTAGTACCTTCCCTCCAAGATGATCTCCAATATCTTATTTGTACATAAGTTGTTTAAATGTATTCCCCCATTTGACTGCAAACTCCTTGAGGGAAGAGGCTGTTTTTTCACTTTTCTTCATATTTCAACTGCTTAGAACAATGCTTGGCACACAGTACCTGCTTAATAAATACTTGTTGCTTTCTATTGTCTAACTGATATCTCTCTATCTCTACTGTAAAAACTGTAGAACATTTTCAAATGCTTTGTTAATAACAAAGGAAAATACTCAAACAATATTTATCCGAATTAATATTCTTGTAACTTTTTCATCTAGTCTAGTAACTATCAAAAAAGAAAAAAATAATAACTAGCTATAATCTGGCAGGACTGATTATTAATGACACCAAGCTGGCTTTTTGTGATCACTATGTCCTTTTCTAATGTTAGCTGCAAAGAAAGAAAGCTCCATGAGGGTAGGCATAGCTTTATTGTTGTCTTTGTATACTCAGGGTCCCACAGAATACCTGGCACATTGTAAATACTTAGGAAATGCTCAATAGAACTAAGTTTGCCTCCAAAGAAGTAACATGAAAGTGTAGTTTCTTCCTTCTTTGCAGAGAAAAAATAGGTTCCAAATTCCATAAACTCCCAAACTTCCTGATGTCGTGATTAATTTTTTTAACTGTTTTTCCACTTTTATTGTTCTTTAATATATATTCCCTCTAGGATCTGTAGATAGTGTACAATGATTGAATTGAATAAAAAGTTAACTAGGCAGCCCTTTAATAATGAAGTTTAGAATCTAGCCAGGAATAAAATAAAAGTTCACTAGGCTAGATGTGTGGACCCTACCACCTCTCCTTTTTTAGACCATCAGGATAACTAACATTTACTTTTCTCCTAGTCTTGTTCTTGTTATCATTCAGTCATTTTTTTTTGGTGGCATTTGACTTTTCATGATCCCATTTGGAATTTTCTTGGCAAAGATACTGGAGAGGTTTGCCATTTCCTTCTCCAGCTCATTTTACAATGAGGAAACTGAGGTAAACAAACTTAAGTGACTTGCCCAGGGTCACATGGCTAGTAAGTGCCTGGGGCTAGATTTGAATTCAAGAAGATAAGTCTTCCTAACTCCAGGCCCAGAGCTCTATTAGCTAGCTGCCCATGGTCCTGTTCTTTAACCTTTTAAATACAACTGAGAATAACATTGTGGAGTATCATCCAGTTAGTTTGGTCCTCTGGAATATAGGAATTCAGTCACATCTTTTCTCTTTCCTATGTGTCTTGAGTTAACACATTTCCCCCCCTTTTCTTTCTAGTCCAAAAATGATTCATCTTGTCAGAGAAAGTAGAAGCGAAATTAGAGAAGGGCAGCTCTGTTCTCTTTATCTTTTTACATCCTATACACTCTAACCAATGGTCCTATCATTTCTTTGATCCTTCTTTTTTCCCCACTATATAACAAAACAATTTCTTTAATTGTCCTTGGCTTTCCTCTCCAGACTTAGTTGATTTCAAGTTTGATCATTCTTAACAGGCTTGTTACTGGACTATGCTTTATATACTTCTTTGGTGAAGCCATACAAATCTCTTTAGAGAAAAAGCATCCTTACTGGGTATTTTTCTCTTTTTTTGCCTTCAGAATTTCATTCATGAGGTCTTCTTATGCCCTTCGGACTTCTTTCCCTTTTACAAATGTAGTTCATGGGATGCTACGTGTTTTGTTCTTTGAAATCTATTCTCCAATTATACCACCACTCTTTCACCCCCCCCTTTTTTTTTCCAGAATTAGGAGGTCCTTGGATGAACTCTGAATATTTTTCCATTTTTGACATATTGATTGGCTAAATGATTTTTCCCTCTTTTTTCTTTGAAAAAGAAATTCATTATTTAGAATGGTTGTCTGGGGGACTGGAGAAGGGGAGGGAGACATAGGGAAATTTAAGTCATGCAAAGAAAAAAAGCTATCAAGATTTTTTAAAATTAATTTCCTCTCTAAAAATCCCAGCTACATGCTACACATTCCTAAGATTTCCTCACTTTCTTTAGCCTACATTCTAAATAGGAGCAGTGAATTTCTCCAAAGTTCTCCTCATTTCTACCCCCAGCAACACTTTCCGATTTGTGAGTAAAAATCAGTTCCAGAATGTCCATTTTCCCTTGTTCCTGCCTTTATTTTTGAAAAAATTAAATTCACATTAAGAAAAAAAAAATAAGAATTGAGCTGTTCAACTTTAATCAAAGAAATCAAGACAGCAGATGCTGAGATGCCCATTACTTGTATATCATGCCAAAGGTTGAGCCTCAATCTCTTTCCTCAACTGCCCAGGTATTTCCTTTTTCTGTCCTGATGGTGTCTTTTGTTTTGCCCAGTTGTTTTCAGACAAGTCAGACTCTTCTTGACCTCATTTGAGGTTTCCTTGGCAAAGATACTGAAATGGTTTGCTATTTCTTTCTCCAGCTCATTTTATAAATGAGGAAACTGAGGCAAATATGGTTAAGTGACTTGCCTAGGGTCACACAGCTAGTAAGTATCTGAAGCTATATTTGAACTCAGGAAGAATCTTCTTAACTCCAGGCACTCTAACCACTGTGCCATCTAGCTGCCCCTCCTGATGGTGTCTAACATACTTCAATAACAACATCCTTTCTGTTCTTATTTCCCCACCCCGTGGTGATTTTCACCCCAGTTCTTTCTACCTTACTTCCCTAATGGGAAATTTCCTAGATTTCATCACATTTATTTCTAACATAGAACACTAATTACTATCCCTACCATTTTTACCTACCCTGTTTCTTGTGAATAAAGTATACCATTCATAGGTACAGTTTAGTAACAGTGAATTACCGATTTTCAGTGATATTTTTTAAAAAACGTAATGGATCTGATCTCATCTGTAAAGCAAGCTCCCAGTAAGCACACTCCCTCCACAGATGTTTATCACCCCGTATAATGCAAATTAAAATCTTAGGCAGTTTCCATGGAGGCCCTGAGACACAGCCATAGATGAAATAGTAGTCAGAGAAAAGACAGACCTTACAGCTAGGAAGTCCCAGATTCAAGTCTGACATTTAACACATACTTATTTTGTGACTTTTTATCAAGCCACTTAACCTCTCAGTTATATCTAGGAGGTCGTATTTCCATCACGTTAATACTGCAGGTTTGCCTTGCTTTATGACCCATATTTTGTGTGTTTGTCTATAGTTATCTGAAGCCTTTTGTTTTACCGCTAGCTGTCTTTGATTTTTATCTCCTGTGAATTTCTGAAGAGCTATACTTTTATTCTTTTTCACACTTTCTAATTATTCTCTAAGGCATCTAGCTTGATAAATATGCAAATCTACTTTTCTACTCCCCCTCCCTCCACTTCTTTTCAGTTTACTACTCGTTGGCAGATACATTTTTACCATCCTTCTTAGATACATTTCATTCCTGGCCAAGAGCCAACCATTCCTATATACTAAGCTATGGTCAAATCTAAGACATATTCTCAAAAACCGCACTGCATTCTTAACCAGCTGTCCACTTCCTAACTCTGCCTTTCCCTTCTTGACAATGACTGTAGACAGTGTTGAAAACACTGATGAAAACACTGTTCCTAACATCGTCATTTTCCTCCCTGAGACACAACAATCCTTAGCAATGTTTTCTTGTTTCCTTCCGGTCTTACACATATGCCCATTGATATTATCAGAAGTGGGAACTAGTCATTCATTTTGAACAATTCTGGGGAGGGTCTACATTGCACATGACATATTACTTCACCTGATAGAACGTAAGTTTCTTGAGGACAAGGATTTTAAATTTCTTTATCTTTAAATTCCAGTGCCTGACACACTGCCTGAAACCTACATAGTACTTAATAAATCATAGCATCTTATATTTAGAGGTGAAAGGAACTTCAAGGTCATCCAGACCAATCCCTCTAGTTTTAAAGTGCAAAAAAAAAAAAAAAAAAAAAAAAGATTTCCACAAAGGTTACTTGATGTACTCAAGGACCTAGTTAGCAAACAGCAGAGCCAAGTTTGGAACTAAGATTCTTTGAATCCAAATCCAGATTTTTTTTTTCTGTCACGTCACTACTATCTAAATTGCATGATAATTGATTGATTGATTACTTTACCAAGGAAGAACTAAGACCTTGCGGCTGTTTAGCTTTCTCTTTTAGGGTTGAGAAAACTAAGATCCGGGGTGGGTAAGTGATTTTCCGAAAGCCAGTTAGTTGGTGGCAAAGCCAACCCTAGAACACCATTCAGTAATCCAATGTCATTTCCATTCTGTACACGGTACACTAACACACACACACACAAACACACAAACAAAAAAATGCAACAACTGGGCAATTCTGAGCTATCTTCACTTGTCTTTGTCTTATTCCCACTGAGACAGAATTGCTTCTATTTTGTGTGTTCATTTTGTTTTCTCTTTTAAACTACTTGGCAATAGAAGCCAAGCTCCTGTAACCCCTACTGTTGAATAATTTGCTACTTCTAGCAGCCCCATTTACTAGTAATAATAGAAAAACAAAGGTGCACTCTGCTCATTTCATAATAGTCCCATGCCTAGCAGACTAAATGCTTCTCTCTGCTAAGTAACTGGTATTTGACAGGAGGTGAGATCACCTTTCATTGGCAAATACTGGCAAACTCAAACACCTTCCTTAAACATTAGATTATTTAAAAAAAATTAACACCTCAGATCTCTTGAAAAATTACTTGGATAAGGGGAAAAATGCCCTCGACTCTGCAATGCTGGAGTCTGAGTCTGGTCTTTCATTTTGAGGGGGTATTTACAGTGAAAGTTTTTGCTTTTATTAAAAAAAATATGTATATTGATTCTTAACACACTGATGGGTCATACAATTAGAAAGCCCAGTCATTAGCAATTTCTGTCCTCACTCCATTGCTTCTGTGCACCTTGAAGGAGGAATGACTAACAAAGTTGACAGAACAAAAGGTAACCCTTCAGGGTGTCTCAGGGAAGGTGGGTTGAATTCAAGACTTTAATTTTCTAAGCAGAAAAAAAAAAGCCACATTGGTCTCAATGTTCAGGAGAGGACAAACTAGATGGTGAGTAAAGGGGAAATTACAACTTTGTACAATAGGAGATTTGAATACTACCCTTCCTAAAGTTGAAAGAAATCATGCTGCTTATCTGATATTAACCACATGGGCACTTTGTGTTTGTGTGTGTGTGTGTGTGCTTGTATGTGTGTGTATTACTTCTGCTGAGTCAAGACATAATGCTGGAGGAGCAGCTAGGTGGCGCAGTGAATAGAGCCCTGGCCTTGGAGTCAGCAGAACTTGAGTTCAAATCCAGCCTCAGACACTTAGCACTTACTAGTTGTGTGACCCTGGGCAAGTCACTTAACCCTGATGGCCTAAGCAAAAAAAAAAAAAAAAAAAAATGACATAATGCTGGAGAAGGAGCGTAGGACTACGGTTCTGTTGTGGTCCTTCCTTTGTTCTCAGAGAGGACCTCATGAATGTGATTTCTTGACTTATGAATGAATTGGATATGAGTGTGGCAGAGCTGTACAAAGTCATCAGCCTCACTGTCTCCTCTAGAGTCATTGAAGTCCAGTGGTAAGACAAAGGTCAAGATAACTGGTGTTTCCCGCCCCCACCCCCCACCCCAGGGATTCTAGGTCCCTCTTCTGCAACTGAATAGCTGTCCATCCTCTACCATTCAATACCCTATATGCACTCCCAGCTCCAATATGGTTTGTTCTAAAGGCCCTTGACAACAACAGTATTCTGGGTTCCAAAACCCTTTCCAGCTCTTATGTTCTGTGATTCTAAAAGCAAGAGTCAATTCTGAGCATCTATTCAGGACTCTGCAGTGTGAGAGGCACTGAGGAGGTATTACTGGGAGTGAAGCAGCTGATGGCACAATGGACAGAGTTCTGGGGCCTGGAAGGCAGACATGAGTTCAAATACTGCCTCAGTCAGTTACTAATTGTATGACTCTGGGGCAAGTCATTTAACCTCTCCTTACCTCAGTTTCCTCATCTGTAAAATGGGGATGATAATAATAGCACTTGCCTCACAGGGTTGTTGTGAGGATAAAATGAAATATTTGTCAAGAGGTTTGCAAACTTTAAATTGCTATATAAATGATAAATGATAATAATAACAGTACTAATAAGCCAATAAAAGACCTGGTCGTTTGCCTTGGTGAAACCTCCACAATCTAGAAATAATTAGAGAATAAGATCCACATAAACAAGTCCCTGATTTTATGTATGGAGAAATTCCCCTTCCAGAAAAGAGCATATATTTCAAAGCAATTAGGCAGTTTGAGGAGGTTTAACATACTTCCTGTGGAAAATGAGTTTCTAACTATTGCCACTTTCACGATTTTATAAACAGCACCATGACATGCAGGCAAAGTCAAGACACCAGATCAGGGGTGGGGAACCTGCAGCTACAAGGCCACATGAGGCCCTTTACATCCTCAAGTGTGGTCCTTTGAATCCAAACAGGGCCACCCTTGAGGACCTGGAGGGCCACATGTGGCCTCGAGGTGGCAGGTTCCCCACCCCTTCACCAGATCATTAGATTGGATTACTAGTGACTTGCTGCATATAGGCTAAATAAGGAATTGAACCTCCAGCCTCAGTTTCCCTATCTGTAAACTGACAGAGCAGGTTGAACTAAATGATCTCTAAATCTCTTCCAACTTTGCTATTGTCAGCAACTGTAACTGAATGCAATGTTTGAGAATACTTCTGATCTCAAAGGGCAGAATCATAGATCTAGAGTGGTAAGACATCTTAAGAACTATTTAATCCAACCCTCCATGTCCCAGCTAAAATATTATGCTTCTACAGGAATTCTTCCCCAAATTTCCTCTATTGTAGTTCCTTCTCTTTGTTTATCATTTCAAATTTAGTTTGTTAGTAGATAGTTTCTTTTCTCTGCCATTAAACTGAGTTCCATGACAACAAGACTTGGAGTCACACAGTGCCTAAACACATAGTAGGTGCTTAATAAATGTTTACTCATTGACTTGATTGATCTCATTTCACAGATGAGGAAACTGAGACCCAGAGAGGTGAAATGACTTGACCAATATCATATAATCAGTAAGTTACAGAAACTAGGATTTGAACTCAGGAGCCCTAACTGAAGAGCTAGTGATCTTTTTACCATTTCAAGCTTCCTCTCCTGCTCTGGACATTTGAACAAACCAGCTGTTTACAATAAAACAGATTCTCCTTAAAGTCTGTATTCCCTGTTTCCAACGTCCAGATAAGATTTCAGTCTCCTACCTTGTTTTATGAGGGAAAGGGGATGATCTGCTTTCTAATATACCATGTAACTGATAATAGAATCTTTGGGATATGAAATGCAAAATCTCTATGGACCAATAAGTAATAACCTGTCATTCCTTAAGGCGGTTAATTAAAATACCTGTGGTGATCAGGCACATTTCAGATCATTCAGGGAAAAGTAAATGCTGCCCAGTAGCCACGTTACAACCATGATTCCTGCAAGGCTGAGTACTGTAAGTTATGAACCACCAGCACGCTTCTTCAGCCACATTTGAGAAAGATGCTAATAAATCCATACAGCGAAGGTGGAAGATTTCTTTTCCCTTAATTTTTAAGCCAGAGGATTCAGTCAGCCAGAGAAATCAGTCTTTGAAAGTGCAGCCACAAATTGAGGGATAGATAAAAATCAATAATAAATCCTTCTTCTCTTTCCAAGCCACTAATAATACACTTTCCCTTTGCTCACAGTATGTCTAGCCATGTCAGAGCCCTAAATAAAGAAGACTACTAGCCATCAACCCTTGGCCAGGTGTATGGGGGTGTTTTCCTTCTACCCACAGGGATTTCTATTTGTTATAGCGAATTACAGAAGAACAAGTTACACGTCATATAACAGGCACATGCAGGGGTATTTTCAAGATGCAAAAGAGTTATCTGAGAAAGTAACTGATTGTATCCTTCATCAGTTTTTCCAAATACAAAACAAACAATGCTTTAAAAAGATATATCTAAAATTTGGTTCGAATGACTTTAGCTGCTGGCTGAATTGTTTTGATATTTTCTTCCTCCCTCCAACAACATTTCTATTCACAGGATCCTCAAGTTCGACCCCTTTATTTTACAGGATGAAACTGAACCCCAAAGACCTGAAGTGACCTGCCCAAGAACGCACTCACTCATTGGCTTTTCCTAATCTCTCTCCATCTCTCCCTCTCCCTTCCATGTTGAGGATTAGGCTGTCAGCCAAGTTGCCTCACGCTCCACATCGACACCTGCTGGTTACACAAGGAAGCTATTTTGGTCTAAAGCGTGATCCAGCTCGGAATTTATATTGGATGGGAGTTCAAGTTGAACACTGTTTATTCTGGTATAAGCTTCACCAGAAGCAGCAGGGAACAATGGAAAGAGAAAGGAATTAGGAATGAGAAAAATTTGAATTCCAGTTCCAGTTTCTTCACTGACTAGTTTGAATCCAATTCACCCAAGTCAAGCCATCACCCTCGAGATGTCATTGGTCCTCTTTGAAAACAAAGGACAAATAAAAACAACATGTGGCTATAAGCAAACGATAATATCCCCAAGCATCAGCTTAAACATCTGTGAAAAGAAAGTATTTATATTATATTCTATTCAGGGCTATGGACATAAAAGAAATAAAGAATATTTAATAGCAATCAAGGAATTACTCAGAAAAAAAAGTGAAGAGGGTTTGCTGATGACTTCCAACCTTTGTGTTCTTAAGTGAAGAATCTAATGTCTCTGGGGCTCAGTTCCTATGCCAGCTACTTATAACCTGTATGTCCTTGGGCAAGTCACTAAACATCTTTTGTCTTTAGATAGTTTCTGAGGTCTCTTCCAAATAGAAATCTATAATCTATGCCACCAGAGAAACATCAGACTCGGATGGGCCAATGACATAGTAAGAAAATGAATATCTAATGGACATTTCACCTGCAACACATTGGCATCCATGCCATTTCCAAGGGAGGAAGGGCCAGGGAATAAGCATTTGTATATCATTTACCATGTGTCAGGCACTATCCTTGCACTTTACAGATGTTATCTCATTTGATCCTCACAACAATGCTACAGAGTAGGTGCTGTTATTATCCCCAATTTATAGTTGAGGAAACGGAGGCAACAGGTTAAGTGACTTGCCCAGGGTCACACAGATAGTCAATGTTTGAGGACAATTTTGAACTCAGGTCTACCTTAATTGAGATCTAAAGATGAAATCCCTTAAGCAGGTTGGATCAACCGTCTGTGGAATCTTTATGGGTAGGAATAGCCAAATACCACCCAAGATGGGAAGGCCTTGATAGGTTGCAATCTGCACCTTTGGACAAAGTATTCACATCAAAGAGATTATACTGTCCCCAAAATACTGGAGTATTTTGGTGTTGTTGTTGTTCTTTTGGTGAGGACCAGGAGAGAGTTGTGAAGATGATCAAATAGGAGTTAAAATAGGAGAGGGAAAAAGAGTAGAAATTACAGCCTGGGCTAAAAGGGCCAGACTGTATGAGAAGGGGTGATGGGTGGCTTAAGCATTAGGCTTCTGCAGAGGCAGGGTGGTGCAATGGATAGTGTTCTAATGGGAAATCAGGAAGACCATAGTTTGGATTCTATGTCAAGAATGCACTAGTCATGTGATATCAGGTAAGCCTAGCCTCTCTGGGTTTCAATTTCATTTGCCTTTAAAATGAGGCAGTTATTCCCTATCACTATTCTACTATAAGCAACCTTGATACTCTTCCCATACCTAGATTACTCTAAAATATTGAGCTAGCTTGTCAAAGAAGCAAATGGCAACCTTCTTAGCACTTAACACCCCTAAGGACCCACTTGGGCAGTAGAGAATCAGATCGCTGCTGCCATTGCTGTTCTGTTGTTGTATCATTTCAGTCATGTCCAGCTCTTCAAGATCTCATTTTGGGGGTTTTCTTGGCAAACATACTAGAGTGATTTGTCATTTCCTTTTCCAGCTCATTTTACAGATGAGGAAACTGAGGCAAAAAGGGTTAAGTGACTTGCCCAGGGTCACACAAGTAGTTATTGTCTGAGACCAGACTTGAACTCATAAAGTTAAGTCTTTCTGATTGCAAGCCCACTGTTACATTTGCTGTGTCACCTAGATGCCCAGAGAATCACATGTTGGCTCCCAATTGCTTAGAGAAATGTAGGAATTCCCATTCAGTTCTCCCTAAGAGAAATTGTTCTTCTTATTGTTTCACCAAAAAAGTGAAGTTATACAGTGGCAGGCCTCTACTTTGGGTGCAAGTTTCTAAATTCCAAAGGGACAAAGAGATTTGACAAACCCAGGCACTCTTTCTCAACTCTACAAAGAGCAAACTCCATGGTTCTTGCCAATGGTACTAGTGACTGTAATTCCTTGATGCTTGTAAAATGGAAGAGACCTTACAGAACATCTATTCCATGTGTTCTTAACCTGGTATCAATAGGGAGATTTCAGGAGGTCCACTAATTTGGATGAAAAAAAAAATCTTTATGTTCACTAACAACTACTTGAAATTTAGCATTTCCTTTCATTTATTTCAAGCATTTGCAACATTCTTCTGAGAAGTGGTCCATAGGTCTCACCAGACTGCCTCCGTGTTCCATGATACAAAAAGGACCCCTGGGCTCATTTTCCAAAAAAAGAAACTGAGATGCAAGAGGGGTAATTGACTTACCCAAAATAGAGTCACAGCATACAGAGAACTGGGATTCAAACCCTAACCCTTGGACTCCAAAATTAATTCTTATTCCACTGAACTACAGCATCTTACAGCTTTTGATGTTTTCACATACAGCATTGTTGTCAAAATCAATTGATTCAATCCATGCAACAACTTGCTACACAGGCCATAGTAACATTCAAATTTTTTGTCCAAAATCAGAGACTTCTGCTCTGGTCCAGTGTGTGTGTGTGTGTGTGTGTGTGTGTGTGTGTGTATACTTATACATCTATGTATATAGATATATACTTAAACATATATATAATATACATATATATATAATATATACATACATGTCGTATATATGAATTGGTGTTCCCTGTGCTAAAGTATACATATTCATTTCCCTGTCTGCGCTTCCTTTACCTGCCCATTATGTCTAGGGAAATATTTGGTTGGAACAAATGCACTCAACTCAATCCAACTCAGCATGGAACAGCAGAAACTGCCCTAGATTTGAAGTAGTGGTAGTAAGGTTCAGATTCTGCCTGGTGAGTTTCAGTAAGGTATGTAACTTCATTGGACCTCCATTCCTCCATGGGTAGAATGAAGAGGTTGTGTTGGTGGCCTCTAAGGTCCCTTCCAACTCTAAATCTCTGATGAACAAATATTCATTAAGTGCCTGGTGGTGTATACATTTGCCTCAGTTTCCCATCTGTAAAATGAGCTAGAGAAGAAAATGACAAACCATTCCAATATCTCTGCAAAGAAAACCCCATGTGGGCTCATGAAGAGTCAGCCATGACTGAAATGACTGAACAACAACAACAACAACAAATATGATGTAGGACAATCCAGGAAAAATGAAGGACATTTCAATTCAAAGTATTTTTATTTTAGTTATATGGGTATTACAGGTGCAAATCTTGGAGTGTATGTATGTGTGCTTAAGGTTGATAATGTATATTATTCTCCCAAGTTTCCCTTTTCCTTTTACTTCTCTATCTTTTCAAATTCCCACTAATTCAAACTAAAAAGGAACAAAAGAGAGGCAGAGAGGACATTCCATTTCTTTCAAGTCTCCTTGCCTGATTTCCTTTAGTCATGTGGCAACATGAACCTGTCTTGATGTTTCTAACTGGTGAACTATCTGTGTTCTTGGAAAGAAAAGCTTTATATATTTACTATCAACTCATAGAAACTCAGGAATCAAGATACTAGATCAGAGCAATATGTTTTCATGTTTTCATGTACAAACAAGAACCGGATGATACATGCCATTGGTCAGTGATATTAGCTTCCCTGGTATCAACTAAGCCTGGCTCATCATCTCAAACACTAATGAATGTGAAGGGGAGGTATTTATTAAAAGCTTGCTATGTATCAGGGACTATGAGAAGTATGGGGGACCCAAATACTAGGAAACAAAACAACCTTGGCCGTCATGGAACTTGCATCCTAATAGAGGGAGAGATACAAAGGAAAAGGAGGATGGAGGATGGAGGGAGTAGCAAAGCTGCCCTTTTACAACCCTGGTAATATGGCTCAAACAGAATCCCAGATACTTGAAGGCTGGTTAATTCTAGACCCTTCTTATGTTGTATTTCCACTTAATGTCACCAATCATCCAGGAAAATCTATTGCTAAATTAAACTTTGCCATAAATGATATATAATGACTTTTAAATTAATCAGTAAAACAAAAACAGGGAGAGACTCCATGACTTTTGTTGTGTTTCAGGAAATTTTCATGGTGTACTACATATGGAAACGTTCCTTCCTCAAGGTCAAAATAAAATGGGTTTCTTTACATAATCATCACTATTTCCTTAGCCATTACAGGTAGAAAGAGCTATGATAACATTCTTAAAATGTGATATACTACACATACATAGTACAATATATGAAACAGTTCTAAACTAGCTACCCACAAAACTACCATAATGTTCATATTGGCAAATTGACACTTCAACATTTTAAAATAATACCAAAGGAGATTTACCAATTGGAGTAAAGTCTAACATGAAAAAAACTATGTATAAGGGTGAAAGAGATGCCATCTTAGCATGTGTTATCTAGAGTCAATTCAACATTCAAATAGTTAGGCATGTGCACAAATATGCACAGGAACACAAAAATAGACATACACACACACGCACACACACACACACACACACACACACACACACACACACACACACAAAGTCCGATAAAGAGAGGTTCCAGTCAACAGCAGCTGCAGCCAAATCTTCACAGATGAAGGCAGGAAACCACTAATTTAAATTTTTCATTTGTTTTTTTGGAACAATTATGCCACCCACAAAAGGGTAACTTTGTCAGTCGTTATTAGCTCATGGATTTGGGAACTTATCCCTTAAATAAACTCACTTCATCTCCATATAATTACAGCAACTAAGGAACTGGTGCTTTGTGTGTGTGTGTTTTAAATGAAAGTATTCTTTGGGAAGGTGTAAGATATAATGAATTTCAGAGTTTAGAATTTGAGATAGCAAGAATCTCAGGTTTCATATCTCTATCTATATTTACATATAGAAATATAATTTATCATAAAACATATTTTTAAATAGCTTAATATAATTTCAGAGAATGAAGCAATTAAAGGAATTTTTTTAATGGATCATGTTTCTTTGGATTTGGGGACTTATTTTATGATGTTTTTCAACAGAGTTGACCTGCTATTTACACATTTCTTGACACAGAGAGACATAGATAGATAAAATGACAACTTGCTAATAGGTATATTGTGGTATTTTTGCCTTGAAGGCATCCAGGAAAGAATTGTTACCTATATTAAAATGCATATGTACATGTATACATATATACTTGTGAAATGTATTTATAGCTATAACCATATATGTGCATGTGGATATAACAAAGCAGGTATATGTGTTCATTCATCATACACGTTGGTATGTATATGCACATATGAGATGTATAGGAGTTGAGTTTGGGAGTCAGAAAGACCTGAATCAAGTTTGTCTCTGACACTGTTTGGCTGTGTGACCCTGGACAAATCATTTAATCTCTCCAAGTCTCCATCCTTGCATTGGCAAAGGAAATTTCCTCAGAGCGAGAAAGAGAGAGAGAAAGAGAGAGAGAGAGAGAGAGAGAGAGAGAGAGAGAGAGAGAGAGAGAGTCAGGTATAGAGAAAAAGCCAGGATATAAAGACAGAGACAAAGACACAGATTGAGAATACGAAACACTGCCTTCCCGCCTCTGAGTCAGAAAGACTTGGGTTCAACTAATAGCTCAGATGATTCTAGCTCTAGACAAGTCAATAAACTTCTCAGTGCCACTAGGCAACTCTCAAAGTACAAGTTACAAAGGATTTGTTGATGGAATCCATTGAAAGCATTTCTACACTTAGTTCCCGATTGCATTCCAATGAAGTCACAAGTCAGTTAGAGGGCAGCTAGGTGGCAAAATGGATAGAGCACTGGGACTGGAGTCAGGAAGACCAGAGTTCAAATCTGGTTTCAGACTCTCACTAACTGTATGACCCTGGGCAAGTCACTGAACTTTGTTTGCCTCAATTTCCTCATCTATAAAATGAGCTGGAAAAGGAGATGGCAAACCATTCCAGTATCTTTGCCAAGAAAATCCCAAATGGGGTCATAAAGAGTTAGACAGGACTGAAACGAGTAAACAGAAAAAGAGCTCACACTCCTCTACCCTCAAAAAACAAATATAAAAAGAATGAACAATTCCCTATCTGTTTTAGATACATCCTCAAATACAATTGGGTGCATCTGCCTTCAACTTTACTAAAGAATCTAAGCTTTCAAGGTGATGGCTGAATCAGTCTCCGTCTGGACAACCAATCAAGAAGATACTGAGTATTTAAGAAAGCCTCAGTGGTGGTCACAACTCAGCATGAAAGATCACAAACTTGAACCAACTTAGGATGTGCTAAACTCTTCTATCAAAAACAACAGAAAGGGAGTAATTTCCTATCACCTGCACAGGTTCTGATTATTTCTTTCCTCAGGATCTTTTTATTGCTGCAAATCATCCCCCCCCCCCCAACCTACTAACTTACATTGCTTTCAGAAGTGAAACCTGATGGTTCACGTGACAGTAAGAAGTAAATGCTGACTTGATAATGTTCAGGTCCTGAGATGAAACTCAAAATGATGCTGGAAACAGATGATGCACAAACAAGAAGATGATGTTCCTGTGTCCAGGGTCTGGAGCTTTAGGATAGTCCAGGAATTTTCTGGGAAGCTTTTTTTTTTATTATTGCTTACTCTTTCTCTTAAGCCCTCCCTGCCAGGAAAGGTAGGCTATTTAATGCTGCACTTTATTTGAAGCTAGTTGGATATTTTAAGGGATATAGTTCAGTTATAAGTACAGACAAGCTTTGGCTTGAGTGGGTCGCTCCCCCTTTTAAGTGTCCCTGCTTTTCCCTCAAGCTTAATTAGTATTTCCATTCATCATCAATTTAGTGAAGCTTTTATTTTTTGTTGTTATTGTTGTTGTTTTTCAACTTCTACATAGACTTTTTTTTTTTGAGGACAGTTGACAGTCAACAAGTATTTGTTAAATGCCTTCTATGTGTCTCGAACTGGGGTAAGGCAAAAACAGGGTAGCTGTCCGCCAAATGCTCACATTCTAATGGGGATAGACAACATGCAAATAATTATGTAAATACAACACATAGTCATTGTAAATGGGCAGGCCTTAGAGTAGGATTTTCAGAAAACTTCCCACATCCCATCAGAACTGCAACCTCACTGCAGTGTTTTCTTGACTGTCTCCAGCCATAAAACACATTATTGGTTTCCAACCATGCAGAACCAACCTACAGAGACCCATCATCTGTGCCCTGGTTTTCCGTCCCTTAGGCAAAGGATGAGTCCAACACCTATGTTTCTGGCCAACAATGGGTCCCAGGTATTCTTTGACCTGACTGGTAGCAATGACATTTTCCTCCAGCTTTGAAGGCGTGACCCCCAGTTGGTGGGAAGGGTGGGGTTGTTGATGAGTATGGAGTAAGAACTAGAGCACAGCAACAACCCCAATGCTAAATGCTATACAGCAGGATTGATATGCTCAAGCAGATAATCTGTAGATCCCAATACATGCCCCTCCCCTAGCACTGGCTGCAGAATGCGATTAGCACTTTATTCCATCAGCTCTGTGTAGCTAGTGCCGACAACCACCCACAGCCTCTCTCCTCTAATCAAGGGAGAAGTCTCACACAAGCTTTTCTTTTATCTCTGGATAAATTATTAAAGGTCATTCATCCTTGGCAAGTGTCGTTTTTAACAATGTAAAATATTTACAGGGAGGGGGAAACAATGCAAGTATTTACTATTTTCATTTGTTTTACAGTAAACCCTGGGAAGATGTTATTGCCAGACATTTTTTTCCCTTATTTCCCCCCCCCCCACAGCTCCTGTTTAACACAGAGTAAGGAATAAACGATCGATAGAATAAGTAACAAAAGTCTCCACAGTGACTGAACTGCAAACTCCTAAATCACTGCACATCATTAAGTGCAAATGAACAATTATTGAAAATAGGAGCACTGAAATTTCAATAGAAAGTGAGAGTAAGATTTAAGTCATTAAAAGGGTCCATTAAGCTGAGAATTCTGAAGCAGTCACTTTCTCCAAATATAAGAGTTTTTCTTGGGAACTAAAATTTTAACTTCTCTCACTGAGTGAGATTGCCTTTGAGCAGTGCAAGATAGGGTCCAGGGCCAATGGGGCAAAGAGCTATAAAGGGAGGCAGAAAGCACCATGAAGCTTCCTGGGAGGAGGGGGTGCAGCACATATATTTCTAGAAGGTCAAATATTATGCCTCCTAGTGAGTTAAAAGAGAGCCTGCTCCAGTCTGATTGGCTTACCAGTTTATCCATCCTTTACCCCAATCCTGCCTTCCACCTAAAGCAGCTGGATAAGGAGCCCTAGTAGTCCAAAAGGAAGACAATGACACCCCTTTCTTTCTGTCTTCAAGACTCTTCCCCAAATTCCAAGCATACACTCTGTATTTCCTATATGCACCCTCCTATACACATCCATACCAGCTCACACAGCCACCCCCCTCAACACACACCTTTCTCACACATGCACTCGCGTGAGCCAGAACACAACACACACACACACACACACACACACACACACACACACACACACAGCCCCATGGTGGTATAAGTGAACATGCAACAGGATGAATTACCAAAGACTCCTACAAGGCAGAAACATAAGGAAAAGCTATTTAGGATTAACTAGCCCTAAGACAGAGTGAGAACTGCCTTACAGAGAGCAGGAAGCCTATAGGTATTGATTAATATTAGACACTCAGATCATCACATGCCTCATCCATGTTGTTCAGCTCTTGCTATCAATGGTGGGGTCTGTTATATTGAGGACAGGTGACAACTCGGGCTATATGGTAGGTTATCTGAGAAAGTAAGCAAGAGGATGCAGGAAATAACCTGCAATAAGTGGCATTCCTGAATACATGTTTCCTTCACAGGAAAGAAAGAAGGTAACCATAGGCTTTAGTCTCCAGACTGCTGCCCCCTCATGCCACAAGGAAAACTTCAACTGTCTTTCTTCAGAAGAGCATGGCTCCCTCTCAAGTAGGACACCACATTTCAATTTGTACTATTAAAAACCTACATTACACAATGAAACAAATTAGCCGGTGAATCAGCCTGCACTGCCAGCAGCCTGGATTGGCAAAATGATAATAACAGGATCTGGCCCCGAGAACATTCCTATAATAGCCATATTTTAATCCAATTGCATATGGCTGACCTCTAGCTAGCACTTCTAAACCATGTAGTTTCGCTGGTTAACCAGAGTTGCTGCCACAATCACATAGGAAACTGCCAGAGACCGAAAATGTAACTTCAGTTACTACCATAACCTACTCTCACCACTGACTGCACAACACAGTCACAGCCACTAAGTATTCTTTGGGCCACGAGGAATATCCTCCCCCCACCCCTTTTTGCAAAACAAAATTATCATAACAATACTACTACTACTACTACTAAATAATTTCATGATTAACACAGCCAATTACAATTTTGCCTGTGAACAATCTTATGCTCACCGTCTGGCAAAGGAGGCAGATCCTGAAGCTAGATTCTATTGCACATTACGTTACACAAAGGGACTGTTTCTCCTGAATTAGGTTCAAGTATTTTTCAAACATCTTTTCTAATATAACACAAATTACCGGGGAATCAAGACTGCTGTCAAGAGAAGGCTTTTTAGCTTTCCTCACTTTGGCTCTTCCACTGACTCTCTCTCTCTCTCTCTCTCTCTCTCTCTCTCTCTCTCTCTCTCTCAAACGTAGGGAGAGTACATTGGCAACAAATACAAATGCAAATACCCCCCGAGGAAAATGCTATGTAGACTAAAACTGCTGCCATGCAAATCCACCCAAAGAGCAAGGAAGTACTTTTAGAAAGAGAAATCAGTTCCAAGTGAACTCTGGATTTCTTATTTGGTGGAAACCCAGAAATCCACTGGAGTATCTCTTTTGGCATCCATCCACATCCTCCCTCTGGTTGGACTTGCAAACATTTCAGCATTAAGTACATAACAACTCAAGCCCCCTCTGAGTTGGGTTGGGGGTGGATTGGACTTACAGTAGGAAAGCATAACTTCCAGGCGCAGCAAAGTGTCTCTATGCCAATCCTCCGCTTCTGGGCGAATTCGCCCCAACCCTACCTCCTTCTCTCTTCCTTCCCCAGAAGTCAGTTTATAGTCAATCGCAGCATTCCATTACATTTCATTGCAAGACCCCAGCGAGGGAATGCAGCACCGGCTAGCCAGGACTGATCTGCCACCCCACCAAGCCTTCTGCTTGCTTCTACAAGGCGGCTCCGCTGTAAATGCCGGAGAGGTTTCAGCTGAGACGCCAAACTCGACTGTCCAAATATCGAACAGCTCAGAGACCTCTCTCTCTCTCTCTCTCTAGGCTTAAGATCCTCAGTCTTGCCGTGTGCTGCCTCCAGCCAGACCCAGAACCCGGGGATCTCTCTGAACTGGGGAGCGTTCTCAACTGCTCAAGCCCAGTAAATGAGAGACTGGTTGTTGGGTCCCCACCCACCCACCCACCCTCCCTCCTCCTTCCTGCCTCAGGATCCACCAAAGCAAATGTATAATGAAACACTAATATTGACCAAACCTCCTGGATCGTAAATAAGACGGGAACTTTTTTTGTCTTTATATCCCATTAAGTTTGCCGGCAACTTTCCATGATTCAGGGCCATTTCAAATTCTGCCAAAGACTACAGCTCAACTTGGTGGAGAGAGATCGGGGGGCTTCAGCATCCCCCACCACTCAGTTTTCTAGCTTCTTCTTTTTTTTTTAACCACTCTAGCTCAGTGCCAGCTCCTTCACTGCCCAGCAAAAGGCGAGCGCTGCTCCAGCGCGCTCGCCACCCCCACCTCCCCATTTAACCCTTGCCAATTTTAAGTGTTTGCCACGGAAATAATAACACTAATAATAGACAGGCAGATATAGATAGATAGACGGATAGATAGATGGCTAGCTAGCTAGACAGACAGAAAGACAGACAGACAGATGCCTTCTCCCTGGCAGCTGAACCCTTCCAGAGACTTGCCTCCACCGATCAGAGGTGAGCCCGAGCCGGAATGACATCATCGAGGGTTCACACTTACCAAAATACATTATGTTTCTCATTAATCATACAGCTGGAATCCCACCGCTGCGTCCTCGGCATCAGCTCCCCCTGCGCCGGGCTGCCTGGCACCGAGAGCGGGACTGCTTCATGCTATGTTAGGGGGAAATTTCCCGGGCATGGCATGGAGACAGCGAAAGCGAGCGGGCGAGCGGGCGAGCGGGCGAGCGGGTGAGCTAGCAGCTCAGGAGGCGAGCGAGATCAGTCGGTGTGCCTGGCTCCCCAGGAGGCGAGCGAGATCAGTCGGTGTGCCTGGCTCCCCAGGAGGCGAGCGAGATCGGTCGGTGTGCCTGGCTCCCCAGGAGGCGAGCGAGATCAGTCGGTGTGCCTGGCTCCCCAGGAGGCGAGCGAGATCAGTCGGTGTGCCTGGCTCCCCAGGAGGCGCGCTGGGCTTTGCAGCCTGTCTCCTTCTCCCTGACACGATCCCAGTCTGATTTCGCATGTACTCGAAGCTTTATGCTGCACTGCCCATTCTTACTGTAATCTGACTCCTCCTTCTTATGTCCTTGCTTAGCCTGTGACATCAGGACTCAGAGTAGTACTAACAGATTTCCCCCCCCTTCCTCCCATTCCCTAGAACAGCCTCTCATTGAGGGCTTCCAATACCCAGCCTGGACTAAATGTCGCTTTCTGACCCCTTTCTGTGTTGTTGTTGTTATTATTACTGTTTCAAACAGGAATCGTGGGTGGAAGGCGGAGAGTGGAGGAAAGTGCCTGGGTGGAGTAGGTTAGAGGGAGAGTGGGGAGTTGAGAGGAGAGGAGGAGAGAGAAGGGAATGGGTAGGAAGTGTAGGGGAGGGAAGAGAAGAGGACGGGTAGGGCAGGTAGGGGAGAGAAGGAATCTGTAGATTCACACCAGAGAAAGCGCGGGTAGGGGGTGGGGGGAAAAACTGGAAATAAACACCTTTTCTACAATCAACAGCCTAATTAGATATGCTGATTTATTAAGTGGGACACTTTGGCAAGTATACATTTAAACTGCTTCCCCAGCCCCCCCCCCCCCCCGCCACCCCACACACACATAAAATCGAGGTAGTTTAGGTAGCTAACAACCATCATCTTTCAGTTACTATTTTTTTCTGCTTCAAACTCACACGGACGAAAAACCGCGATTAATAAAAATCACCCATCAATGAAAACCTCCCAAATCCCTGATTGTCAATAATGATTATTCCCAACTGGTGCTCCTCTTCCAGGCAGTCAAGATTGGAGGAGGAGGGGCTCAGAGACTGAAGAGCCTTCTTATCCTTAAAGGGGAACTGCTTGGAGGCTTTTGGCAGATCAAGGAATACTCTCTACAAAAAAAAAAAAAAAAAAGTTGGTTCCCACCCCACCCCCGCCGCCCCCCACAGATGACAGTTCCTCCCATTAAATTTGAGGAGCAAAGTAAAGAAAGAGAGCAGATCCTAAAGTCTCCCCTAATCCAGGATTCCAGATTTGTAATCTAGATTATCCAACACAAGACAAAGCCTGGAATTGTGGATAGGGATTCAGTCTTGTAGGAAGGAAAACTTCGGTTCAGGGCCTGCCTCAGACCTTCTGAAAGCATTGTAGCCATAAGCAAGTTACTTGATCTCTAGGTGCCTAAATTTATCACTCTCAGACTCTTAAATTGCAGATTTTAACTTCCTAGAGTAAGTTTCTACACTGGAAGGTCTCCCACACCAATGTAATCATTGGTCTAGTGTTCCCACTGTGTGGTTTCGTGTGTATATGTGTGTACGTGTATTTGTATACATGTATATGTATGTGTGTATGTATGTATGTATATGTGTATATCAGAGGAAAGGGTGTTGGAATTTCCTAAAAACATCATTGTTAGATTATTATTTACATCAGGAAATCTTAATTTTTTTGTGTGTCATGGAGCTCTCTGGCAGTCTAATAAAGCCTATGAATGCCTTTCAAGGACAATAATTTTAAAAGTATAAAATAAAGTAAATAGCATTACAATGAAAACCAATTATATGGAAATGCAATTATCAAAATATTTAAAAAGCAAGGACTCTGGTAAATATCTCCATAACTCTGAGAAATTAGCTTGAATTTCCTGAACTTCACTTTTCACATTTGTGAGCATCTTATTTTTAGAAACTTGGTGATCCAAGAATAAAATGAAAGGAAGAACATTTGATTAGGAAAAATCACTTTACTTTTTCTTTGCCTTTTTTATTACTATATTTTCCCATTGGAAAAGTAAATATTTAACATCATAGTATTATTAAGGAAATATTTTGGTATCCATTGATCCCTTTTCATTCTAGAGCAATAAAGGAGTTGGGAAACATTTTCAAAAAATGTTCTTTTCCTTGGGCAAATAAGTGTCCATGACACATGTACCATACAATTTTGATAGATATCAATTAATCAAACAATGTGAATTTGCATGAGACAACTCTGGGCCAGACAACATCAGGTACATACTTTAAGTTGCTAAAAATAAACTTGGAAGTGAATTTTTAAAAAATCAACCCAACTTTGACAAGTTGGTTAGTGGTTGTTCTTTATTCTTGAAGAAGACCAAAATGACATCACTATGTTGGGGTGAAGGCATAGTGTGTTTGACTGTGGCTGCTCAGACCAATACAAGCTTGGAATGTTCTACCACAGGTTGGGCACAAAGAGTCCATGTGAACATTTGGCATGAGATGTCTCTAAATGTGTGCATCTTATGTTTCTCTTGAGCTACTACAATTCTGCTTTGCTCACAGAGTACAGCGCCTTTGATGTGGGTACGCCAGTGTCTCCCATGTCTCACAATCAATTTCAAAGTTCCTTAGAGAGATCTTGAGAGTGCCCCTGTTTCTTTCACAAGTACGGCAAGAGCAGAGTTGCAATTGGGGCAAAGGATGAAAGTTCCCCCCCCCCCCCCCCCCAGGCTATTGGCTTGAAGTAAAATGTTTCTAAGGGGAGAAAATAAGCACTTAGATAGGGCCTACTATGTGCCATGCACTGTGCTAAGTGCCTTATAAATATTATCTTATTTGATTCTTACAAAAACATGAGATGTAGGTGCTATTATTACCCCCATTTTATATTTGAGGGAGATGGGGTAAACAGGTTAAATGATTTGCCCAGGGTCACACAGCTAGTGTCCAAGATCAGATTTGAACTTATCTCCTAACACCATGCCCTGGGCTCTATCCATGGCATGACAGCTACCTCCACTGCTACCCAATGCTCCTCTTCTGGCATGCCTACTTTGCATTAAATGGCCGTCCCTACTCCTTCATTTAGACCCATACCATTAGCCGTAGGCTCCTATCACCCTGGTGCCCCTTTCCTAGAGCCCACTTTCCCCAGAGTTGTGCTCTCCTGATTAATCCTAGGGGTTAGAATGTTAGTGTCTATTTTTCTTGTGAAGGTATTAGGGGCTATGCTCTGAGGGACTGACTGTCCTTTCTTCTGAGAACACCATTCTTTGCCCTTCCTAAGCCTCTGCTACAATGGTGATCCATTCAATAGAATTTGTCCCAGGCATAAGAATTCCAAGTCATAGCTCCATACCAAATGCCTAATTTGACTGATCTGGGGACTGTAATGTCCAGATGTTTTGGTAGTATATAGCTATTGCCACAAGATAAGTGGTTTTTCTTTCCCAGAGAGACTTAATGCCTGAGACCTCTATGACTGGATTTCAGGAAATTAATTGCCTACAAGAAAATTGCTAATGGTGAGATAAAAATCTAGACCTCAACAAACTTCCCAATTCCTGAAGCTGTCCTATGGGATTTTCCTGCCTCCAAGGGTATTCAATAATACAATTTGACCCCATTTGTCTGGTCTCTATTTCTCTAGATCTCTGATTTTTTTTTTTAATATTGTTTTGCTCTGTGAATCAATTTACACAATTGTACCTGTTCATCCCCTTCACTGGGACACTGACCCTTCTCACCTTGGAAATATTGGCACCTGGGGAGACCAGGTCATACTTCAAGATGTCTGACCCACTCTTTTCTAAATCGTTTCTGCAGGATGGCTTGATTTTTGTCTATCTCAATGGTGACTGGTATTGGTGATAGCAAATGGATGAGGTTATCCTACTTTGCAATTCTTGTTGGTTTATCTTATTCCTCTTGTAATGGAGAAAATGAGTATCAATTTCTTCTTTGAAGCCTTTCCTGAATGTGCACATGGTTTTGGAGGGTCTGGGTTCAAATTTCTCCTCTGATGATATCCACCTGTGTGACCTCAGGAAAATTATTTAACCCTTCTCTGCCTCCGTTGGTTCATCTGTAAAACGAGGGGGTTTGGTCTAGATGACTTTTGAGATTGCTTGCAGCTCTAAGTGTTTGATCCCCAACCAGAGGGAGCTGCGAAATGTTTAGCAACTGAGGGGAAAATGGATGTAGAACACACTTAAAAGTTCAATATACTTTATGGATATTTCCTTCACTGTTTTCTTAAGTTGTAAACAACATTAACAGAGCAATAATTCAAGCCCTGATTTAATGTGTGTGCCAATTTACAAATTTTAAATGCTCCACAATGAAAATTTCACAAGTAAGTCTCAACTCCTAAGAGTAGGCTCTAGCACCCTCTGGTCCCTGGCCCATGCAACTCCTCATCTTTATTTTGGCACCCTCAGCACTCTGTATATAATATGGACTGTGGTGTTTGATCCTTTCTTTAGTGATTTAGTTGTTTCGTGTGTGTCTTCTTTCCAAAGCAACCACCCCTCAAAGGCTGGGTCAGTATGCCTCTCTTTCTCTATATCATTGCATAGTGTGCAGGACATATTAATCATCATTTCAATCAACATCACCATCATCATCAAACATCCACTGAGCATCTGCTAGAGATAAGACACTGTGGTACACAAGGATGGAGCAACTGATAAGAAAATGGCTTTGACTCAAGGAGCTGCCAATGAAGTTGAAGAACCATATAAAGAAAATATTTGAGATCATGTGACCTCAGAATTCAGTAAATTCCAGTAGTCCTTTATTGCTTCAATAACCCAGGAGAGGTTGATTGTGAAGGTCACTTCCAGCTAGGTGGTGCAGTGAAGAGAGCTCTAGGCTTGGGGTCAGGAAGATCTGAGTTCAGTTCTGGTCTCAGACACTTCTTAGCTGTGTGACCCTTTGGCAAGTCACTTAACCCCATTTGCCTCCATTTCCTCACTTATAAAGTGAGCTGGTGAAACAAAGGGCAAACCACTCCAGTATCTTTGCCAAGAAAACCCCAAATGGGGTCACAAAGAATCAGGTGTGACTAAAACCATTCAACAACAACAACAAATACAACTTGGTGTCTATGTGACTTATAATTGTGAGCTGCTATGGCTGGGGTTTATAGAAAAGAGTGATATTGAGCTCTACCTTGAAGGAAGGGTAGCACTTAATAAACAGAGGTAAAGGTACTCCTCACAGGATGAATGGAGGGGAAAGACAGTGTCTGACATAATATGTGCTTAATAAATGTTTATTGAATGACAGTATTCAGGAAATAATAAAGAGACCAGTTTGGCTTAATGGTAACAGAAGAAACCATCAAGATAAATTTGAATGCAAGGGTAGGGGCTAGGAAGTCACAATCATAGTAGTGACAGTAGTAGTAATAACAACTAGACTTTATTTATACTTTATTTATATATTATACTTAAGGTTTGCAAAATACTTTACAAAGATTATCTCATTGAACTCTCACAAACACCCAGCCAGATAAGTGATATTATTATCCTCATTTTACAGGTGGGGAAACCGAGCCTGAGTGAGGTTACTTGAATTGCCCAGAGTCAAAGAGCTAGTAAGTTTCTGAGACAGGATTCAAACTCAGCTCTTCCTGATACCAAGTTCAGTGCTCTATCCACTCTAGCTGTCTCACTGTCTAAAACCTTAAATGCCAGAGTAAGGAGTTGGGAGGTGACAGAAGAAATTTTTGCTGAATGAATGGATGAGCTAACAAATGAACTTCAAAGTATATCCAGGGGCTGAAATGTAATAATATGCCACCAAAGACACTTGGAAATGTGATAACATAGGTTAATAGATCTTGTGTAGCTGGTTGAAAGATCTCATATACTTCAGAGGTTTCCAATTTTTCTTAAGATAAATTTCATTTATGGTTCTTGGGCAGCTATTTCAGAATCCGAAAGGGGGAAAATGTACTTGAAAACAAAATGGCAGAAGAGAACATGACATTGGGTTTCTTTTTCTGCCATGAAGAATAGCAACCCTTCAAGATAAATGGGGTATGGCTCTAGTAAATTTTGAATGTTTGGGGTCATGGACATTTCATTTTTAAATATGCTGTGACCACAGTGGTGCTCTCTAGAGCATAGGATGTACAAAAGTAATTGACTGTTTTTGAATGTATATAATTGTATGTCTTGAGTCAAACCTAGTGAATGGAAATGTGTAAGTATACACATCCATATTCATACACAGTGTGTATGTATGTGTACATATGTATATGTGCATATACATATACATCTATACATTCAATGTGTCCAACATACTTAAAAATGAACATACTTACATGCTTACCAGGAAATCCTACCATTTTATATATTTTTCAATTAGGTCTCAATTTCATTCTGATCATGAAAATTATCCAAAGGAACTGATCCCTGATTCTTTTCCACTGGATAAAACCACCAAATGTGTTTTTTACCCTTGACTCAAAAATGTCAGTTCTGGAAATCTACAGTATTTGTCACCATGAATACCATTTAACTGCAGCGGTACCCAAAGGAACTCTGCACAGGCACACGTGAATACAGCTAGAGGAACTTAATTAATCTTGCTGTCACTTCCATGAGGCTTTTCATTAGTTTTGCTGCTATCTGATCAACTGGCCCTTTCCATATTGGAAATGGCTACCATAGCCTCCTATAAAAGAATTTTCAAGAGATAAACAAAGACTCACCTTTAACACAAAGAGAGCCTTTAGGCAGGCAAACTTTATCAGTTTGATAGCTGCACCTCTGGGATGCTATTTGGGAGGTAACCCCAGAATTTTAGAGTTGAGATTACAAATTGCTAAGAAACCTAAGTCTGTTATACAGGGAGAATTCACGTGATTAGTTTCTGACAGAAGATACTACTTTAAAATCTAAACACAGATTATGTATTTCAGATGAAAGGTCATATTTTCCTCTCTTTCCTCTTCATGAATACTGATGCTGTGTACACTGTGAAAGAAACTACCAGACATGTTTGGTGTATGTGTATTCAACCCATAAGAAATTCAGTATTTCCTGTTGCTTAAATCACACTGGTTCAATTGAAATGAATTGAATTGAATTGCTTTGAGTGAGGATTGGGGGTTTCAGGAGGTAAAAGAAATTTGACATGGGTTTTAGAGAACAAAATGAAGCTAAGTCAAAGATCAAGTAAAATAATTTCCCCATCTGTGAGTGTTTATCAGTTAGCCTTTAGACAAATATCAACTGAACTGAATTAAATAGGCAAATAAGTGAAAGAAAAAAAAATATGATCAGAATTCATATCCATCTTGTTTTATATATTTTTGATGGGAATGACTCTGGAAGCATTTAATTAACTTTCCTATGTTGTGCATTTACATTATGTCAAAAAGTATTTAATTAGTCAATCCAATTGAGCTAGTTACTTAGATGGCACCTAATTATGAAATTGTTTGACTGATGAGATCAAACAAAATTCCGCTAATGACACCACATCCTGGCTCAAAATCTCAGTTGTTTTTTTACTCTTCATTCCTCCTCACTTCACACGTTCAATCAGTTACTAAACCCTCTGAAACTACCTC
>NW_020954577.1:35374891-35394320 GCF_900497805.2 Vombatus ursinus
GAAGTAGTTTAACAGCCCAGCAGGAAAGGTCTATCTCACTGAGGTGGGAGGGGAGTGAGGTCCAAGAGCAGCAGCACTGAACCAGCCTCATAGCAGAAGACTGCAGTAGGACTCCAAGACTAGGGCAATCCATCAGTGAGGCCCTGCCCCCTACGCAAGTAAGCAGTCTGTGCAGCCCAAGGCCCCATCCCAGCAACCCCACTCCCATTGACCCCATTGCTGACCAATAGTGACACACCACCCCAGGGAAGGAAACTATGCCTTGCTAAAAGGTACCATAAACAATGAAGTCAGATCTATACTAAACATATATGCACCAAAGGGTAGAGTATCAAAAATGTTGAAGGAGAAGTTGAATGAGTTACAGGAGGAAATGGATAACAAAACAATACTAGTGGGTGACTTCAACTTCCCTCTTTTACAACTAGACAAATCTAACCAAAAAATAAACAAGAAAGAAGTTAACGAGGTGAATAAAATTCTCAGAAAGGTAGATATGATAGATCTCTGGAGAAAAATTGAATGAGAAGAGAAAGGATAAGCTAGAAGCCTTCCCAAGACAATCAGGAATGAAGCAAGGACCCCCATTATCACCTCTATTATTTAATACTGTACTAGAAACATCAGCTGTAGCAATGAGAGAAGAAAAAATAATTAAAGGAATTAGAATAGGCAATGAGGAAACAAAAATATCACCTTTGTATATAGTATAATGTTATATTTAGAAAATTCTAGAGAATCAACTAAAAAACTACTTGAAATTATTAACAGCTTAAGCAAAGTAGCAGGATACAAATTAAACCCACAAAATCTTCAGTATTTCTATATATTACCAACAAAGTCTAACAGCAAGAGACAGAAAGAGAAATTCCATTTAAAATAACTGTAGACAGTATAAAATATTTGGGAAGCTACCTACCAAGACAAAACCAGAAACTACAAGAACACAACTATAAAACATTTTATGCAAATAAAGTCAGGTCTAAACAATTGAAAAAAATATTCATTGCTCATGGGTAGGCCAAGCCAATATAATAAAAATGACAATTCTACCTAACATAATCTATTTATTCAGAGCCATACTAATCAAACTATCAAAAAATATAGATCTAGAAAAAAATAATAACAAAATTCATCTGGAAGAACAAAAACTCAAGGACATCAAAAGAACCAATGAAAAAAATGTGAAAGAAGGTGGTTTAGCTGTATCACATATCAAATTATATTATAAAGTGGTAATTATCAAAAGAATCTGGTACTGACTAAGAAAGAGTGGTGGATCAGTGGAATTGATTAGGTACAAATTACATTATAGTAAATGACCATGGTAATTTAGCATATGATAAACCCAAAAATCTAAACTTTTGGAAGAAAAACTCATTATTTGACAATAACTGTTGGAAAAACTAAAAACCAGCCTGACGGAAACTAGGTATAGACTACCATCTCACACCATACACCAAGATAAGGTCAAAATAGGTACATGATTTACACATTAATGGTGATACCTTAAGAAAATTTAGAGAGCATGGAACACTTTATGTTTCAAATTTATGGATAAGGGAAGAATTTAACACCAAAGAAGATACAGTGAGCATCTTAAAAAAGATTATTTGATTATGTAAAATTTTAAAAAGGTTTTTCTCAAACAAAACCAATGCAACCAAAATTATAAGAAAAAAAGGAAATTGGGATTTTTTTTGCAATAAGTATCTCTGATAAAGGTCTCATTTCTCAAATATGTAGAGAACTGAGTCAAATTTATAAAAACACAAGTCTTTCCCCAGTTGATAAACGGTGAAAGGATATGAACAGGCAGATTTCAGACAAAGAAATCAAAGCTGTCTATAGTTATATGAAAAAATGCTCTAAATCACTGTTCATTAGAGAAGTGCAAATTAAAACAACTCTGAGGTACCACTTCACACCTACCAGATTGGCTAATAAGATAAAAAGGGAAATGTTGGATGTTGGAGGGGATATGGGAAAACTGGGACACCAATGCACTGTTGGTGGAGTTATGAATGGATCCAACCATTCTAAGGAGCAATTTGAAACTGTGGCCAAAGGATTATAAAATTGTGCATGCCCTTTGATCCCGCAATACCTCTGCTAGGTCTATATCCCATAGACTTCCAAAAAAGGGAAAAGGACCTATTTGTGCAAAAATATTTATAGCAACTCTTTTTGTGGTGGCTGAGAATTAGAAAACAAAGGGATGCCCACGAATTGGGGAATGGCTAAACAAACTGTGATACATGATTGTCATGGAATGACAAGTGGGATGATTTCAGAAACACCTGGAAAGACTTACAAGAACTGATGAATAGTGAAGTGAATAGAACTAGGAGAATGTTGTACATAGTGACATCAATATTGTTCGATGAAGAATTGTGAATGCCTTAGTTATTCTCAGCAATACAATGATCCAAGACAATCGCAAAGGACTAATGATGAAGCATACTATTTGCCTCAAGAGAAAGGACTGATATTGATTGAATACAGACTGAAGCATGCTATTTTTTACTTTCTTTCATTTTTGTTTTATTTGAATCTTCTTGTACAAAATAACTAATATGGAAATATTTTACATAATTGCATATGTATAACCTGTATCTGATTGGTTACAATCTCAGGGAGGGGGAAAGGGAAGGGATAGAGTGAGGGATAGAATTTGGAACTCAAAACTTTAGATAAAAATGTTTAAAAAAAGAAACTACTTTTCACAATTTTTGCTAATCTCTAAGACTTCTCCACTATTTTTGATTGAGTAAATTTAGTTCTGGGCCTCATTCCCTCCCATCTATACTACTGTATGAACCTCCAAATAAGCCCACCCACCTATGATTTCTTCTTCTTCCAATCTATCGTACTTATCAATGCCAGAATAATCTTTCAAATGTCTGATGAAGTCACTGTCCTGTTCACCAAACTTCCATAGCCCTGCAGGGAACCATGAATAAATTCTATACCTCTTAGCTTGGTATTCAAGATCCTTCCACAAGCTGGCTCCTACTTACTATTTATTTATTCATCAATCCATTTATTTATTAATTTATTCACTTATCTATTTGTTAGTTCATTTGTTTATCCATCTATGTTTTTGTATATTCATCCATCTAATTATTTATCTATCTGTGTATGTGATTATTTCTATTAGACCTGTCATTTCGTCAGTGTAGGAAATTGTCCCTACCAATCAATGATATAATATTAGATGATCAAAGGAGATAATATTTGTAAATCACTTAGGATGGCTCCTGGCACATAGTAGTCACTTAATAAAATCTTGTTTCCTTCCCCCTACCAAAGCAGATTAGCACTCCTCTGAAATTTATAGTCAGTAAACCAGCAAGCCTTTAGTAAGCATTTGCTTTGGGCAAGACTTGCTTACCTGAGACTCTAGTTGGTTGAATTGACCTCTCCAGAGCCACACAACCAGTAGGTGTCAAAGATGAAAGTTGAACTCAAGTTCTCCTAATTATGAGGCCTCCTCTCTATTCACCTGCCACATTGACTCTCTCCGATTTTCTTTTTTTTTTTTTTACTTTATCTCATAGCATTCCTCTTCTTGTGCTCTGTGTCCCAGACAAATGGGTTTAGCTATCCAAGCACTTCCCTGATTTCCAGTATTACCTCAATCTGTTTCTCATACCTGGAATTCCCTTCCCCAAACCTGACAGTTGAAATTCTACCCAATGCTAATGTTTAGCATTAGCATTTAGCTCCCCCTGGGATCTCCACTAATCTAACCTAGACAGGATCTCTTTCACCTGTGGTTCTTATTTTTGATCCCTCCACCCTATTGCCCTTCTGTTCCTAATAAAATGGTAAATTCCCTAAACAACCACCTACTTGTTGTGGTTGTTTAGTCTTATCTGATTCTTTGTGGCCCAATTTGGGGTTTTCTTAGCAAAGATGGCTCAGTAGCCATCTTGTCTAATACTCTTTGATGATCCCAGATGTATTCTTATCACACTCAATTTGCCCCCAGAATTACATTGTTCCTCTATTTCAGACTTTTTATTGTTTCACTTCTAGCCTTGATCCCAGATTTTATTCTAGCCCCAAACCAATTTGGGAAACTGGAGGTCATTCTCTGGGTCAGCAGGGACAAGGTAAGTGAAATTGTACTGAATTTGCAAGAAATGAGTCTCCACCTTGACTCAAAGAGTGGAGTCCTAGGCACTAGTCTGAAATCAGTTGTCATGGATTTAACTGCCTCCTCTATGCTGATGATTCTCAAATGTACTTATTCTGTCATAACCTCTCTGTTGACCTCAATTCTTACATCTCCAATGGCCTTTGAGACATCTTAAATTGGAGGGCCAGTGGACAATTTAAACTTAACATATCCAAAACTCAATTCATTATCTTTTACCCTAAACTAACTTCCTTCTATTAACTTCCCTATTACTTTTGAGGGTACCATCATCTTCTCAGTCCCCCAGGCCTGCAACCTAGGTATAGTCGTTGACTTCTTATGTCTCACACTTCACTTCCAATCTGTTGACAAGACTTATTGATTTTACCTTTGCAATATCTCTCCAATATTCCCCCACCCCATCTTCTTTGGTACTTCCATAACCCTGGTACAGGCCCTCAAACCTGGCCTACTGCAGTAGGGTACTGGTTGGTCTGCATGCTTCAAGTCTGTCCCCACTCTAGTGTATCCTGTATTCAGCTTCCAAAATGATTTTTCTAAATTGAGAAACTCACTAAGGTCACCTTCATACTCAATGAATTCCAATGGTTCTTTATCACTCCCATGATTAAATACAAAAATCTCTGGTATTCAAATTGCTTCATAACCTAGTCCCCTTTATTTTTCTAGTTTTTGTGCTCCTCACCATGTATTCTTTGATCCAGTGACACTGATCTCCTTACTGTTGGAACAAGACACTCCATTTCTTAACGGTGGGCATTTTCCCTGGCTGTCCTCAATGCTTAGAGTGTTCTCCCTCCTCATCTCTGCATCCTGGATGTCCTGGCTTCCCTCAAGTTCCAACTAAATTCTTACCTTCTAAAGAAAGTCTTTCCAAGTCACTCTTCATTCTACTTCCTCCCCTATCTCGATTATTTCCATTTATCATGTATAGACATGTATGTATATACACACATACATATATACATGCATACATATATACATATGCACATACCAACACATTATATATGTATATGTGTGTATTTGTATATATGTGTGTATATGTATATAAAAACGTCCTTGTATAAATTTAATAGCTTGTTGTCCCCCTCATTAGATTGTGATCACTTCAAGGGCAGGAATTGTCTTTTGCCTTTCTTTATATTCTTTATATTTATATTCTTTATATTTCTTTATATTCTAGTATTTAGCACAGTTCCTGGCACATATTAGGTACCTAAAAAATGTTTATTGAATGACAGACCAAAAGACTTGAGAGTTCTAATTCACTACTGTACTGCTATACAAGCAGCAAAAAAGTTTCTACCCCACGACAATCATCCTGATCATAATAATCAGTCACTAATTCTTCTAAGTCTGACTACTTCTACCATACATATGTGTGTATTTATATGTATATATGTGTATATATGCATATATATATGTATGTGTGTGTATATATGTGTACATACCCACATATATGTATATATGCATATCTGTCTATCTATCTATATACACTTTCAGAGATAAAATACATGTAAAAATTAAACAGCCAGCATTCTATAATAGAAAGAATTCTAAACTTGAAAGAGGAGAGACTGGTATTTAAATCCTACTCTGCTTCCTGGATCACAGGGAAGTTTTAGGGAAAGTGCTTTCCAAACTATAAAGATCTATATAAATGAATTAGTATTTTCAATATTATTACTAATATGCTTTTAAAAATCTGCTTGAAATGATCAGCTAAGTTGTAGTGACCATTATGATGAGACCATTAATAAAATGGTATGTATTCTTCCTCATTAAGTTCAGCAGATTTCTTATATATCAATTAATTCATAATTGTTCCCAACCTTGTTGTGTTGTTGGGTTTTTTTGTCCTAATTCAAGGAAACACTTGCTTTTGCTTTTCTTCATATCCCCAGCAGGTAACACAGTGCTTGACCCATCATAAGTACTGAATAAACACTTGTTGAAGGACTAAATGACTTTTTTTTTTTGAAAGAGGCAGTCACCATGAAAAAATGGCAGCCACCATTGGTTAGGGACTGGTTGAACCAATTGTGGTAAGTGAATGTAATGGAATAGTATCATACTATAAGAAACAATGAATGTAATGAATTCAGAGAGACATACGAAAATTTCTACAAGTTGATGCAGGGTGATGTAAGCAGAAGAGAAGGATATTGAACGCAATGATAAAAAGAATGACAATAAAAAGAAGGCTAAATCCAAAGCAGATTCTGGGTAACTACGATGACCAGTCTAGATCATGAAAATAAAATGAGAAACACCTCCTTCCTTTAACTAGAGAGGTGGGGGGGGAGGGGTGGTACTGTGGCCAGTACTTGCATTTGCTGTCAAAAATGGTTATCATGTTGTTGTCGTTGTTGCTTTTCTTAAATGTTTTCCTTCGTTGCAAGGGACAATCCACTTTTCATGGGAGGATATAGATAGAGAAGAAATATGAAACACAGATTAAAGGCATCAATAAAACTTATTTTTAGAAATATATAAATTAATGGTTTTTTTTAAAGAAGGCACCTAGCTGCCATGAAGATGTATTTACTTTGCAATCATCAAAGGATGAGAATGTGTAGAATATTTAACATTTGCCATTTCCCACAGAGTCTGACTGAGTAACACAGTAATGAGACAGAATGATTCAATCCCGTAGTCTCATATTTAATCAATCACCACCACATTCCTCGTCCTCTCCTCTAAAAGATAATCATTCAGCATTTCTTCTATTCAGGAAAATGTCATTACTTTGAAAAGACAATAAAAGTACTAAAAATCACCCAAGTGTTCTTTTATATTCTCCAAAGTGAAGTAGAGAGGAAAGTTTTCTTCACCTTCAAGGAAAAAACAAAACAAAACAGGAAAGACAAAGATGGAGGGGGAAAAGACCAGAACTAATACAAGTATGAATAAACAGTCTTGTTTTGGTAAAGTTCCATATTTTCAAAGTATAAAATTCCTTGGGATAGAGTTTAAAATTGGGTAATTTGTAATTTCCTTCAATGGGTAACATGAACCCCAAATAAGACATCTTTTCAGTTATATAACTGGGACCTATTTTTTTCTGGCAAAATAAGGTTGTTTCCTTGAGAAAAAAAAATATTTTCTGTGGTAGCTTGGTGGAGGATGTCACATTCAGGAAAAGCTTTATCAAAGGAAAGTCAACCCATATCTCAGGAGCCACTCCTGATCAAATGGACCAATCTACCAATGAGTTGTGGGCCCCACAGTGAATGTTTCCAGGCCCTTTCAATCCTTGACACAGATTGAAAGTTGAATGGAGAGGATGACAGAGTACATGCAGCAACCCAGATGAATTCTTCCAACATTTCCCTCCAAACAACTTTAAAACAATTTCTCAAATTGAATTTGGAGCAGCAGAGCCAACTAGATGTCAGAATGATATATATATACATATATACACATACACACACACACACACACAGACTCCTAGAACCTACTCTGAAAATGGGAGCATAAAAAAAGTCTGAGGCTTAGAACAGCAATTACCCACCCCCAGGTGAGTAGAGTCCAACTTTAAACAAAAGTCAAAGTCAAGAAATAGTCTATAAAAATGAGCACACAACAACAACAAAAACCAGGACTTGACCATAAAAAAAAAAAAACTACTACAAGCAAAATCTCAAAGAAAAATGCAAATTGGACTCAAGCCTAACTAGAAATGCTGGAAGCATTAAAGAAAGAGATTAGGGTGGTAGAGGGGTAAAAATGAAAAGAAATGAAAGTGATGCAAGAAAATTATGAAAATATAATTAACAACTTGTAAAAGAGAAACAAAAAATATATACTGAAGAAAATAATATTTTAGCAATAGAATTGCTCTAATGGTAAAAGAGACCAAAAAAGTTACTGGAGATAAGAATTCCTTAAAAAAGCAGAATGGGACATAAGGAAACAAAAAGATACAACAGCTCATGGAAGAAAACAATTACTTAAAAATTAGAATTGGGCAAGTGGAATCTAATGACAATGAGAAATACAGAAACAATCAAAGTCAAAAGAATGAAAAAAATAGAATATGTAAAATATCTAATGAAAAAAAACTGACCTTGAAAATAGATCAAGGAGAAATAACTTAAGAATTATTAGACTGCCTGAAAGCCATGATAAAAAAAAGAGCCTAGACATCACATATCAAGGAAAATTGCCCTGATATTTTAGATCCAGAGGTTAAAATAGAAATTCATTGATCATCTCAAAGAAATCCCCAAAAGAAAACTCCTAGGAATTTTTAAAATAAATTCCAGAACTCCTAGGTCAAGGAGAAAATATTGTAAGCACCCAGAAAGAAACAATTTAAATATGGAGTCATAGTCATAAATACACGTCATTTAGCAGCTTCCATATTAAAGGAGTGGAGGGCTTAAAATATGATATCCCATAAAGCCAAGGAGCTAGGATTACAACAAAAAAAATAATAACTTACCCAGCAAAACTGAGTAAAATCTTTTTGGAGAAAAAAAATAGATATTTAATGGAATAGAGGACTTTCAATCATTCCTAATGAAAAGACCAAAGCTGAATAGAAAATTTTATATTCAAATATAAGCCTCAAGAGAACTATAAAAAGGTAAACATGAAAGAATAATCATGAAGGACTCGATAAAGTTAAACTATTTGTATTTCTATATGGAAAGATAATACAAGTAACTCCTAAGAATTTTATCATTAGGAAAGTTAAAAGGAGTATTGGCAGAGGGCATTTGTGTAAATTAATTATGTTGGAATGATCCCTCTCCAATTAAAATGAAAAGTTGAGAAAGAGAGATGCACTAGGAAAGGGGAAAAGGGAGAGGTTAGAACAGGAAAATTTTTCTCACATAAAATAGACATGCAAGGAAGAGCTTTTATGGTCAAGGGGAAAACGAGGGTGGCTGGGCAATGCTTGAACGTTGTTTTCATTGGAATTGGTTCAAAGAAAGATGTATGTACACACATATGTGTATATGCATATATACACATACATATACATACATACATATATAGATATATATATACAGATGGATGTATACATACACTCAATTGAATATAGAAATCTATCTTACTCAATAGGGAAATTGGAGGGGTAGGGGCTAAGAGATAGGGAGTGGGAGGGATGATAGAGAGAAGGGCAAATTAAGGGAGGCAGTGGTCAGAAGCAAAACAGAATTTTGGCAAAGGACAAGATATAGAGTGAGAGCAAGATAAAGAGAGGAAAACAGGATGGAGGAAAATACACATATAGTAATCATAACTGCGAATGTGAATGGGATGAGCTCACCCATAAAATGGAAGCAGATAGCAGAATGGATTCAAAACTGGAATCCAACAATATATTGTTTATAAGAGACGTACTTGAAACAGAAAGATAAGCATTAAGTTAAAATAAAAGGCTGGAGCAGAATCTAATATGCTTCAGTTGCAGTAAAAAAAAAAAAGCAGGGATAGCAATCATGATTTCAGACAAAGCAAAATCAAAATGAGACCTAATTAAAAGAGATAATTTGTGGTACTTTTTTGCTAAAAAAAAAAGTACCACAGATAATGAATAAAACAATATCAAAATTATTTACAGTAAGTTTTTTTTTTCTGACAAAGACCTCATTTCTCAAATAGGGAACTGAGTCAAATTTATAAAAATTACAGCCATTCTGCAACTGATAAATGGTCAAAGGATATGAACACGCAGTTTTCAGAAGAAGAAATCAAAGCTCTCTATAGTTACATGTTCTCTAAATCACTATTGATTAGAGAAATGCAAATTAAAACGTCTCTGAGATACCACTTCACACCTGTCAGATATGACATGTCAGAGGGATCAGGGAAAATAGTTACATTAATAAATTGTTGGTGAAGTTGTGAACTGTTCTAATCATTCTAGAGAACAATTTGGAACTATGCCCAAAGGACTATAAAACTGTGTATAACCCTTTGATTCAGCAATACTACTTCGAGGTCTGTACTCCAAAAAGATAAATGGGGGAAAAAAAGATCTACATTTACAAAAATATTTATAACAGCTCTTTTTGTGGTGGCAAATAATTGGAAATTAAGGGAATGTTTATCGATCAAGGAATGGATGAACAAATTGTGGCATATAATTGTGATAAAGTACTACTGTGTTATAAGCAGTGATGAAGAGGGTGGTTTCAGAAAGGAAGAAAAAACAAAATATGACAAGACCTGCATGAACTGATGAAAAGTGAAGTCAAAAGAACCAAGATATCATTGTGCACCATAACAGCAATGTTGTAATGATCAACTGTGAAGGACTTGCTTACTCTGATCAATAAAATGATCTAAGACAATTCCAAAGGATATATGATGAAAACATGCTATCTGCCCCCCAGAGAGAGAAGATGAACTCTGAGTACAAATTAAAGTATAATTTTCTCTCTTCATTTATTTTTTTTTTGGTGATTTGGCTAATATGGAAATGTTTTGCTGATTTCGTGTGAATAAATAATACTATTTTCTAGCCTTCTCAGTAGAGGTGGGAGAAGTTGGAGGGAAAGAGAAAATTCAAAACTCAAAATTTAAAAAGAAAAGAATGTTAAAAATAAATAATGGATTTACTTAAAAAAACAATTTATTAAAAGAAAAAGGTTGAATGGATTCAATAACGTGAGAGAGTACCATAGAGCTGAGCGTTCTCTAGCAGGAAAGCCCCTCACAAAATCATGTCATGCTTATAGTGAAGGGATCACAGAACTAAAGAATATTGAGGTCTGAAAGGACCTTAGAGATTATGTGGTACAAATTCTTCCTTCACTTAACAGAAGTGGAAAAAAAAACTGAAGTGGAAACTGAGGCCTTGTGAAATTAGTTAAAATGACATCTTAAAGATAACTCCAGGAAAAAGAATCCCTATCTCCTGAGTCTAAATTCTCTTTCTCATTATTCGTCTGCATCAGCAAGTATTTACTAAGCTCCTTCTGCAACATGCCAGGCATTGCATCCTGTATCTCTTCCCCTCCTCCCCCATTTCTGTTTTTGTTGTCTACATGTCATGCATTGGAACGGTGAGAAACAAAAAGGATGTTTTGAATGAGTGGGTTTACTTAAGAGGAGTTATGGGTTTAACCAGTTCCAGGTCACATTAGTCAATGGCAGCTGAGCACTGAATTTATGACCATAAACTACATAGAACCACAGAATTTGAGTTTTAAGGCTCCGAGTGGCCCTCTGCTAACCCACACACTGAAAGCATATCTATTCTAACACGTTCAAAATATTGTTGTCCAGGCTCTGACTGAAATGACCCGTCAGTCAAAGATAGGTGAATCTCTGATCCCCGTGTTATTTTATTTTCGAGTTTTTAGTTCATGGGCAAGAAATGTGAAGAGAGAGGAGAGAAAGTGTCATTCATTATGTTGTAGACAAATGCAAATCTCCTTATGGTTATTTTGCCAGGCAGGTTCCCTCTAAAATGTTAAAAGAAGAGGGCAAGCTAGGGAGATTGGTAGCAGTTACTTTCAAGACAGAAGGGGATCTCATTGTAGAGTATCTGGAAATGCTGTAGGGAGAGGTCAGCAGGACTTGGAGTGCATAAACTGTCTCTGTTTCACAGCTATCGCATTGGTGTACCAGAGCCAACATTCAACATCTGGAACTGTTTCTCTCTCAGGTGCTTAAAGAATTCCAGCATTCCTCCATTCAACTACTCAGAGGCCAGCACATAGTAAGCACTTAATAAATACTTGGTGATTGATTGATTGATTAGATAGTACTATGACTCTCCAGGAACAATTCTGAAAACCTTACTTATCAATCAGTCAATCAACAAACATTGATTATCCACTAGTTATGTGCCAAGGACTATGTTAGGCACTGGGGACTCAAACAAAATACAAAAGGAAAATTATCTCTGACTTAAAGGACCTTGAATGTGTTTATACTTACTAGTCATGTTACAGTGCTTGAACAGACCTAAAGTGAAGTGGGCAGTTGGTTTCTGCTCCTTGCAGGTCTTGGAACAGATGTCACAATTCAGATCTGAAGGCATAGGTTCAGATTCCACCTTTGATGCTCCCTGTCTATGTGACTGTGGGCAAGGTCATTTTATTTCTTTAAGAGTCAGTTTCTTCATCTGTTAAAATGACTAGGTTGGATTAGATATCCTCTAAGGTCCCTTCCACCTCTAGATTTATAATATTTTGTGTATAGGACCACTTTTAGGATTTGTAATAATGGGGTTTTATTTCTTGCATTCACTCATTTTTCAGTTGTATCTAACTCTGAGTGACTTCATTTGGATTTTTCTTGGCAAAGATACTTGATTGGTTTGCCATTTCTTTCTCTAGCTCATTTTATAGACAAGGAACTAAGGCAAATAGGGTTAAGTGACTCGTCCAGGGTCACACATGTAGTAAGTGTCTGAGGCCAGATTTGAATTTGTGAAGCTCAGCCTTCCTGATTCCAACCCTAATGTTTTATCCATTTCGTCACCTAGTTGCCCTTTTCTACTAAGGGACCATCTAGATCAGAGGCATCACATTCATTATGCATCCCACAACACTTCTGACTGAGCCTTATTAGAATGTAATTGGGAAATATTTAGCAAAAATAAATTAAAATGTAATAAAGCATAATGCTAATATGTGGTTTTCTAAGTCAATAGGTGATCCACAGGGATCCTTATGTGTGGTTTAGTAGCTCCTATTTTTGAATTTGACGCCACAGGTTTAGATGTTCCCTGAAATCCTTTCTGCCTTTAAACCCTCTGATTCTATGAGAATGGAGGTTAGAGAGGACAAAGTGAGAATGGCAACTGTGAATATAATAATTGGACTGAAGTATGAATGACTGAACACCAACATGGAGCTCATGAAGCAAAGTAGTAGGAGGTAGAAAACCACTTGGGTCACCCATCTTGATTCTGGGAAACATGAAGCGTTGTTGAGGAAGGGTGGGAATTTTTAATTTTTTATTTCCTTTTATTAATTTTTATTATGGGATGGGATAGTTTCTTCTAGTTAGGAGGTGATTGAACTAGCTGAAACCTGTTCCATGGGATGTAAAAATTTACTTAAGGCTTCAAATATTTATTAGATAAGAAGCCAAAAAGAGAACCAAGGCTTCCCAAGTAATTTAACTTGAGGAATGAATTCCACTGACACTGACTCTGGAGGCATGTAAATCTCCCCTTTCAACCCATTGTGAACCCTCTAAATGTAGTTTAATTTATAATTTGACTTTGTTTATCAATAGAGTTGTTTAACTACTGTGAGGGGATGTATGAGATTATTATTCTGTTTAATTTAGTTTATTAAACTTTTATGACATTGAAAGAAGGCTGGGATTAAGAATCTGTATTAAAAAAAACAAACCTCGTAGCCTAAAATAAATTGGGAAATTGCAATATGTAAAAAAAAAAATCACTTCTGTCACTCTGATGTAATCTTTATTTTTTTTTTATATTATAAGAAGCTTTTTAGATTCCTACTGTTTGTTCAGGGGTTATTTTTCTACCCCTCTGAACCTGTGCTTAAGCATAATAAAACTGAGATTTTTACCTCCACAATTGCTATGTTTTGGTAGATCTATTTTGGCAACAGTTATATGCCACATGAACTCAAGAGGGAGATATTTCTACCATAATAACGAGATAGGGCAAACGTCAGATTAGGGCCATTTCTTTGGTGCTGGTGAGAAGAATGGATTGAAGAGGGTAGAGCCCAGACTCAAGGGTACCAGCTGTGACAGTTCTAGTTGTCTCCCCCATTAGAATGTAAGATCCTATTTCTTCCTTCCTTCCTTCCTTCCTTCCTTCCTTCCTTCCTTCCTTCCTTTCTTTCTTCCTTCCTTCCTTTCTTCCTTTCTTCCTTCATTTCTTTCTTTCTTTTTCTTTCTTCCTTTCTTTTTCTTTCTCTGTCTGTCTCTGTCTTTCTGTCTTTCTCTGTCTGTCTGCCTATCTCTATCTCTGTCTGTCTGTCTCTATGTCTCCCTTTCTCTGTCTGTCTCTCTGTCTCTGTCTCTCTGTCTCTGTGTTTCTCCCTTCCCCAGTTTTTATCTCAGTACTTAGCCTGTGCCCAGTTTGCTGATTGATGAATGTAATAGTTCAGATAACAGATAAGACTAGCCAAAAGAAAGAAAGCAAAACTCTAGGGCCAAACTATATGAAGACAGTTTATATTTAAGGTTGGATTCTCTCCTTTTCTGTACAACAACCTTGTATCCTAGGTGCTAGGAAAGGTAAAGGGATTTACTAAGTATCAGACACCAGGAAGAATCTGAAGACAATCTTGAACACAAGTTCTGCTGATTGAGTCCAATATTCCTCCTCCACCTAAGAAACTGCAGTGAGATTTGAAATATCATGGAAACTGGGAGAGAACCACAGACCTAGGAGCATTCATCCATCTGACTCCCCATTTTATATCCCCTAAATATAGATCTGACCATATACCCCCACCACACACACACTTCCTACACATCTTTCCTATAGGATTTGATTTTGTTTTAGATGTGTAATTTCTTTGGCATTAGGAACTGCCAGTGAAGAAATCCCCATCTACCAATGTAAATCGGCACCTAATCTACAACTTAAAGGGTTTCTTGGGGGTCACTAAGAGGTTATGTGACTTGTCCAAGGGTAACAGTTAGTATGACCAGAACCCCTCTCTTTCCAACTCTAATGCAGGCTGCAAGACCATGAAGTCTATCTCACCACTTATAGGATAAAATATAATATTGTTAGACTGGAATTTAAAGGTCTTCAAAGTCTAATGCCCACATACCTTTCTAGTCATGTTTCAGAGTATTCCTTTTCATACACTCTTAATTCCAGAAAAAATGTCTCCTAGACGCTTCTTGTATAAAGCACATTATCTTCTGTCTCTAGTCTAAGCTCTAGAGATTCCTCCCCTACATGATTTGCACTCACTACACCCCTAGCCTGGAGGATTGCTCAGTATTTCCAATTTCCAATTTCCTTTGGTATTAGAAATTTTCTCCAAGAAATCCCTTTGGGCTATTTTAACTAGACTTTGAATTTACTTATTTGTGTATTGTGTCCCTAGATTGTAAACACCTAGAGGGTAAGGATTTTTTTTTTTAATTTATTTTGCCTTTTCTTAGAGTTGAATTGAATTGAATTAAATGGAATTAATAGGTAAAAGAGATTAAGTAAGAGTGCTCAGATTCAAGTTAATAGAGGGTACAAAATACAGTATAAAGAAGATATCCAGAAGGATTGGTCAATAGATCAAAAGAGATAGAAAGGGTTAACAAATGTAAAGAGTTTTGAACACCTTAAAGGACAATATGAATGATAGATGATGATGATGATGATGATGATGATGATGGAGAAAAAGCCATTTTTCTCCAGTGTGCAGAGAGACACATTTATACTTGCTAAGGAACATCTTCCTAGGAGTTATTTAAATATGAAGTGGTCAGCATGGGGGAAGTATTGGGTTGCCCTTTCCCATAATCAATTCATTAATCAATCAATAGGCAAGCATTTATTAAGCATTAACTATGTTTGAGGTATTTTGCTAGGCAGTTAAGAACCTTGCCTCATATTTCAATGAAAAAAAATGGGTATTATTTGAGGAGAACTCCTGATTCTATTCTCCTTTTCATTTCCTATCACCCAGATGCATTCCCCCTTCATCTCCTTCCTCACCCCAGTTTCCCTTGAAGAAGTGCTCCTTCTCCTTCTCGAGGTAAACTGCTCTACACGCACAAGCAATCCCAGCCTTCTCCAACAGGTAGCTCCCTCTATTGTCCCTACTCACTCACTAATATTTAATTGCTTCTTGTCTACTAACTCCTTCCCTACTTAACTTTCAAATGTGTTCATCTCCCCTGGCCTCAAAAACCCTCAATCCTTCTATCCCCACTAGTTATTGTCCCATATCTTTCCTCCCCTTCTCTGATGAAATCCTTGAGAAAGTTGTTTATATTAGATGCTTCCATTTCTTTTTTTCCTCTCAATCTCTTCTATATTCTCAGCAGTCAAGCTTTTGATTTCATCATTCAACTGAAATTGCTCTCTCCAAAGTTACCAATGGTATCTTAATCACCAAATCTTACAGCCTCTCAGAATCCATTTTGACTTCTCTGCAGCCATTTGCCTTGCCAATTAGACTTTTATTGATACTCTCTTCTCTCTAGTTTATTTTTGGCTTCCCCTAACTGTGTGACTGCTCCTTCTTAGTGCCTGGGTCTTCATTTAGAAGAAGCCCAATAGTTAGTTGTGGGTGACCCACGATATTCTATTCTGGGTCCTCCTCTGTTTCCCTCTATATAATTTCACTTGGTGATCTCATTGGCTCCATGGATACAATTATCATTTTTTATGCTAATGATTCTTGAATCTATTTATCTAACCCTAACCTCTCTGCTGACCTCCAATCTCACATCTTTAACTGCCCATTAGACATTTTGAACTAGACATCCCATAGACATCTTAAACTCAATATGTTCAAAACTGAATTCCTTATCTTTCTCTGTTATCTCTTCTCTTCCTGACCACCTTATCATTGTGGAGGACACCACTATTTACCCAGTTGCTCAGCCTCTTAACCTTGGTGTAATAATTGAATCCTTCTCTTTTCTCACCTTTCATATCCAATCAGTGGTCAACTCCTTCCTCTTCTACTTTGAGACATCTCTCATATAATCACCCTTCTGATTCTGAAATTGCATCCTGGTACAGGCCCTCATCATCTTCTGGTTGGTTTTTCTGCCTTAATTCTCTTCCCGTTCCAATCCATTTTCCAATCAGTTATCAAAATGATTTTCCTAAAACACAGGTCTGACCATATCACTTCCTATGTGAGTAGGAATATGTAAATATCACATATCGCTTCCCATGTGAATAGCCACTCCTATTGTCCCTACTCACTCACATCCAGGAGCAAATATAAAACCTTCTGGCTTTTGAAGCCCTTTATAATCTGGTCCTTTTAACCTTTCCAACCTTTTTAATATATTATTCTCTGAATGTATTCCATGATCACTGCAGTGACAATAGCTTCCTTACTATTTCTTGAATGAGACACTCCATCTCCTGAATCTTGGCATTTTCTTTGGCTGTTCTGCACTCCTTTGAGGCTCTCCCTCCTTATCTCTGAATCCCCTGGCTTCTTTCAAGTCTCAGCCAAAGTACCACCTTCACAAGAAGTCTTCCTTAGTGCTACTCCCTAAGATTCTTTCCAATTTATCCTGTAGATATGTTCTTTGTACATAATTGTTTTCATTTCCCCCCACCCCTCCCCATTAGGCTGAGTTCCTTGAGAACAGGGACTTTTTTTTTATTTTGGGGGAAGGAGTTCTCCTCAGCACTTAGCACCATGCCTGGCACATGGTAGTCACTTAATAAATGTTAATTGACTGATTACTATCCCAATATTCCATTTCAGGAAGAAAAACAACAGTGTCAACTTTTTATTGCAGAAACTCTAAATAGAGCCTCAAATAGGGAAAGGCTGCTACTGAGACTGCCTCATAGGTTCTCAATCTGGACGGTTCTGATAGCACTTGTAAGCTTTCACTAGTAAAGAATCTAATAGTTTAGGCCATCATTAGAAAGAATAATCAGTTCAAATAGAAAACTATTGGATGGGTTAGGCCATAACCTTGGATGTGGTCTTTTGACTGAGTCCAAGTTTTATGGAACAAATTCTTTTACTAAGGGGATTTGTTCTGTGAAGTTTGGATTCAGTTAAAGGGCCACACTTGAGGACCTAGAGGGCCACATGTGGCCTCCAGGCCACCGATTCCCCACCCCTCCCTATCTCTCTCACTCCCATCCTGCTCCCTACCTGTATAATAGCTTCCCAGGAAGCAGTTTAGCAGCTTCTCATTGGCTTGCAGGGTTCTCTATCTCCTTTATATGAGGCAGCATCTCTTTTCCCTACCTGTATGTCACCTACCTCTGAGGTCCTGTTGTGTGCTCATTGCTTCAGGGGCCTAAATTCCTATTAATTGCTTTGAATTTGAGTCTGAGATAAGGAGACACATTCAGGAGGGTAGGTAGGAATTCATACCCAACAGTATAAGATAAAAAGATCATTTTTTTTCTTTCTTTTTCCTCTGACAACTGGGGGAGACCGTCCTCTGTACATAAGTAGCAGGGAATAAACTGCAGAGGTAGAAAAAGTAAAAGATCCCCCTCTTCCCCCCCAAAAAGGGAACCTAAGACAAGGTATCCTGAGGGGAAGAGGGGGAGGAAGAAACCAACACACACACACACACACACACACACACACACAGAGCACAGAAATACTCATAGGCACAGAGACATTTACATATAGACAGACATAAACATAGACAGAGAGATAGACATAGAACAAGTAGATTGTAGAGATGGGATAAGTGCTAGCAGTCCTTGAAGTCAAGGACTGAGAGTTAAAATTGTATTTAGTTCAACTGTATTTGAGAGGACTTGAAGGTATGGATAGAAGGACCAGGCAAGCTCAGTTCAATTAATATGTATCTTATCTAGTCCAATACTTGATACAAGCTGTGGATTTAATCTTCATTTCTAATGAGCCAATCAAAGATAGATGTATTCTTTGGAGCTCTGTTCCACTTTTGCTCCAGCAAGTGGCTACTTGTGTCTATTGCTAAACTGAAAGGCCTGGTGGAAAGTGTAATCAGTTAAGCACCACAAGCCTTAGGGAAAACGCCCTTCCTGAAGAGCTGTTGAGGCCAAGTGTTACCATCTTTAGGAAGAGATGAAAGCTCTACTTCTTCATTGGATTTTTACTATTATTGGACAAAATGCCCTTTCAGTTTCATCCCTCGATCCATGGCCTTGGCAGGTGTGTGTGTGTGTGTGTGTGTGTGTGTCTGTGTGTGTGTGTGTGTGTGTCTGTGTGTGTGTGTGTGTGTCTGTGTGTCTGTGTGTCTGTGTGTCTGTGTGTCTGTGTGTCTGTGTGAAAGCAAAGTTAATTCCCGAAACCATTTTCACATTATACTAAAAAACAACTCCAGCAGTATCTCAGCTCAGGCAATCCAGTGCCACCAGAACCAGTTGCAACCCAACCTCTACTGAGGACAATGCAACTAGGTAAGAGCACACTTAGAAAACTGAAGGTGTCACTTAAACCTGAGGAGGGACGTTCTCCTCCAAATCTACAGGAAGAGAGAAAAATGGATTCTCTCTCTCTCTCTCTCTCTCTCTCTCTCTCTCTCTCTGTTTAGATAGATAGTTAGATAGATAGATAGATAGATAGATAGATAGATAGATAGATAGATAGATAGGTAGATAGATAGATAGATAGATAGATAGATAGATAGATAGATAGATAG
>NW_020954577.1:35394503-35414425 GCF_900497805.2 Vombatus ursinus
AGATAGATAGATAGATAGATAGATAGATAGATAGATAGATAGATAGACAGATGGATAGCTGAAAGGATAGAGAGATATATGTATGCATACAGTAAATTAAGATAAAATTTCTTGAGCCAGCTTGTAATGTCATTTCTTATAAAAACTAAGGATCTGGGGGAAAAACACATTTTCTTTTGCAAATCAATATTCCATAAAAGATATACTTCATTGGCTATAAGTTTAGATATTATTCATAAAAAGATTATATATATATATTATATGTATATATAAAGAGAGAGGTACACATACATAATATACACCCACATACAGACATTTATATGTATATGCACACACAGATATAGTTATATGTCTATATAAATATTTATGGATGACATACATTTGTGTATGTATTCATACATAAATATATAGAGACATAGAAGACCGTGTGTATATATGAGTGATTTTTTTCAAATAGTGTAAATGATATGTGACATATTATAATTCTCTTACCTAGTCCAGTATTTTATATAAATTAATACTCTCCAAACACATGGATAGACCAACCAAGTTCCAAAGAAAGTGTATACATACATGCATATACATAAATACTTAAAAGTATATATCTGTATGTCTATTTGTGTACATATATAAAATGTATTTATATATAAATAGATTCTCTCTCTTTTTCTCTCTCTATGTACATATATACAATATATATGTATATGTATGTGTATATATTATATGCCTTTATAAACAGATTACATAAATGTGTACACATATTTATCCATGAATTTTTATAGTTTATATGCACACATGTATGTATGGACATATGTACACATTGCTTTGGAGTTCTGTTGATTCATCTATTTCTTTGGTCTGTACATGGAGGATCAGTTTACATAAAGTATTGGACTAGGGAAGATTAAACACACATGTCATATATCATATAACCTATTTAAAAAAAAGTCACTCATACACTCAATTTACTTTCTATGTCTACATATGGATACATCTATCTAATCTATCTATCTATCTATCATCTATCTATCTATCTATCTATCTATCTATCTATCTATCTATCTATCATCTCTCTGCCAGTTCTTAGTCTGTTCATTTCTCTCCTATATATATATGGATAGTGTCCGTTATATCACATACTAGGTCAGATAGAATACAGTTCACATACTTCATATGTAATAAGAAGTGCATGTTATATATAAAATATTCTATCACTTGAATACTCTCATATATATGTGTGTGTGTACACACTCAGTTTTATCGATATGTGTATGTGTATATGAATGCATGCATATATGTATATGTAGAAATGTATACCTCTGTCTACCTACCTGAGAAACTCACTTAATCTTTCAGTGACCCAGATAACTATAAAAACAAGATTCATACTATGATGTATATACATACATACACACACACATGTGTGATGTGTGTGTGTGCATATGTGTATTTAGCACAAATAGCACAATTAGTAAATCCTTCTATTTTATCAGTCTTGCATTGTATAGTTGGGATAGAGCACTGAATTTGGAGTCATGAAGACTTGGGCTCAAACTCCCCCTTTGACAACTTTCAGGATACATAACCCTGGGCAGGTGATTTAAACTTTGTGCCTAAATTTCCGGACAAGGTGGCTTCTGAAGCCTCTTCGAACTCTAAATATACGATCTCTATTACAATGCTCTATGTTGTATTGAGAGAGAAATGCATTATATACCATTATGTAACTAACCAACATCAGTTTTATTGGATTTTGAAATTGTAATAATAATAATGTACGTCCTTCTGACAAACTAGCACCTCAAAAAACGTAATTTAAAAATGATTAAAGGAGTTTGCAGTATTAGTTGCCTGCATGAGCAATTGCCAACATTAGAGCAGTCATGTGATATTGGCAAGTTAAGAAGTTATTCATCTATCCCATTTAGAGAAATGAACCAAGGCAATGAGTGAATCTTGGGGCTGATTGTCTTTCAAGGTAGAAGAAACAGGTGGAGAGTACTAGTGGGAGACAACCCAGGCTGAGACATGCTGGGAGCGTGCTGCTCTTGGATACTGGTCAAGCTAAAATGTATTCTTGCCGGGGGAAATCACAAAGCTTTTTAAAACACAATTGAATGAAAACAAGATGATATTTTAAGAGGAAATGCACAAAACAAAAAGCTGATTTTTAAAAGTCCCTTGTTCATCAACTAGAATGCCATGTTGTTGTTGTGGTAGTGATTGTGGTTGTTATTTTCATTCACTTTCTCTCCCTCTACCTCTTTTTTTAAAAATTCTGATACCATTAGGAAGTCAAAAGGGAGAATCATGAATGTCCACTCTAGGAACTGTCTTGAAATAATTGACTAGTCTATGAAAATATAATAATTACTACTCATCCCATGGCAAGTTAGAGTCTTTATGATGTGGAAAGCTTTCTTCCTTTTTATCTCTCTCTCTTAGAATCCTTGTTTTACTTCAAGATGCCTCCCAAGTACCACCTTTGGCGGGAACATCCCCCCCTCCCCAGCCCCAGAACCCCAGCTCCAGCTGCTAGTGCATTCCTGTGTAAAGGCTACTAAATCATACATAAGGATCCTTGGGGATATTACATTGTCTTAGAAAACTACAAATTAAAATCATCGATGTCATATTATATTTTAATTACTTTGTTAATAATTTCCCAATTACATTTTAATCTGGTCCTACAGCACCCCAAAGTTTTGATGGTTATTTGCCATAGTGGCATGTGAGTTAAACAACTCTGGGAAGATGCATGAAATAAAATAGATTGTTGAAGGAGAGTAAATGATGAAGACCCATCTCTATTAATTGTACCCTCTTAATCATTTTAAAAATTGATTTCAGACTTTTCCAGTAGTGTCTGCATGTCAGATGTTGAATCCAGTACTAATATCTGCATTCAGATCACCTCTACAGAGACAATGGCCAAGACCTTGTCTGGGGAAGTAGAAGTCTGGAGATGCTTTCTACCATGGACAACTCCCCCCTTCACTCACTTCACAGTCCAGCCAAATTGTTTTACACCTGTCACCCTTCCTTGCCATTCTATTGCTTGCATCTTTGCCTTGATATAAGCTGTCATTCATCCTCAGAATGCCCCAGCAGAGTCCTGCTTCCTTTCCTCTGCCTCTTAGGATATGATGCTTACCTAAAAAGTCAGTTCAAGGACATCTGGGAAAACAATCCTGATTGTGAAAGTGCTTTCCTCAAATTATCAAACATTTACTTATTTGTTTATATGTTGTCACTACTCCCTCTAGCAGAAGGCAGAGACAGTTTTATATTTATGTCATATACCTAGTCCATAGAACTGACTTCTATACACTCAAATATTCAAATGGATCTGTGATCCCAGTGAATTCAAATGTTTTTCCCAAAGAAAAAGATCACAAATCATCCATGCCTACCCATCCTGAATAACTCTTATCCATGTCCTTCCATGGGTTCCCCACAGCAGATGCACCCAATGTGCTGGGGGCTGTCCTAACTCATAGGTTCACCACAGGGGATCCACCCAATGTATTGGGAGCTATCTGAACTTTCTCCTGACTTCACAAGAATATCTTATGCATAGTAGATGCTTAATGTACTTTTACTGATTCAAACTCTATTGCCTGTAACTGACACCAAATACTTTAATCCCGTCCCAAGTTGAATATAGACAAATATATTGTGAAGAAATTTTGGGTCTGAGCATACATTTCCTGACAATGGGATCACATTTACCCTAAGGGCCATGGAATCAGGAACATGATCTTTTTTTTTCTTTTTTTTTTTCTTTTGGTGAGGCAGTCGGGGTTAAGTGACTTGTCCAGGATCACACAGCTATTAAGTGACAAGTATCTGAGGCCGGATTTGAACTCATGTCCTCCTGATTCTAAGGCTGGAGCTCTAACTACTGCACCATCAAGCTGCCCCTGGAACATGATCTTAAGACCACAGATTTAGAACTAGAATGCGCCCTAGAGGTCATTAACTCTCCCATTTTAGAGGTAGGTTAATGGAGATCCAGGAAGGGATAACGATACAGCAAGTAAATACCAAAAGTCAGGTTTGAATTCAAGTTTTTCTGACTTTGAATCTAATGCCCAGGCAGCAGCTACATCCCACTGCTTTGAATAAGTGGTTGGAGAATTCTCAGGATACTATAATTTTTAATTCAGGGCTGGGGACTAAATGTTTAATTGGACAGGCTGGAATTAAGACAGAACATGGTTGTAGGTAGTACTTAGGTGACATGTCTGACAAGTAGGAATCATGAAAGATTATTGATGCAAGACAGACTTGAAACAGTCTCAGGAGTATTGTAGGAGGCTTCCAGTGAACCTGATGATGGTGATGATGATAACTCAGTCAATCAGTCAGTCAATGAACTTTTATTAAATTATTACTATGTGCCAAACACTGTGATAAATGCTGGGGATATGAAGAAAGGTAAAAGACAGTTCCTGTACTCAGGGAGCTCAGTCTAACATGGGAGACAACATCTAAAGGATAAATTTGAAATCAGCAACAGAGGGAAAGCATTAAAATGAAAGCATATCAGGAAAGGCTTTCGGTAGAAGATAGGATAGCTGAGACTTGAAGGAAGCCAGGGAAGCCAGGAGGCAGGGATGGAGAGGGAAAGCATGGGGAGTAACCACAGAAAATGCCTAGGGTCAGAAGACAGAGAGTCTCGTTCTAACCACAATGTTTTACAAAGCACTTTGCTAATGTTATCTCACTTGATCCTTATAACAAACCAACAGGATAGGCATTAATTGTATGCTCATTATGTAGATAAGGAAAACAAAGATTTGAGAGGTTAAATGACTTGCCAAGTCTGAAGAGAGATTTGAACCCATGTTTCCTTAACTTCAAGGTTACACCTTCCTCTTATAATCAGACAGGGACACATGAAATAATAATTTAACTTGGGTAGCTTAGATCAGAGGGTATAAGGACCCCAGAATTAGAAGGGGGGAAAGAACCAACAAGCATTTATTAAGCACCCACTGTATGCCAGACATGGTGCTTCACACCTTGCTGGCACTATTGTTAATCCTATTTTAGAATTGAGGAAATTGAGACCAATAGAGTTCAAGTTACTTGTCCAGGGTCACACAGCTGCTAAGTGTCTGAGGTTGTATTTGAACTCAGAGCTTTCCAACACTATCCACTGCACTACCTAACTGTTAGAAAAGACCTCAAAAATCATGATGGCCAAGCCTCATCCTTAAAGATCATGACTCTAAATCCCAGAAAGAAAGGGAATTGCCTGACTCATCCAAGCAGTTAAACTGTGGCAGCAGGATCCTCTCAGGAGGACCATCTGCTGAGGCATGAATTAGGAAGCCTTTTAAATTTATTTTTGTCAGTGAAGTGTGCACACCCACCTAGGAAAGCATGACTCCCTGAACCATCCCCAGTGTAAGGGAAAATCAAAAGTTGTAGTTTACCTTTCTGGATGCATTTCTCTAGAATAAAGTCACAGAGAGCAAATAGTCAAAATCCCATTCCCCAGTTAGTTATATTTCAGAGATATGACTTACAATCCTTAAAAATGAAAATCTGCCACTCAAGGTGTCATCATTACATGAAAGGAAGGACAGGGGAACTGCAAAAAGATAGTAGATTTGGAGTTTACAAATTCCACTCGCAGAAATACAAGCAATGGCGTCCCTGATCTTCATACCTGCAAGAACACCAGGCAGAAAAGCTTCCGATGTTTTTAAAGCAGACACTGATTTTCCTCCTCCATCTATTGCATTTGCTACTTTGGAGCATTTTGCAGAAAATGATTGCTTTTGAAGGCTATGGTGAGTTTGGGGATTGGAATTCTTTCTTGTAACACCACTCCTGAAGAGCTTGGCCCCGGGGATTCTTGCAAACAATCGGTGCCTGCTTCACAAAGGATTTTCTGATACTCTCCCAGTCTATTAACATGCCACATCTTCAGCTTTATCACCACATGAGATCATGTTTCCAATAATGTCTTTGGGATGAATTTGAATTCATCAGCCTTGAATTTAATTACATTATGTAAACTAGAAAATGTCTCTAGTAGGCTTTGAGGGAATTCGGGCATTCACAGGGCAATTGCTAACCTCTGTTTTGGTTAAAACATTTGCATTTTGATAAATCCATTCAGCAGCGTACAGCATTTATTGATCTTTGTCAGGAACTTATTTTCATCATAGTAGACTACATTTATCTTTTCCATAAATGTTTATAAAACTTTGCAAAAGGTATCTCTGCTTTCATTCCACATCCTTCCCAAATGCATCATCAAGCACCTTGGGCTGAAGAAGGGAAGGGAAAGAGGTGAAAAGCTAGCCCCTCTAATACACTGAGACTGAAGTTATCGCAATGATGGTAGTCATACCTGGGATAAAAGGATATTCTTGAACACACACAGCAAAATGGTTTTTACAACAATCAGACCCAGAAAGAGAAAATGTGGGAGATTGTGGCTTCCCAACTTCTTATCCATTACAAGTGGTCTCCCATATCTGGCATGTAAATCTATCTCATGTCTATTCCTTGGATCTTTCCTTGAAAGCACAGCTAAGGTGCCATCTCCTACATGTAGTCCTTTTCCAGCTCTCCCAAATTTTATATTCCTTCCAGGACAGAGGTGTGCTCATAAATGTTTAACAACCCACTCTTGCAGCTAGGTAGTTCAGTAGATAGAGTGCTAGGCCTAGACTCATCTGTTTGAGTTCAAATCTGGCCTCAGGTACTTATTTAACTGTGTGACCCTGGGTAAGTCACTTTACCTTGTTTGCCTCAATTTTCAAATGAGCTGGAGAAGGAAATGGCAAACCATTCCAGTATCTTTGCCACGAAAAGCCCAATGGGATCACAAAGATTTGCACATGACTAAAATGACTGAACAACAACAAAAACCAGTTCTCAAAAAATATACACAGGACACATTTTAAAGTTTATTCTTCATTGATAACATTTTGCCCATCACTTTTTAAAGTCTAGATAATCACCAAAACAATAAATCAAACACTGATGTGTAGCATTTGTTGATTTTGGAGGGATGCTTACAGAGTATATTTTAGGATGGACTTTCACTACCTGAGCAGGTAGGAACTAGCCCTAGCACAAACTCCCCTAGGAGAAAGTGACCAAATTGAGGACCCGGGCTGTTTGGATTTGGGGTTTTGTAATGCTGACACTTAGCAGAGCACCTCACATGCAGTAGACAATAAGACACATGTGAGAAACAAACGAATGAATGAACATATGAATGAATGAATCTATAAGATTTTGTCACCAAGGTCCTTTCAGGTGAAATGAACAAGGTTTTCATCCAGTGCACACATTGCAAAGTCCTCATTTGCAAAGAAAACCCGAGTTACTCAGATTCAGGTGTGGTTTGTTGAAAGGACTGCTTTTGCCTCTGTTTACAAGGTAGATCTGAGAAGAACCTCCCACCAAGACATCTGCTTTTGCACTAGCTATTAGAGAAAAAAAATATATCACCAGATTTTTACTCATTCCTGTGATAACCCCTTTTCCCACCAACAAGCATATATCACAGATGCTACAACAACCTGAAAGTGCTAGCCGATGAATGCAGGGACAAGAAAGAGATTTTCATTCTCCTATCTCACATGGGTAATATAATCACTGCACCACTGTACAGTCAATCAGTTAAGAGTTTTCTCTACCTGTACTTAACGACAACCTCACAGAGAAACAATTTTGATTAGGGGGATGGCTAACTTAAAAACAAACTTCCTTCCTTCATTTTTCCCCTCCCTTCCTCCCTTCCTTCTTTGTTTCCTTCCTTCTTTTCTCTGCATAAGGAACTCCCAGTGAAGAAACTCTCTCTCCCAGTGAAGATTATCTCCTGCTCTGCACTGTATAATATTACAAATTTTCCTGGGCCACTAAGGCTTTCACTGACTTTCTCAGGGTAACACAGTTTGTAGGTTTCAGAGGTGAGGCTCTGAGGCCAACTCTCTAACCACTGGACACACTGCCTCTGCTCCCTTCTCTGACAGTTAAATAAACAGACCTGGAGTACACTTCCCTTAAACCTGTAAACTTGCAAGGTGTGACTCATTTTGGGCAAAGTCAATAAATGAGTTGGTGAGTAAACGATCTTGGCAGCCCGCTATTTTATAAACAGCCAGCTAACCTAAGCAAACATATTGTTATGAAAAAACTAGTTTTACTTAAACAAAGTCACTGTCTGGTACACAGTCTGGTATGTTAGTATACGCAGCTCAAGATTCTATTAATATCTTTCCTTTTCTGAAGGCAACAACCCTGCCTGGTTTCAGTTTGCCGAGGGAAATCTCTCCTACAGAAAACCATGTTGGTTAAGGAAGTAGGACCTCAGCTCTACTCTGCTGGCTGATATACATATCATTTGGAAACAGGACCACAGAATTTTGAGCCTGGAGCAAAATAAATCCATGAAAGTGATTGCTCATGGAAAATATTAATAATGGCCTATTAACTGGATCCCACTGCTGCTTCCATAGTACTCAAGAAAAACTGTACAAGTTCCTTTCTCTATGCCATATTTGAAAATTTGAGGTAGAGATGCTCACAGATGCACTTTTTGTCCATAAAATACCTCTTCATGGTTCATTGTTGTGCTTAGGATCACAGATGATGAGAGATAGAATGCCCTTTTCAATAGCTCTCACTGTGTCATTATCTCCATCAGGGGGTCTATATAAAACATTTTAAAATTTATATCATCTTCATTAGTCTGGAGAATATATTTCATTAATGTGAATAGTTCCTTCAATAAAATACATCATAAACCCCCTTTATGCCTTCCTCTTCTGTATGATTCTTGCCTAGGTCTACCCACATATCTATGGCCATCCTCATGTTCCTTTCTTGTCTTCAATGTACCAGTATACCATGTAGGCTGGGGACCTATCATATCTCATTCTCAGTACATGATTGGCTTACCTCCTGTTCTGCTCACACAACATTAATACCGTTTTCATGCCCCTTTATGCACGACCATACTAAAAAATGCTGCAGGTTCCACTCACCCACCCATCTCGCATCTTTGAGCAATTTATAATTCTGAAGTTTTGTTCAATAATCCTAAACTACTCATTCACTTCATCCTTCAAGATATTTCAAACTGTTACGCCCAACAGAAATTTCTCCTAAGGTAAAAATATCACTATAACGATGCTTGTCGACGTGTTCCATTTCTTGCCTGTTTGTTCTCCCATTTTCATCTGCAAATACTCTTGTGGATTATCTGGTTTAGTTGGTCATATCTGAATCGATGTGGACCTTTCTTCATCTACTTTCACTTTCTTCGTTAAGAGATATTGCTCGTGGGCTTCCACGGTCCTCCTCCAGATTTTTCATAAATGGGCTGATACTCTAAATGTTTATTATCCTCCATAGCTAGGCCCTTCTGTTTGGCAAGAACATGAAGTATTTACTCATCGAGGCCATTCGGGGATTCAGTCGGAACTCCTCATTGTGGCAACTGTTTCACGTATTTTATTTTCCAAAAGGATGGTGATAGATTCAATATATTTATACTAAGCCATATCCCATTTTAAGTCTTCTTTTCTAAAAAAAAATAACTAGAAGATAAGATGATCACTATCTTTAATTATCTGAAGGTCTGTCACATGGATTAAGGATTAGGCTTTTTCTGTTTGGTCCCAGATAGCAAAATGGGAGGAATTGGTCAAAGGCTCAAAGAGAAATATTTAGGAAGAATATAAGAAAAGATCTCTAATCATTAAAGCTATTCCAAAGTGGAATGGGCTGCCTCTGGAGGTGATGAATTCTTCTGTGTCAGTGATCATCAATCAAAGTCTGGATCATTACTTTTGGGTAGAGCTATAGAGGGACATTCTGTTATTTGAACTGTCTTTTAAAATAAGTACTGCTAGAATTGATTTAATTGCATGTACTATCTTCTCAAGTTTATTTCTTCTGATCAGGTTTATTTTTTTGTTTGTTTGTTTTTGTTTTTAGGTTGACCTTTGCTCAAGCCAGGTAGTAATCTGATTACACACAGATAGCTGGTTTTGAAGTTATTACAGTGTGTATAATAGTTCATTTTCCATTCTATTACTATAGTTGCATTTTTCCTTGGTATTCTAATTTATTTTATTTTTAATTCATGGAAAAACAAGCATTTACATAACATAGTACAATAAAAAAGCTGATTGCACATGAAACTGCAAATCTACTATTCACAACTTGCTATTCCTTTCAAATATACAACAAAATTATCATGTAAGTCCCCCTCCCTTTTTTCCTCCCTCCCCCTGAGCTAGATAACTACCATTAGAAACAAATAGGTACACACATATGTACGTACGTATGTATGTACTTATATATATATATACATATATAAGTATTCAATATCAGTTCTTTCTCTGAATGCAGATAGTTGCATTTATACACACACATACATACATAAACACATACATGCACACAAACATCTTTCTGATCATGAGGTTCTATATTTAGCTAAGTTGGCCTCAGAGGATTTGATGTGGAATGCAGGGTGAAGGTGTACTTTAATGAAGGTGAATGGGGAGGAGAAAAACATGGTGATTGGCACATAGGCAATATTTTTTAAATGATAAGACACTCATGCATTCTTGGACATAAGCCAGGCCCAGAGACAAATGGTAAATGCATAGGATTCTGACTAGGAAGTGGGAGACATGTTCAAAGCAGAACAATAACAGGAGTTTAAGCCGTTCTCCAGAGTTGCGAAGTGGAGCAGAGGTAAATGAGAGGGGCTAGATTTGTCAGAGTCTCCAGCATTCTGCCTCAATCTAGGGCCCAGTTAATAACTTTCACCTCCCTATCCAGTAGTAGAGGAGGATTTGGGGAATGTGAGTACCTGAACTTTTGAGTTTTGGTTTGCCTGCTGATAAATAAAGTCCCTATACGCTGAATGAAGAATACCTTTCCCTACTTGGAGAGCCGAGAAAATAATAGAAGAATCATTCCAACAGAACAGAGTATACCAAAACAATACAAGTGACTGTATAAATACATCAGGTCAAAAGAGAATGGAGTGACAGGCAGCACCAGAGGAGAAAGGAAGAGCAAACCCCCAAAATTCACAACAATGTCCAAGAGGAGAGGCCAATGTGGGGCAAGGTCTGGGATTCAGGCTAGAAGGGGGTTAGTGTTGGATACTAGATGGTAGTCTGTGAAAAACAAAAATAAAAGGTTCTATTTGCTGGGCATAAGTGCACTATACATACAGTGATGTCTTACTCATTCATAAATTCAAATACATCATGACATATTGGATAGAATGCTGAGTTTGGAGTCACATTAAATTGGTTTAAATTGCTGCCTTTGACAACTAACTAGATGTCCGACTATAGGGAGGTTAAAAGTATCTGAGAACTCAGTTTCCTTAATGGTGTGATCTTCTGACTTATAAAAACTCTTCTAACCTGATTCCTTCCTACATTTCCAATCTTCTGACTCTACTCAACTCCATGTACTCTGTGATCCAGTGACACTGATCTCCTTTGTATTCCTCACCCAAGGTGCTCCATCTTTAGATTCTGGGCATTTTCACTGGCACTACCCCATGCTTGGAATTTTCTTCCTCCATTTTGTGCCCTCTGTGGATTCCTTCAAGGCCCAACTAAAATCCTATCTTCTGCAAGAAGATTTTACTATTAGCATAGTGTGTGGCACATAGTAAGAAATTAAAAAATGCTTATTTTCTTCCTTACTCACTTTCCAATCTTTCTTAACTTCTTCTATTGGTTATTTCCAATTTTCCCTGTGTAAGTCACATTTGTAAATAGTTGTTTGTATGTGACTTTTATAGAGCAGGGAGTTTCATGGTTTGTTTTTGCTTCTCTAGTGCTTAGGATATGACCTAACACACAGTAGCAACTTTATGGAACTTTATGAATGGTTGTGGACTGATTGAACTTGAGATGCTAATATCAGTAGTCTCTATGTCTAAGGGTGTCTACAGGATGCAAGTCTATGTAAAGCACTTTGAATACTTTGAAGCACTAGATAAATGTCAGTTGTTATTATTTAAAAACAAAACCATAGAGAGTTCTGCTCTAGAGCCAAGATGACAGAGTAAGAAGTCCCTCTTAACATCCCTTATTAACCTCTGAAAGCCGAGAAAATATCACCCCAGGAAAAAATTCTGGGATAGCTGAACTAGAAGAAAGATGGGGTGCAGCAGTCCAGTAGCCCAGGTAGCTTGAGGGATTAATGGGAATAGCCCTTCTTGCCCTGGGGGAAGGGGAGCAGTACAGAATGGAAGGCGTCCCAGCAAGCTAGTGGACAGCCCCACCTCAGCATACCAGGAGGAGATCCTGAAACCCAGGTGATAGAGCAGGCAAACACCAACATCAGAACCCCCAAGTGCCTCAGGGAGGGTGGGGGAAGCTGTGGAAACTAGTTCAGAAAACCACCAGGTGATTTGACATTCTACAGCAACCAGATCCCCAATGCCTCAGCAAAACTAAAGGAAGCAGTGCTCTAAGAGGCCCCAGGTGGATAAATATCCTGCAACATCCATCTGAAAGGAGCTGAAGAAAGTGAAAGGAAGGGAAGGCCAGGGTAAGCAGTCAACTTCAAGGCGCCACACTACCCAACCCTACCCCAGAGTTCCAGTGTTGCTAATTCCAGCCCAATACCAGGTAAGCTGCCAGAGCCCTACAGCCTCCAACTGCCAACATTGGAGGCTCCAGCACACAAAGCCAGTGACCAGGCCCTAGGCTCCCAACACAAGAAGCTTGGGTCAGTGCCCTCTACTCCCCAGAAGGAGAGCTCAATCTCTTTAAAGGCCAGGAAATAAGCAAACATCATGAGCAAAAAAAAAAAATAATAATAAAAATGCACAATAGATTCTTATTATGGGAACAGTGAAGATAAAGGCAGAAATTCTGAACAGGACAACATTGTCAACAAACCTACATCTGGAACCTCAAAAGGAAATATGAACTGGTCTGAAGCCCAAAAAGCCTTCTCAGAAGAGCTCAAGAAGGATTTTAAAAGTCAAATGAGAGAAGTAGAAGAAAAAATGGGAAAAAAAATGAAAGGTATGCAAGAGAGAGTCAATATCTTGGAAAAGTAAGGATAAAAAAATAACTACAGAAAATAAGTTCTTAAAAATATAATTGACCAACTGGAAAAAAAAAGTACACTGAAGAAAACAAGTCCCTAAAAATACAATTGGCCAAATGGAAAAGGAGGTACAAAATGTAATAGAAGAAAACAATTTGTTAAAAATTGGAATTGGGCAAATGGAAGCTAATGACTCTATGAGAGAGTAAGAATCAGTCAAACAGAAACAAAATAATGAAAAAAAAAGGTGAAAATGTAAAATACCTCATTGGTAAAACAGCTGACGTGGAAAATCGATCTAGGAGAGACAATTTAAAAATTATCGGACTACCTGAAAATCACGATGAAAAAAAGAGCCTGGACAGTATCTTTCAGGAAACCATAAAGGGAAACTGCCCTGAAGCCCTAGAACCAGAGGGTAAAATAGCCATAGAAAGAATCCACCTATTACCTCCTGAAAGAGATCCCAAATTGAAAACACCAAGGAATATAGTAGCCAAATTCCAAAATTACTAGGTCAAAGAGAAAATACTGCAAGCAGCCAGAAAGAAACAATTTAAATATCATGGAACCACAGTCAGGACTACACAGGATCTTGCAGCTTCTACATTAAAAGACCGTAGGGAGTGGAATATGATATTCCATAAGGCAAAGGAGCTTGGATTGCAGCCAAGGATCAACTACCCATTGAAAATGAGCATGATCTTTCAGGGGAGGAGATGAATATTCAATGAAATAGGGGACTCCCAAATGTTCCTGATAAAAAGACCAGAGCTCAACAGAAAATTTGATCTTCAAATATAAGACTCAAAAGAGACATAAAAAGGTAAATGAGACAGAAAGAAACAACACGTTATTAATAAGGGCAAACTGTTTATATCCCTATAAGGGAAGATGGCACTTGTAACTCTTGAGAACTGTATTGTTATTATACCATGTTTAAGGGGTATACATGAAAGGGGTGGGTATAAGCTGACTTTGATGTAATGATAAAAAAATCTAATCAAGTGGGTTAAATGGATCCAAGTAAGTAGATTAATCTGATCTAAGAAAATGTACTGAGAGAAAAAGGAAAGGAAGAGGCAAACAAGAGTAAATTATGTTACAGCTAAAGGCACAAAAACCTATTATGGTAGAGGGAAAGAAGGGAGGGAGACGAGTATTATTTGAACCTTACTCTCATCAGATTTGGCTCAAGGAGGGAATAACATAATCAGTTAGATATAGACATCTAACTTACCCTATAGGCAGTAGGAAGGAAAAAGGGAAAGAAAAGGAAGGGGGGATAGAAGGGAGGAAAGAAGTAGTACGGGTAAAGGGGAAGAAAAGGGAGTAGCTAATAGAAGGGAGGCAGAACTGAGGGAGGCCACGGTCAAAAGCAAAACACAAGTGAGGGGGGAAAGGGAGAAAGAAACACATAAACAGGGGGAAATAGGGTGGAGAGAAAGACAGATAGTAATCTTAACTGTGAATGTGAATGGGATGAAATCTCCCATAAAACAGAAGTGGATAACAGAATGGATTAAAAACCGTAATCCTATAATATATTGTTTACAGGAAACACATTTGAAACAGAGGGACACACACAGGGTAAAGGTAAAAGGCTAGTGTAGAATATATTATGCTTCAGCTGAAGTGAAAAAAAAAAGAAAAAAAAGCAGGGGTAGCAATCCTGATCTCAGACAAAACAAAAGCAAAAACAGATCTTATCAAAAGAGGTAAGGAAGGAAACTACGTCCTGCTAAAAGGCACCATAGGCGACAAAGTAATATTACTAAACATATATGCACCAAATGGTATAGCATCCAAATTCTTAAAGGAGAAGTTCAGGGAGTTACAGGAAGAAATAGAAAGCAAAACTATACTAGTCAGGGACCTCAACCTCCCCTTCTCTAAACTAGATAAATATAACCATAAAATAAAGAAGAAAGAAGTTAAGGAGGTCAATAGAATATTAGAAAAGTTAGTTATGGTAGACCTCTGGAGAAAATTAAATATACTTTTTTCTCAGCAGTACATGGCACCTACACAAAAATTGACCATATGCTAGGGAATAAAAACCTCACAATCCAATGCAGAAAGGCAGAAATATTAAATGCATCATTTTCAGATCATGATGCAATAAAAATTATATGTAATAAAGGGCCATGGAAAGATAGACTAAAAATAATTGAGAACTAAATAATCCAATCCTAAAAATGAATGGGTCAAACAACAAATCATAGAAATAGTAAATAACTTCATTCAAGAGAATGACAATAATGAGACAACATACAAAAACTTATGGAATGCAGCGAAAGCAGTTCTTAAGGGAAGTTTTACATCTCTAAATGCTTACATGAATTAAATAGAGAAAGAAGAGATCAATGAATTGGGCATACAACTAAAGAAAAATTAGAAAAAGAACAAATTAAAATCCCCAATTAAAGACCAAATTAGAAATATGGAAAACCAAAAGAGAACTTAATTAAATTGAAATTAAGAAAACTATTTAACTAATAAATAATACTAAGAGCTGGTTTTACCAAAAAAAAAAAAAAACAAAAAACAAACAACAACCAGTAAAATAGATAAACTTTTGGTTAATTTAATTAAAAAAGAAAGAAAGAAGAAAACCAATTACCAGTATCAAAAATGAAAAGGGTGAATCCACCACCAAGGGAAAGGAAACTAAAACAGTAATTAGAAACTATTTTACCCAACTGCATGCCAATAAATTTGACAATCTTAGTGAAATGGATGAATATTTACAAAAATATAAATTGCCCAGATTAAGAGAAGATGAAGTAAAATACTTAAATAGCCCTATCTCAGAAAAAGAAATTGAATAAGCCATTGATGAACTCCCTAGGAAAAAAATCTCAAGGGCCAGATGGATTTACAAGTGAATTCTATCAAACATTTAAAGAACAATTAATTCCAATACTATGTAGATTTTCTGGGAAAATGGGTGAAGAAGGAGTCTTACCAAATTCTTTTTATGATACAAATATGGTGCTGATACTAAACCAGGAAGAGTCAAAACAGAGAAAGAAAATTATAGACCAATTTCCCTAATGAATATAGATGCAAAAAAATTAAACAAAATATTAGCAAATAGATTAAAGCAACTTATCACAAGAATAATATGCCGTGACCAGGTAGGATTTATACCAGGAATGCAGGGCTGGTTCAATATTAGGAAAACAATCAGCCTAATTGATCATATCAACACCAAAACTAACAGAAACCACATGATCATCTCAATGGATGCAGAAAAAGCTTTTGACAAAATACAACACCCATTTCTATTAAAAACACTAGAGAGCAGAGGAATAAATGGAGTCTTCCTTAAAATAATAAGTAGCATCTACCTAAAACCTTCAGCAAGCATAATATGTAATGGGGACAAGCTAGAAGCATTTCCAATAAGATCAGTGGTGAAACAAGGATGTCCATTATCACCACTGTTGTTCAATATCATACTGGAAATATTAGCTTTAGCAATAAGAGAAGAAAAATAAATTGAAGGTATTAGAACGGACAAAGAAGAAACAAAGCTATCACTCTTTGCAGATGATATGGTGATATACTTAGAGAATCCTAGAGAATCAAGTGAAAAACTACTTGAAATAATAAACAACTTTAGCAAAGTTTCAGGTTATAAAATAAACCCACATAAGTCATTGGTATTTCTATATGTTACCAACAAAGCCCAATGGAAAGAGATAGAAAGAGAAATTCCATTTAAACTTACTGTCGACATTATAAAATATTTAGGAGTCTACCTACCGAAACAAACCCAGGAACTATATGAACACAATTACAAAACACTTTTCACATAAATAAAGTCAGATCTAAATAATTGGAAAAACGTCATTTGCTCATGGGTAGCCGAGAAAATACAATAAAAATGACAATTCTACCTAAGCTAATTTACTTATTCAGTGTCATAACAATCAAATTACCAAAAAAATTATTTTATAGAGTTCGAAAAAATAATAACAAGACTCATTTGGAAGAACAAAAGTCCAGAATATCAAGAGACTAACGAAAAGAAATGCAGGGGAAGGTGGCCTAGCCATTCTAGTTCTTAAAATGTATTATAAAGCATCAATCATCAAAACTGCTTGGTACTGGCTAAGAAATAGAGTGGTGGATCAGTGGAATAGGTTAGGTAAGCAAGACATTGTAGTCAATGACTATAGTAATCGACTATTTGATCAACCCAAAGATCCCAGTTTCTGGGATAAGAAATCACTCTTTGAAAAAAAAAACTGCTGGAAAAACTGGAAAAGAGTATGACAGAAACTAGGCATAGAATAAAATCTCACACCATATACTAAAATAAAGTCAAAATGGGTTCATGATTTATATACATAAAGGTCGATACTATAAGCAAACTGGGAAAGCAAGGAATAGTTTACCTATCAGATTTATGGAGAACAGAAGAATTTGTGACCAAACAGGAGATAGAGAACATTACAAAATGCAACATGGATAATTTTATTTATTTTAAATTGAAAAGTTTTTGCACAAACAAAGCGAATACACTAAGATTAGAAGGAAGGTAGATAATTTGGAAAGAATTTTTACAACCAGTGTCTCTGATAAGGGCCTCATTTCTAAAATGTATAGAGAGTTAAGTTAAATTTATACGAATATAGGTCATTCCCCAATTGATAAATGGCCAAAGGATATGAGTAGGCATTTTTCAGATGAAGAAATTAAAGCCATCTATAGTTATATGAAAAATACTCTAAATCACTGTTGATTAGAGAAATGCAAATCAAAACAACTCTGAGGGACCACATCACACCTATCGGATTGGCCAACATGACAAAACCGGAAAATGAGAAATATTGGAGAAGATGTGGGAAAATTGGAATACTAATGCATTGTTGGTGAAGTTGTGAAATGATCCAACCATTTTGGAGAACAATTTGGAACTATGCCCAAAGGGCTATAAAAACGTGCATACCCTTTGACCCAGCAATAGCACTTCTAGGGCTGTATCCCAAAGAGATCATACAAATGGGAAAAGGACCCACATGTACAGAAATATTTATAACAGCTCTTTTTGTGGTGGCAAAGAATTGGAAATTAAGAGAATGCCCATCAATTGGGGAATGACTGAACTAGTTGTGGTATATGACTACAATGGGATATTATTTTTCAATAAGAAATGATGAGCAGGCAGACTTCAGCAAAATCTGGAAAGGCTTGTATGGCCTGATGCTGAGTGAAGTGAGCAGAACAAGGAGAATGTTGTACACAGTAACAGCTACGTTGTGCGATGACTAATATTGATAGACTTTGCCCTTCTTAGCAATGCAAGGATCTAAGACATCTCCAAAGGTCTCATGATGGAAAATGGTATCCACATCCAAAGAAAAGACTATGGAGTTTGAATGCAGATGGAAGCATACTATTTGCTATTTTTTTCTTCTGTTTTGTTTCTTCTTTCTTGTGGTTCCTCCTATTGGTTCTAATTCTTCCTTACATCACTAATGTGAAAATATGTGTAACGGGAATGTATATGTATCGTCTACATTAGATTGTGCTCAGTCTTGGGGAGGGAAGTGGGGAGGGAGGGGAAGAAAAATTTAAAACTCAAAAGTTTATGGAAGCGATTGTATTTTGATAAATCAAAATAAATTAATTAAAAAAAATAACAATCCACATTTATCAAATGCCTACTCTGGACAATCACTGTGCTTTGGAAGAAGATTTCCCCATATCACAATTTTCTTCTGTGTTGGCTGTAGTATCCATATATTACCATAATAACAATGGATTGCATTTATGTGGTGCTTACCATATGCCAGGCGCCATGCTAAGTACTTTGTAATTCTTATCTCATTTGATTCTCACAAAAACTCTGGGAGGTAGGTGCTATTATTATCCCCATTTTACAGAGGAGGAAACTGAGGCAGGTTTGATGACTTGCCTAGGGTCACACAGTTGCTAAGTGTCTGAGGCTGGATTTGAACTCGGATGTTCCTTACTCCAGGCCTGGTGCTCTATCCACTGTGCTATCTAGGTGCCCAAATATCCAGTCTCTTACACTTACCAGCCAAGTGACCCTGGGCAAGCCACTTAATCTGTTTGCCTTAGTTCCCTCATGTGTAATATAGGAATAATAATAATACCTACCTCCCAGAATTGTGAGGATCAAATTATATATTTGCAAAGCACATAGTAGAGTACCTGGGACATAGGAGGTGCTGTATAAATGTTAGCTATTATGATTATTTCCTACTGTATTTGAGGCCCTGTGTTAACATTATTTTTCAAGGACTCTTACACCATTTGCTTAGTTTATGCTTTTCCTCCACTTTTTAAAACACCAATTAAAAATGTAATAAACCAAATTACTGGATTTGTTTTCAAAAGAAGTGTAATGAAATCAGCTATAGACCAAAATATAACCTTCTTCCATTGTCAGATATAGAACTAAAGCAAGGCAACATGTCAGCTTTGGAAGGATTAAGAAACTTTTAGGATTCCACTAGTGTTACACATGACCATCACCTCGAAGTGGCTGAAGTACATGTCTGAAACCAAAGGCTTTCTATCATGTATATGTTAAACCTTCAGAATTCCATGGGAAAGTAAGTCTTTATTTCAAAAATAAGCTTTTCAGTTTGACAATAGAAGCCGACAAGCTGTTTGCCAATGTAGAAAAGGCAATTCTATACTGTTAGAAAGCTACTAAGAAATTCAAAGACAATTTTAGCAGGTGTTAGCTTAATCTGGTTTCCATAACCAAAGTCAATACATTCACCTTAGAGCCTATTGTGCCTACCCCAGCTCCTTCCCCTCTCTCTCTCTCTCTCTCTCTCTCTCTCTCTCTCTCTCTCTCTCTC
>NW_020954577.1:35414435-35417029 GCF_900497805.2 Vombatus ursinus
CTCTCTCTCTCTCTCTCTCTCTCTCTCTCTCTCTCTCTCTCTCTCTCTCTCTATTTCTCTGCCTCTCTCTCCCTCTGTGTCTGTCTCTGTCTGTCTCTGTCTCTGTCTCTTCCTTAACAGACCATAATACAAACAATATTGGTGCTTCATTAGTTGAATTTATTAAATACATTTACATTTCCTCTTAATTAAAAAGAAAGAGTTAATATGCATCTCTTTTTTGAAAAAGGAAATTTAGTGCCTTTATATTTGGTATGTCTCTGTGTGAAAGAGTTCTCACGACACAAAGTGTTTTGTCAGTGCAATAAGATCAGGTGTGGAGTGTTGGCGGCAGTCTATAAGGTACCTCTGTGTGCTCTTTGTTACTCGTGGGTTCACAGATGATGAGTAATGGAATGCACTCTTTACCAGCTCCCACTGTGTCTGTTGCCTCAATGCCTTGCATGCCTCATGTTAGCCATGTCACTGCACTCACTATTTCCTAAAGTTTCCTTCCTTTTTCATCCTTTCATCCTTCATCATTCTGCTTCCCCTATCTGGAATATTTTCCCTTTTCTTCTCTACCTGTGCATGTTTTACCCAATCTTCATGGCCCTTTTCTTTATCTCCTTAAAACATTGCACCCATAGTATTTTCCCCTTCCTCCAAATTCCTAGATTATTCAATGTGCCTGCCAATCATTAGTCACACCATATATAGCCTTGCCCTCATACTTACCTGAAAAATTATGAATCTTAGATTTCTCCAGTGAAAGTGTAAGCTCCATAGTAGATAATGCACTAGTTTGGGAATCTGATCTAGTCACTGCCACTAACTAGCTGTGAGACCTCAAGAAAATACACTAACTTTTCTTACCCTCAGTTTCCTCAATTGTAAAATTAGGGCTTTGATCCTTTTACCTCTCAGGTTACTCTAAATTTCTATGATATTGATTCTTTCAGAGCTATGTGTCATAGTTCATTGTATCTGCCACAAGGGTTAGTAATCACAGATGTATCTGAGTTGGACTATTCCATCAAGCAATGTAAATCACAACCCATCCATCCTTACTCAGACTGTATGACTCTTATCTATGTCCCCACACACATCTGCCATAGCGGGTTCACTCAATTTGCTTGTGGCCTTCCTTGATTTCTTTGGACATTGAGAGGATATCAATTCTTACTAAATATTATGTTGATTCATTGTTTAAAATAATAGTCCTAGGAAAATCTCACTATGGTTCAACCATAACAGTATGTACAAATCCATTTCAGAACCATACCTTGCCTGATATGTCATGGGCCCTCAGATCTAGTTTGCATGGGCAGTTGAGTTCCCAATATTTGAGTTACATTTTGGAATTTGCTGAATTGTCTCCAAATGATAATTGCCAAATTGAGGCTATATTTTCTTAAATGAATCAAAATAAGAGATAGGTCAAAGGCAAAAATAATCTCATGAGATTCTATTTGGTTTAAATTTTATTCATAGAAACATGTATGGACCAAATATCATGGAATTTAAGAGTTAGAAGAGATTAAGGAGGCATCCAGTTTGATCCATGCACATAAGGAATCACCCTGGTAACATATCCAACAAGTTGTCATTTAACATTGACTTGAAGACATCTACAAAATGGGACACCCATTACTTCTCCATGCGGTGCATTCCGCTTTAGAATAGACACAATTCTTGGAAAGATTTTCTTGACATACAGCTTAAGTATATAATGCCTACCCAGTGTTCTGTCTAGTGGGGCCAAATAAACCGTCTAATATTTCTCCCACATGTTCCTGTTCAGTCATTTTTAAGTTGTGTCTGACCCTTTATGATCCCATTTTGGGTTTTCATGACAGAGATTCTAGAGTGGATTGCCATTTCCTTCTCCAGCTCATTTTACAGATGAGGAAACTGAGGCAAAGAAGGTTAAGTGACTTTTCCAGGATCACACAGTTAGTGTCTGAGGCCAGATTTGAACTCAGGAAGATGAGTCTTTCTGACTCCAGACTAGGCACTCTATCTACTACACCACCTAGCTGCCTCATGACAGCCACTCAAATGCATGCACACAGCTAACTCTACCTTTACTTTTCTCTTCTCCATACTAACCAACCCTATTTATATCAAATCACCTACATATAATATGGACTCAGAGCCTTCACCATTCCATTTGCTTTCCTTTGGATGTTTTTCCCAGCTTATCTAGGTGGCCCAGAATATGCACAGTACTCCAAATGCAGTCTCATGATGGGAGAGTACACATGGACTACTGCCTCCTTATTCTTGGAAGGTATATTTATTTTAATGCAGTCCAAGTTTATATTACTTTCTTTGCCTGCTATGTTACACTGTTGATTCATATTAATTTTGTAGTACACTTTAACTCCTAGATCTTTTCTAGATAAACTCCTATCTATCCATGCCTCTCCCACATTTTATTTGTGTAATTGATATTTCTATTCAAATACAAGACTTTAACTTTATCTCTATTGAACTTAATTTTATTAGAGTCAGCTCTTTGATAAAGGTATTGGATTCTAAGTCTGTCTGTCATCCAATGTTAGTTCTCTCTCTCTCTCTCTCTCTCTCTCTCTCTCTCTCTCTCTCTCTCT
>NW_020954577.1:35417039-35420560 GCF_900497805.2 Vombatus ursinus
TCTCTCTCTCTCTCTCTCTCTCTCTCTCTCTCTCTCTCTCTCTCTCTCCAGTGTCATCTATAAATTTGCTGAGCATGCCATCTATACTTTTATGTAAGTCACTTCAAAAAATGTTAAAGATCTCAGGGCCATTCCACTTGAAACCCCCTGCTATATTGGCAGTGAACATCGAGCCAAGTCAGAATCCATCTAACTGTATTATTGTCTCATCTATTTCTGAGCCACCATTCTGGAAAGATACAAAGCTAGCCTACCTACAGTCTGTTCCCCCTATTCCTGAATTTCTGGTCTCCAAATTCGTATCTCTAATGCTGTCTCATCCCAAAACTTTCCTTACTGCTTATGGCCTCTTAGTTCTAAAACATTCTACCATTTCTGTGGCCTGTCACCTCGGAATACCGACTTTCTGCCAGCCCTTTCCCCTTTTCTCTTATTGGTGAGTTCTTCCTACAGCCTATCTGAAGAATTTTCTTTACCTACCCACTTTGTAACCTTGTTAAAAGTTGAAGTAAAATGAATCTGGCACAAGCTTATTTTTGATAAAGCCATTCTGACTTTTGGTCATCACTATTTCCCTTTTAAGATGTCACTAACTGTCTCTTTAATGATCTGTTTTAGAATTTCCCCAGGAATTGAAGTCTAGTTCTTAGTTTGCAAATTCTATTTTCTTCTTTAAAAAATCAAGACAATTTTTGTCTTTTTCTAAGTGTGGTAACTCTCACCCTTTCCAGTCTTTTAGTTATTACTGACTGACCCAGCAATCACATCTGCCAGCTCTTTGGGGAGCTAAATTCATCTGGGTCAGGAGAATTTTATACATCAATGGCATCCAGGTGCTCTAATCTCCTTTACTTATCTTGGGTATCAATTGCAGGTTAACCACTTTTTTGGGGGGAGGTGTCATTTTTAATGCAAAGACCAGTCTCCTTGGCAGTGAAAAGAAGTAAAATTAAAATTATGTACTTCTTTTTTTTTGTTTTATCATATAGACCTTTATTCAGTTAATACAAAGGCTATTATAACAGCATCAGACTTGTTATAGGTTTAATTTAATGTTCTTTTTTGGAAAAACATATTTTTATTTTTCAACATTCACTTTTATAAGATTTTGAGTTTTAATTTTTCTCCTTCTCTTCCTTCCCCCTTCCTAAGACAGCATGCAACCTGATATAGACTATACCTGTATAATCATATTAAACATGTTTCCACATTAGTCATGTTGTAAAAGAAGAATCAGAACAAAAGGGAAAAATCCCGAAGAAAAAAAAATTAAAAAATGAGCAAATAGTCTGCTTCGATCTGCATTCAGAATCCCTAGTTCTTTCTCTGGATGTGGATAGCATTTTTCAGCATGAGGTTTTTGGATCCTCGCATTGCTGAGAAGAGCTAAGTCTATCAAAGTTGGTCATCGCACAATGTGGCTGTTACTGTGTACGGTGTTCTCCTGGTTTTTTTGCTTCACTCATTATGCAGTTCTTCTTCCTTTTTACTGTTAGTTAGGCTTGTCCCATTCACCCCAAGTAAAGATTTCTCGCTCTCCACTCTTTGAAACCTGATTTCTCAGAATGGAAAGCGTACATCAGATTATGCCTGAATTTCCTCTCCTCTTGCGTTGTCTATATATGTAGGGCATTTATAACATTTATGACACCTAGGAGAACCTGGTAATCTTGAACTAACAGCTTAGAAAGCTTTTGTCTTTCCTTGAGTTAGAGGGGTTGGGGTGTCCATCTTAGAAAAGGCGAATGGTCAGAAAAGATGGTTTAAGAGTGGGTGAGTTTGGGTAGAACTTGGGGTGTGTGTGGGGGGCGCAGATATCAGGAAGGATCAGTTGTGAAATTCCACTAAATAGGAGAATACCAAAGAGCTAGCAAAAGGATAGAAGGGTTATAATTTACCCTTTAGAAACAACTCACTTTGAGAGGAGAATGAAGGAGGGAAAGAAAACAAAAGAAAATAGGTCCCAGAGAAGGAAAAATAAATATGTAAAAGTAGGATGTTTTTGAAGGATACTGTGTTAGGAGGGACAGATAACTCAATTCCTGATGTATGTAGGGTGTGTGGTCTTGCTACACATTAAGGTAGGTTAAGAAAAGACAAAGGATTTCTTTTAAGTCCCATGGTCTTCCTATGGCAAATAATAATGATGGCAGTCCTGTTTGATGGTATATGGAACCAAATTTAGGAACAGGCGGATCTGTACTTTGGTGTGATCTGAGGCATTCTGAGAAATCAAACAACTTATTATAGAAACACCTTTTGAATAATGTTTTTTGGGCAAGTCATTGGGTACAAAGGCCTCATGAGTCCCAGTTCTAATAATATCTCTTGTAAATTCAGGATGGAGAATGACTAAGGAGTCTTTCTTGTTCTTGGCAGCAGATGCCAGACACCTCAAACCAAGGCTTAAGTCTAGTTTTTATTATTAGCTGCACATAGGTCATGTACATCCGGGCAGACTGGATTTGGGAGGCTTATCCCCTTTACCAGATTGACAGAGTTAGGTCCTTGCAACTGGACCCTTAGAAGACAAACTAAGAGTTTGATCTCCCAGCAACAAGACTTAGCTCAGAAAAGTGCCGTAAAAATATAACCAAAATGGGCATTGTTCAGTGGTGATAAAATAAGCAGCCTGTTACCTACAAACACTGGAATGCCAGTACAGTGAGATCAAACAGGTGAAAATCACATCCATTTTCTTTTCTTTTTGGACTTGGTTTATAATTTTATTTCGTAGGGAAATGTGGTGAGAAAAATTCCTTTACCAAGGCAGAGCAGCTACTATTATTCCATTTATATCCTCATATCAATGATCGTTAACCATTTATGTATTGTGGATCCTTTTGACAATCTGGCAAAATGTAAAGATCCTTGTCTCAGAATATTTCTAAATGCATAAAATAAAACACAAAGGTTTGCAAAAAAACACACAAACAAATTATATTGAATTGTATTAAGCAAAATATGAAAACACCAACCATAGAAAACAACCACAAAACCACATTCACGCATGCTAGGTAAAAACCCCTGGCTTACTGAGTTACCTAGGACAATGAAAAATTGAGCGATTGGTCCAAGATCACACAGCTCATATGTATCAGATACAGAGCTTAAATGGAGGTCATCCTGACTCTCTCTCTGGATATTTATTCGCTATATTTTTAATTAGTAATAGTAACAGCACTATCAGTAATAATATTGGCAGAGCCTTTCCTCATCGGAGAACAAATGAAAGCAAAGACATCAATATCTTGTTGTCATTGTTGTCATTGTTAGGGGGTCTTAAGTAGTGCACTGTTAGACATGAAGACCTGAGTTCAAGTTCTAATGCAGATATTTATTAGTTGTGTGATTCTAGGCATGTCACTCAACCTCTCTCAGAATCGATTTCCTCATTTGTAAAACAGGGATGATAACCACACCTACCTCAATTGCTATAACTAACACGGGTGTAGTAGTAGTATTACTACTACCACTACTACTACTACTACTACTACTACTACTACTACTACTACTACTAC
>NW_020954577.1:35420570-35421110 GCF_900497805.2 Vombatus ursinus
ACTACTACTACTACTACTACTACTACTACTACTACTACTACTACTACTACTACTACTACTACTACTACTACACTACAACTATTACTACTGGTAGCAGCCACAACTTTACTTTTGTTGATTTTTACATTAGGAAAGGCTCATCTAAAATAATTATGATCATGTCATGATAAAGGCAGTCAGGGGTGAAGTAGATGGAGTCCTTAATATGGAGTGAGGAAGGTTGAAGATCAAATCCATCTCCAGACACTTACTAGATGTGTAACTCTGGGCAATCTCTTGTCTGTCTCAGTTTCCTCAACTGTAAAATGGGGATAATAATACCACCTAACCTCCCAGGGTTGTTGTGAGAATCAAATAAGATAATATTTGTAACTTGGTACAATTCCTGGCACAAACTGGATGTTTAATAAAGTCTAATTTGTTTCCTTTATCCCTCTCTTCCTTTTCCCCTTCCCTTTCTATACTTCCTGTCCTTCTCTTTCCTTCTTTCCTTCTTCCTTCCTTCCTTCCTTCCTTCCTTCCTTCCTTCCTTCCTTCCTT
>NW_020954577.1:35421120-35471050 GCF_900497805.2 Vombatus ursinus
TCCTTCCTTCCTTCCTTCCTTCCTTCCTTCCTTCCTTCCTTCCTTCCAACCTTCCTTCCATCCTTCCTCACATTGATGTGACTTTTCATGCTCATAGAAATGTCTCATGTATCTTATCTCATTGGTTCATTCCAATAATCCTCAGAGCCAGCAGACAGAGCATCACCCCCATTTTACAGGTGAGGAAGCTGTACTTTAGAGGGGATAAGAGATTTTCCCAGCTTTTCCTAAAGTTGCAGTCCTATATTCCCAATGGCTATGGTATCTCTCAACATCAATATCTTGCTGAAACTCTTTCCAAAGGAATATCATTGTTATGAAGTTTTTTTTCCTGACTATATTGAGGTGAAATATGGCTGCGCAATTTCCCCATTTCTCTTAATTCTGCCCTCAAGGCCAAAGAGAATAAATCATATCTCTGCCTTCTATCAAATGCTTAAAATACTTAGATTTCCCCCTAAACCTTCTCTCTTTTCCAGACTAACTACCCCTAGTTCCTTTAATAAATTCTCATGTGAAATGGTTTTGAGTACTTTCACCCTTCTGACTTTCCTCCACTGGATGGTTTCCAGTTTGTCAATTTTAATAAATTGTTGCTGAATGTTCTTTTAAAAATTTGGCACCCAGAACTGAACGCCACACTCCAAATATGATCTGACCTGGGCAAAGGACACTGGAACCGCCACCTCCTTGTTCCAAACACTGTGTGTCACTCAGTATGGCCTAAATTTGCATTAACTTTTCTAGTTGTCATTACACATTGAAAACATATTGAACTTACATTACACTAAAAAAAAAAAAAAACAACTAATTTTCCCCAAAGATATTTGTAACCAGTGACCCAGAATCCCAAACTTTGGATTTACTCAAAGTAGATTCAAAATGAGAAGGTACTATAGAAAATACAAAACAGCATAAAGCATTCACTGTAGCCCAGCAACAATTGCCATAGGTTTTCTTCCTTTCTCTCTGGTGGTACATTCCCTATGTTGAATATTTTCAATTTATCCTCTATCTTATCTGAACATAGTTGTTTGTCTTTTGTCTTCTCCATTAGACTATGAGCTCCTGGAAAACTGGGACTGTTCCTCCCCTATCCCCCTATAATTTTCTTTGTATCTTTTGTGCTAAGCACAGTTCCTGGCACACAGGCACTTAAAAATGCTCTTTGACTTGATTTGGAAAATCCCACATTAGCCTCCCAGAAACCTATACAGTCCTCTCAATTCACAGCACCATCCACTGGTTTGAACTCTTTGCAAGAAGGGAAACAAACCTGGAATTGCTTATGCTAACCCCTCACATTTCTATAAATTGTATCTTCTAAATGGTGTGCTCATTACATCTTCTCTGAGTTCTCATGCATGTTGGGGATTGAATGCTTGATTTGGAAAAGAGTAATGTTAAAATTTCACCATTTAATAACAAAGTTGATGGCATCTTATTATTCTATATTTTAAACCTTATTTATTTATCCAATAAGCATTTATTAAGGACAAAGGACAGTGTTTGATGCTAGTGATAGAAAAACAAAATAAAACAAAACAAAAACAAAAACAAACAAACAAAAACCAAAAACAAATGAAGCAGTCCCTGGCCCAATGAAGTATTCATTCAACTGGAGGGATATAATACATCTACAGAAAAGCAAATATGCCAAACATATTGCAAAAAAAGAAAGTAATGGCAAGGGGGAATTGGTAAGAGCAAAAAATAACCAAGTGTTTAATTTGATTAAAAATGTTTATGTTAAGGAAATATGAATTATGAGTGATTCTGATGACAGAGAAGACCTCAATCTAGGGTTTTAATTGCTCTATTACAAAGTGCTAGAGATGTCCTTTTCACCTATAGTCTAGCCATTGACATCTGACTCTTCTAGATGCCAGGGAAAATCTCATGCTGAGAAGTACATCATTTTTCTTTCCTTCAGAGCCCTTCCTCAGAACTAGAGGAATGGGGTGTGTGTTTGCCAGCATATGAACTAAATGATTAATTCCGGAGATCCAGTGAGAAGGGCTCATGGGTACCTAGAACTGTACATGATTACTGAAAGCCAGAAACCCAAATGATCTTCCATACACTTCAGTGATTTAAAACAGCAACAAGCAGTTGGATGCAAGAAATAATTGATCTGTACATTGTTATATTGAAAGAGAATAGCATTATGATGTGTCTAGAAGAGACGCCATTCCTATCTCGGAGCATAATCTCTTCTGAAAGTGATTAGATTACAAGAGATAGTGTCACGGGCATGGCACTGTCCATTAATTGTCTAATAGGACATTTGACTGGTTCCCCCACCTCGGTACCTCTTGAGAAAGATTTGGGAAAAAAATGGAAATTCCAAAGAATCCTTTCTATCTTAACAGTTTGCTGTGGTGAAGTTCAGTTATTAAAATACAGATGATTGACCAAAATGGGGATTTTTGTGCCTAGAATAAGAATTATTCTAAATATTTTAATCAGAAGATTTTGCCCTCAAACCTTACAGCTCATTCTAGCTTGCACCCTATCTGAGAAGCAATCTGTTCCAGGGCATCAGTGAGGAAACAAACCATATCAAAACTTCAGAATATTTTGCATTGTACAGAAACTATGTTCTGGAATAGAACAGCACTAGAAATGACAGAATAAACCTATTTATATCTTTACTTGCTTGTAATTCATAAAACTCAGTTACATCTATGTAATTTTGTGAACATTAAGTTTTTCCATGCTTGTAGAATAGACTTATGCTAATGACCTTTCTTCTTCTTCTTCTTCTTTTTTTTTTTTTGTATAAATGAACCTTATCTTCCAAACCAGAACAAAATTTCTGAAGTCAATCTCCACATATAATTTCTGGTGACTCTGAGAAATAATCCTTTATGTATGTCTATTATTTTAGCTGCTCTGTTAAAAAATAAATCTTTCACATTCATTAAAATCAAATAGGTTTTTTTTAAGTACCCTACTACAAATAAACTCATCTCCATTGTAAGAAGTCAGGTTATGCATTGTTGATTTTCCTTTATTAGGAAATAGTCTCATTTGTCTGTTTCAGTAAATAAATTTGTTTACATGATTAGATATTTAAAATAAGACCTGAGACCCCAAGGAAAATGTAAATCAAATGCAATGGACCATTGAACTTCCATAATAAACCTATTGGTCTTTAGCAGAACTCTGAATGTTATTTGTAATTCACAAACTTTACACATATGACTGATGATTTGACGTAATTAATTATTATAGTTAGGTCTCAAAGCATATACAAGGCTGGTCTGGCTTCTTCTAACCTTACCTTCTCTCCACTTCTTTTTTGGTTTCTGTACTTCTCAGATATCTCTCTCCTCATCCTCCCTTCCTTCCTCTCTGTCTCTATGTGTCTTTGTCCCGGTGTATCTCACAAACAGATAGAAAGGAGCCATACATGTGGATTAAAGAGAAGCTCTCATGCAAAAAGAGTAAGCATCTGGGTATCACATTTGCAGATGGACTTCATTCTTGACATATGGCAGACTTTCTTGTTGGAAAACAGTCACTGCAAATGCACAAATTGTAATTCAAACCCCAGCAGTTCAATCATTTTATGCTTGAGGTCCCCTCCCCCAAGTTTGCTAAACCCAATTCAGCTTGAAATTCTCTTTAGGCATATGTTTGGCTTTCCTCAAGGAGTTTTTTTTTAATTATAGCAGATTGAAAAATGATTTTAAAAATTACTGAATAGTGTCAAACATTAACTTCACTACTTTATTACTTTGAGGCTTTATTACTTTTTTCTCTCTAGGACTACTTGTAATCCATTGTACTACTGGAAGATGCCCTTCTGTCTCAACTTCTTGTGGTCTATTTTTTAAAATGATATTTTATTGACTTTTTAAAATAAAATATATTTATTGGCAGATTGGCAGCAAGACATACTAGCTATAGAGCTGACCTCAGAGTCAGGAAGACCTCGGTTCAAATTCTGCCTATTATACATACAAGATCTCTGGCACCTTAACCTCTAGCATCAAAGACAAATCACAGTGATCCCTAATCTGTGGTCCATGAACTTAAAAAAATATTTTGATAATGATATATTAATATAACTGGTTTCTTTTGAGTATATTTATATATATACATATGTATACATATATACATGCATACACATCTACACATATATACATATACACATGTGTGTGTGTGTGTGTGTTTGTGTGTGAAATTTTGGTAGTTTAATACCATAATTCTGCGAAGGGACCCATTGGCATAAAGAGACTGGGCTAAAGGTACCCATGAGACACAAAAGGTTAAAAACCATTGATCTCAGGTTATAAATTGCAGAACTGGCATTGCATTGCATGCCAGAGACTATTTCCTCATCAGAAGTTCCCTATATGAAAGAAAGTATAGGTCCAGGTTTTTGTGGTTGTATTCATACACTCTGTGTATATCATTCTCACTTTCCAAATATTGTCCCACCTGCTTCTGGCCCTGGCCTTCTAACAAATACATAACTATGCTAAACAAATCAGCAAGTTAAACATATCTAAAAATATATGTTCTGTTGTGCACCCATTGTCCTTCACTTCTCCGCTGGGATAGGTGGTAGGCCTGCTTTACAGTCAGTTCATTTAAGTGACAATTAGTCAGAATATTAAATCTTTCAATGTTTTTCCCCCTTTATATGGCTTTTGTGACTATTGTTTAAACTGTACTCCTTGTTCTGTTTAATTTATTCTTCATTGATTCATACAAATCATCTAAAGTTTCTCCCAATTCTTCATTATTGTTGTTTCTTACAGCGCAATGATATTCCATTAGATTCTTGTATTATGATTTATTTGGCCACCCCCCTACTGATGGACATTCACTTTGCTGCTCACCTTTCGCTGCTACAAAAAAAAAAAGCGATGCAAAAAATATTTTCACACACGTAGGACCTTTCCCTTTATCTTTGACGTCGTTGGGAGTATATAAATAGTAGTATGGTATGACTGAGCCGGAAAGTATATAAAATTTAGTTACTTTGCTAGTATAATTTCAAATTGCTCCAAATATATGTATTGAGTTCAGGCATCTTAAAACTGTCTTTAAGGAAGGGACCCAGAAATTCTGGGCTCACTGGTATGACAGGCATTCAGCTTCATAGTCTCCAATGGCATTGGATGAGGCCACTAACTTAGTCTCATAGGAGGAGAGTACTTCATCTGCTTTTCACCACAGATATACTTTTAAAAAGGAAGCAAACCTATGAATTAAACAATTTAAACAGGGTAAACAAATCTATAATTAAAAATGGGGGGATCCTATATGTGTCCTCTCTGTAATCTGTATCTTTCACACTAGCTATTGCTTTCTATAGAGGAAACATCTTTAGTCAAGTTTAGAATATGCATTCAATGTTTTTACCACTCAATGGTTAATTTGCTTGAGCATGCATCTTTAACATTAATCTCTGGGGAAGTGTTAGCTCCCAAATAAATAAATAAATAAATAAACAAACAAACAAACAAACAAACAAATAATTGAAGCTTAGAATTGACATTAGGAGAGATTTCCATTTTTTAGAATATTTGCCCTAAGGTAGATCATAGTGTCCTTTTTTTTTTAACTTATGGTTTTTGCAGTCACAGGAATATTTTTTCCCCTTTACTGACTGTTTTTCTTTTCAAGTTTTATTCTCAGCAGACATTTCTCCCAGTAACTCTTTTTTAATACCCACGCTGCACTAAACGATAAAGTTCTTATAGGAGACTGATAAGCACCTGTATGAAAGAAACTGATTGCCTGCTAAATTAATCTGGCAGTACTGATAACTCCATACTGAAGGCTATAAGGTCTAATAGGAAAAAAAAATTAAAAAAATTATTCCATAAGACTCACCTAGAATCCTTATTTTTAGTCTTGTCATAAGAAAGCATATGTCAATCAAGATATTTTAAGAAAGGCTTAACTTCCCAGAGCTATATTGTGTGTCTTTGAACATTTCTGTCTTCACATAAATGAACCTGTAGTCATATGGGGGGAAAAAGATCATTGTTTGGCCTAGAGCTGCTGTTTTATTTTTTTTTCTTCTTACGGAGCACATTTTGAGCTAATACTTTTGTATTTCTATGGTCATACTATGGATGCATCAAAGAGCCTAGGGCAGGGATCAAAATCCTAGGAAAATGCAGGAGGGGAAAAAGATTAGTTTTGAATTAGATGACTTAGAAAGGACTTCTCAATTAAGCTGGGCTTTTATAATCTTGATGGATGAGTGTGAATCTCAAGCCAGGGTGGATATTCCATTTCATTATTAAGTAACTGAAAATGCATTTAAGTTCTTTCTATCGTGCAGGTAAAATGCAAGTATGTGCAGAGCAGGAGGCAGGAAAATAAAATCTCTTTTCTAATCAATCAAGAAGTCATTTAGTAAGTGTCTCATGTGCCAGGCACTAGGCTAGGTGCTGGACTAATGGCTATCACGGATATTGATGGTAGCATGATACACAAACATAGATAGATAGATAGATAGATGGATGGATGGATGGATGGATGGATAGATAGATGGATAGATAGATAGAGAGTGAATAGTAAGGAATAGTGCTAAAAGTGTTGGACCTAGAATCCAAAAGTCATGAGTTCAAGTCCAGCCTCTGAAACTAACCAACTGGGTGACCACTAGGAAGTCGCATATCCTTTCTTAGTCTTAAGTTACTTCTCAAACTTGTATATTGTGTTATAGATGGACTGTGCTCTGGTGGAGGGTAATAGGAATTCCCATGTCAACAAACCCACATGTGCATGATGTAATGTTTATTGAGGAGATTCCCACAGAGCCAAGGTCTCAGCATATTTTGGCGACTTCCTTTGAAAGCAATACTATCATCACTACCACGTCCACCAATAACAACATTTATATAACATTTGGCATGTGCTAGGCACTGTGGGAAGTGCCTTACAATTGTTATCTTATTTGATTCTCACAATAACCCTGAAAGATAGGTATTATTATCTCCATTTAAGAGATGAGGAAACTGAGGCAAACAAGAGCTTAAGTGACTTGCCCAGGGTTACACAGCTAGTAAGTATCTGAGGCTGGATTTGAATTCAGGTCTTTCTGACTCCAGGCTCAGTTCTCTATCCAATGTGTCACCTTCACTTTAGCAAGAATAGATATCCATGTATGCTGAATAGTTGCTCACTGTCAAGCACACAGTTAGCATTTTTAAGGATCTTACTGAAAAGAGAACAAAGTACAAAATATTGAAAAAGAAGCCAGTACAGAGTGTCCTCTGGAAGAGGGTCACTTTAAGTGTATGGAGTTATAAGAAACTTAAAGGTATGAAAAGGGTAAAGGGAATATTTGGTCCATAATTATACTATTCTATTGAAACATTCTCAAAGTATTAGTGTTATTAAAATAAAAAGTTCCATTCAAAAGAATGTTTTCTTTATTATGCAAAATTGATTAATCTTTTAAACTGATGCAAAGTGAAGTGAGCAAAACCAGTAGACTATTGTACACATTAACAGCAATATTGTATGATGATTCACTGTAAATGACTGTTATAACTATTCTCAGCAATGCAATGATGAAGACAATTCTGAAATACTTATGATGACCAATACTTAATTACTTTTGCTTCTGCTTTCTAGGACCGTGTGAACAAGTCTGAGCATCCTTCCACATGATCACCCTCAAAATGTTGAGTCATATAATCATAGACAGAACTGGGAGGGATTTTGGAGATCGTAGTGATGACTTTCCTAACAATTCTATTCCTTAAGCTAAATATCCCCAATTCCTTCAACATACCCTCAGATGACATATGCTTCAAGCCCTCTCTTCTCTGTCCTCCTTGTCTCCTATAAGAGCTTGCCAAGGTTCTCCCTAAAATAGAACACCCCAAATGGAATCTGATATTCCAGAAATGGTCTGAGTACAGTAGAATACAGTGGGTTTTCAATGTTATCTGCCTTTGGAAGGTAAAAAGCATAGGGCAGCAGACAGTATTGATGAGATGCCTGCTAATGAGACGCAGAATGACAATCAAAAGAATAACAAATCCTTGATACAAAACTTCTTTGTGATGAATACTGTTTATTCTTTGCTGGTTCAGAATGAGCATTCACATTGCTATACAGGCACTTTACCCACCCATGTTTCTGTTTGAAAGAGTGTTTTTAAATGTGCATATTAATGTTAGATTTGTGGTATGAATGCAGAATTTCTCTTCTGTTGATCGTCATGTAGAGTTCAACACCGGAACGATCAACTAATGACCAAGATAGAACAATCACCTTAGGGGAGGGAGCTGGAGATTCGATTAATCATCATCATCATCATTAGGTCCAGGGTTATTCTAATGAACATTTGTATTGCCAACACTCACCCTCTTGTGAATGATATAGAGAAATCTCTCCCTAGCCCTGATCTTACCCCAAAATTTCAGTCCTGCCTTTCCAGCCTCATACTCTATACCTTGACTTACATACGCGATACCTTGACTTACATACACTATACCTTGACTTACATACGCAATACCTGGACAGCAACTGAAGTTCATTTTCTAAATTGGACCCATCATACTTTCCCCTACTTCCCCAATCTCCTCCTCCAAACCTTCTTCTTCAAGTTTTTGGACATGGTATCACTATTCTCCAAGTCTTCCATGTCTAAAACCTTGGCATTATCTTAGACATCTTTGCTAATCACTACGATCCTTTCCAATAGTCACTAAGTGTTATTGCCTCTGCCTTCTGAATACCACACTAAGCCCTGGCCTTAACCACCCCGCCCCATCCTGCTTGGCGCTCCCAATGCCACTAACCATTTTCAGGGCCTCATGAAGCCACTGCAACAGGTTAGGCTCCTGGTTCTGATGATTTAAATAATTTTATAGGTAGAAGCTCAAGAGAGAGGGGGGGCTTCAGTGACAATCCAACCCAATATCTTCATTACATAAATGTGGAATTAGGACTCAAAGTACTGAAATCACTTCCCCACGGTCACGTGGGTGGCTTCAGAGGCAGAATTTGAATCCAGGTGTTCTGATATCAAATCTGTATTATTTTCACTGATACTTTGTACCTTTCCTGTGTGTTCATTACACTCTCTTTTCAAATTTTTATTTTTTTATTCTGGACTTAAGAAATAAAATTATTTCCATAACTTAGTAGAATTTTAAAAAAAGATGATTTCAGATGAAACTGCAAATCTATTGTGTCCAACTTGCTATACCTTTTAAATATGTAATAAAGTTGTCATATAACTTTCTTTTTTCCCTCCCCCACCTTAGATATAGCTACCACTAGACATATATATACACACACATACATATACATACATAACACATCTACACACATATATGTTACATATAAATGTGTTTACATATACACATATGTAAAACCATTCTATACATACTTCTATTTATCAGTTCTTTCTCTGGATGCAGATAGCATGAATTGGGTAAGGGGAAATGAATGATGTTATAAGACACCATGAAATCATAAGCCAAAATCTAAAGAATGTATATCTCAATCTAATTTGTATTATACTTATTTGTCTTCATGAGAACAAGGACTAGGTCCCTGAATCATTTTTTCATATCTGGAAACTAGAATACATTCATTGCTTTGCATGAAGTAAGTACCTAATAATTTTTGAAGAAATGGATGAATAAAAGAATTCCTTAGAAATTTGAAGGACTAATGAATTCCAAGGATCTGATCCTTTTTAGTGGGCTGCTAGGAGGTACAGTGGATAGAGTGTTGGGGTTGGAGTCAGGAAGACTCATCTTCTTAAGTACAAATCAAGTGTCAGACACTTACTAGCTGTTTGACACTAAGCAAGTCACTCAACCCTGTTTGCCTCAGTTACCTCATCTGTAAAATGAGCTAGAGAAGGAAATGGCAAACTACTCCAATATCTTTGCCAAGAAAACCCCAAACGGGGTCATGAAATGAAGTGTTAGATGCAATTGAAAAAAAAAATAACTGAATGCATTCCGTTTTAACTTAACAATGTCTAGTAGTGACTCTGCTTATGTTTTCAACATTTTTTTTGTTTTTTTCAAAATTTCTTTTTAGATATAGAGGTACGGAGAAAAAAGTGAAAAATAAATCTTTTTTTTCCTGATTCCTGTACAGATAGAAATTAGTCGAACTGAGATAGTGTACAGAGAATCAAATGAAAATCTACCCTCCTATATTTCAGTATTAGGTGACAAGTTCTTTTGTGGTAGTTCAATTATCTGGATTCTCAATAAATGTTTCACAGAAAAGAGTCTAGGCCAGTATTCTGTACCTTGCAGACCCTGATAAACAAGTGACATATTGATCTAGGAGTATGCCTCTCATTTTGCAAATCTGATATCCTGAAATACTATACTGGGTGAGCCATTTTGCTTAGGATTTTAAGAGAGGCTTGTTTGGACAACAAGTTCATGTGAAAAAGAACTAGGAGTTTTAGTAGACTGCAAGCTCCCAATGAGTCAACAGTATGGCATACAAGCCAAAGAAAGCAACTCACATTTATCATGTTTTAATAGAGGCACAGAGTCCAGCCAAGGAAGATTATAGTCACATTTTATTCCCTCTTGTTAGACCATATCTGGAGTACGCGTTTAATTCTGGGTATCAAGTTTTAGGAAGGACAAATTGACAAACATCAACATGTCCCGTGAAGGACATTGAGAGAAATCAAAATCTTGTCAAAAGAGAATCTTTTGAGGACATTGGGAGTATGTAGTTTAGAGAACAGAAGACAGAATAGCTTTGAAATATTTGGGCTTCTTCTGATTGGCCCTGAGGGGCAGAAGTAGGAATACCCTATAATAGATTTAACATATGTGACATTTCCGCAACAATGCCCAATGTTTCATATTGCTAGTTTTACAAATGGAAGAACAAAGTAATAGATTCATAGAATTGGAATGAACCTCAGAGGAAAACTAGGCCTACTTTTCTATTGATGAAACTAAAGCCCAGAGAGGAGCACAGAGCTTTAACATCGAACACCTTAAAAAGGCCTAAGAAGACATTCAATCTAATTCCAAGATTCGTGAAGGAATTCTGTACTAATACATGCTATCCACATTCAGAGAAAGAACTATGGAGTCAGAATGCAGATCAAAGCATGCTATTCTCACTTTTTTCCCTCTCTCATGGTTTTTTTTCCCTTTTGTTCTGATTCTTCTTTCACAACAAGACTAATGTGGATTAAATATGTTTAACATGATTGCACCTGTATAACCTATATCAGATTGCTTATTGCCTTGGGGAGAGAGGAACAAAAGGAGGGAGGGAGAAAAAAATGGAACTCAAAATCTTACAAAATGAATGTTAAAAATTGTCTTTACATGTAATTGGAAAAAATACTTTCAAGTGCAAAAAATAAAAACAATTTTAAAAAAGAGAAGACATTCAATCTTCAACACAAACCCAACCAGGAATTCTCTTTACAAAACACACAGTAAATGGTCACCTAGCTTTTGCTTGAAGACTTCCAGTGGTTGGTAACATACTGTCATTCAAGGAAATCCATTCCACTTTTTTATCCTTCCAATTGTTAGATTTTTTTCCCCGCTTTCAACAAGCTTAACTTAAATTTACCTCTTTTCAATATCTACAGATTGCTCCTAGTTCTACCCTTTGAAACTAAGGAGTAAAGTTAAATTCCTTTTCTTTAGGACAGTCCTTAAAATCATTAATACTTGAACATTAGGTTTGGCCATTCAACCATATTCCAGAATGCAATGAGCTAAAATAATTAACCATTCTCCATCTTTTTATTTTTTTTTCATTGAATGTATTTTTATTGCATTATATTCTTAAAAGGGCACATTTAAAATTTCACCTTTTCTTTTTTAAATTTTTTTTTAATTTTTAAAATTTATTTATTTTAACCCACATTTTTATTTAAAATTTTTTAGTTTTCAACATTCACTTCCACAAGATTTTGAGTTCAAATTCTCTCCCCATCTCATCCCTCCACCCTCCCCAAGATAGCATGCATTCTGAATACCCCCTTCCCCTAATCTTCCCTCTCTTCTATCTCTCCCCCTTCTCTTATTCCCTTCCCCTTCAATTTCCTGTAGGGCAAGATAGATTTCTATACTCCATTTCCTATATATCTTATTTCCCATTTGCATGTGAAAAACATTTTTTTAACATTTGTTTTTAAAACTTTGGGCTCCAAATTTTCTCCCCTCCTTCCTCCCCACTCATCCTCATTGAGAAGGCAAGCAACTAGATACAGGTTATACATGTGTAGTCATGCAAAACACTTCCATAGTACTCATGTTGTGAAAAACTAAGTATATTTCCCTTCATCCTATCCTGCCCCTCATTTATTCTATTCTCTCTTTTGACCTTGTCCCTCCTTAGGAGTGTTTGCTTCTGATTACCCCCTCTCCCAATCTGCCCTCTCCTGCTATCTTCCTCTTGCTCTCTTGTCCTCTTCTCCCCCCTCCCCCCATTTTCCGGGAGGGTAAGACAGATTCTCATATCCAATTGAGTGTGTATGTTATTCCCTCCTTAAGCCAAATTCTATGAGAATAAGATTCACTCATTCTCTCTCACCTTCCCCAGTTTCCCTTCCACTGTAAAGGCCTTTTCTGTTTTATGTGAGACAATTTACCCCATTCTATCTCTCCCTTTCTCTTTCTCCCAGTATAATCCTCCCTCACCCTTTAATTTTATTCTCCAGATATGACCCCTTCATTTTCAACTCACTCTGTGCCTTCTCTCTCTCTCTCTCTCTCTCTCTCTCTATATATATATATATATATGTACATATAATTTTTCCCCTCCAACTACCCTAATACTGACAAAGTTCTCATGAGTTAAAAATATCATCTTTCCATGCAGGAATGTAAACAGTTCAACCTTAATAAGTCTCTGATGATTTTTCTTTCTTGTTTACCTCTTCATGTTTCACTTGAGTCTTGTATTTGAAAGTCAAATTTTCTATTCAGCTCTGGTCTTTTCATCAAGAATGCTTGAAAGTGCTCTGTTTCACTGAGTGTCCATCTTTACCCTTGAAGGATTATATTCAGTTTTGATGGATAGGTGATTTTTGGTTGTAATCCTATCTCCTTTGCCCTCTGGAATATCATATTCTAAGCCCTGTAGTCTCTCAATGTAGAAGTTGCTAAATCTTGTGTTATCCTAAATGTGTTTCTAAAATACTTGAATTGTTTCTGGCTTCTTGCAATATTTTATCCTTGACCTGGGAATCTGGCTACAATATTCATAGGAGTTTTCCTTTGGGGATCTCTTTCAGGAGGTGATCAATGGATTCCTTCCATTTCTATTTTGCCCTCTGGTTCTAAAATATCAGGGCAATTTTCCTTGATAATTTCTTGAAAGATGATATTTAGGCTCTTTTTATGATCATGGCTTTCAGATATGTCAATAATTTTTTAAATTATCTCTCCTGGATCTATTTTCCAGATCAGATGTTTTTCCAATGAGATATTTTACATTGTCTTCTATTTTTTTTCATTCTTTGGATTTGTTTTACAGTGTCTTGATTTCTCATAAAGCCACTAGTTTCCAATTGCTCCATTCTACTTTTTAAGGAAGTATTTTCTTCAATAAGCTTTTGGACTTCCTTTTCCTTTTGGCCAATTTTGTTTTTTAGGGCATTCTTCCCCTCATTGGCTTTTTGGACCTCTTTTGCCATTTGGGTTAGGCTATTTTTTAAGGTGCTATTTTCTTCAGTATTTTGGGGGGTCTCCTTTAGCAAGCTGTTGACTTGTTTTTCTAGATTTTCTTGCATCATTCTCATTTCTCTTCCTTGTTTTTCCTCTACTTCTCTTACTTGCTACTCAAAATCCTTTTTGGGTTCTTCCATGACCTGGGACCAATTCATATTTTTCTTGGAGGCTTTGGATGTAGGAGCTTTGACTGTGTTGTCTTCTTTTGTTTGTATGTTTTGATCTTCTTTGTCACCAAAGAAATATTCTATGGTCTGACTTTTTTTGCAAGGTTTGCTCATGATCCCAGCCAATTACTCAGGTTATAAACTCTTTGTTAAGGTAGGGGTCTGGTTCCAGTGTGGAGAATGTACTGTGTCAAGCTTCGGGGGTTTGTACAGCTGTTTTCAGAGATACTTCTAGGGACCTGTAAATTTTCAGTTTTTCCAAGGTGGTATGATCAAGGGTGAGGTGTTTACATCTTTCCCGGCCTGTGATCTGGTCTGTGAGTGACCACAAGCACTCTTTTCTGCCTTGAAACTGTGAGGAGGATTTCCTCTCTACTGCCACTAAAAGCTCCACCATGCTAGCACTTCTCCTTGCCCCAGGACTGCCACCCAGAATTGTGACCCAGATCCAAGGGCAAAGCATGAGAATCCTGCCTCAGCACCAGCAAAGAGATTCCTGCAAACCCCCTCTGATCAGCCACTCAATTCCCCCTCAGTCTGTGGGCTGGAAGCTCTGGAAGCACCCACAGTCCCAGGGCTGCTCCAGGACCTGGGGCTGGGATGAAGCTTCTCCTTCACTGTAGTCACAGACTTTTCCTACTGACCTGCTAAGTTGTCTTTGGTGTTCATGGGTTGAGAAGTCTGGAAACTGCCACAGCTGCCTGTGATACAGTCCTCTGAGGGCTGCTCCAGATTCCCTGAGACTTTGCCTGCATACTCACATCAAACTGCATTCCTCTCCCAGCCTGGTGTGATAGACCTTTCTGATCAACTATCCTGCTTGTCTTGGGCTGGAAACTTGTTTTACTCTGCCTTTTTGTGGGTTCTGCTGCTTTAGAATTTGTTTAGAGACATTTTTTACAAGTATTTGGAGGGGGTTTGGGGGAGAGCTCAAGCAAATCACTACTTTTACTCCGCCATCTTGGCTCTGCCCTATTCTCTATCTTTTTAAGAGGAATATCTAGAGATACTTCATGAAGTGTTTTCCTAAAATGTAGACAAATTATTTCTCTGATATTCTATTGATCTTTCAAAAAGTAGAAATAAGTATTTTTTTTTCCAACACAGGCTTTTCTTTAAATTCCATGCTGGCTCTTTGAGATCAGCACTTCCTTTTCTTTGTTCATCCACCACCCTTTAATAATATTTATTTTAACATAGGTGATTTAAATATGTGTATATAGGTATATTTACATAAGTATGCATGCATATGTCAGCTACATACATCATAGATGACATATGCATACATATGTGTTGTGTGTATATATACATATATGTAATGCATATATATAGTATGTGTATATATAGACAATGACACATACATACACACACTATCAAAGGCAAGTTTGTTAGCCTTTAGTTTGTAAATTCCTCTATCTTTTCTTTTTCAGAAAATTTAAATATATATGTATATGTGTGTAAATATATATATAGTGTGTATATATATCACTGTCTTTTCAAAGATCACTGAATGTGTCACTGAATGGCACACTGAATGTGTCATAATTAGCAGGTTTTTTTTCCTTTTCCAATAAGTACCTTGAAATAAATTGCATCTCGGTGTGGTTGTTTGAATTTCTCAACACCAGGTATATACTTGTTTTCTTTCAGTGTGATATCCTGACTTGTTTTGGGTATATACTCCCTCTTAAATGACTTGTCCAAGGTGCTGAGTGTTCTAAGTCAAATAGACTCAAAAACCCAAATGGGGCTTGGTTTTTGAGTTCCTCATAGAATTTTGTGTGCGGCCTGCTCATTGATGCCTGGTCAATGACATTCCACATCATTAAATAAATGCAATGTCTTTTTCAGTTCTTTTTTAAGAATACCTTGACCAGTTCACTACTATCAGACCAACCACTTTATATTCCTCTAGGTCATGGTCACCATAATTAGGGTAACATATACTTCTTTTTTTAAACATTACCTTTATTTGTTTATAACATTGAAAAAAAATAGTCTTTCCAAATGAGATTTTCCATTCTTGCTTATAGCCTGATGCTGAGATTTATGGTCACATTTGACTATTCTGTGTTTAGTGATTTTTTTTCAGTTATCTGAGCAAAGGAAAAGAATGCCCCATTCTAATTCTAAAGCCAAGTTGTAGTTTTATCCATGAATGAATTACTCCCCAAAGGTACACTTTGACTGTTGAAACTTTTCATCTGGTTGAGCTTAAAATTGGATTAAATAGTTGGAGTAATTCTGGAAACAAAACAATGACAACACAAGGGGGCAATAGACTGATTAAATCAACAATATGGGAAATACGGAAAGCAGCATTTATACCTTTGTATGGGGATTCAATTTAGAAGGATTCTGAAATGAAAAGTCTTATTAGTTAAATATCTCTGTCTCTATTTCCTTTTTTTTTCAGCAACAAGAGTTTAAAGGCATAATGAATGGCCAATACATTCTAAACAATTTGGGTTTTGTCATTGCCAAAATGTTCCACTCCTATTATGAAAGAAATAATATCCAAATGAATACATGCTACATACAGATTCCATGCAGAATTTTTAATATAATAGTTGTTCTCAAAGGGTAGTCTTCCAAGTGTTCGCAAGCCTATTTTCTTTGTACTGTTAATCCCACCCCTCCCCCACAACTAGAACTCTCAGAATTGATCAGAGTTGGGAGGGTCTCCACAATCATCTGGTCCATCCTATAAGTGAAAAATAATGTTCTCTTCAAAATAACTCATGGTAGTTATCTAGCTAGTCCTTCTATACTTGATGCCTTTGCATGAGGTGTAACCCATAACCTCCCAAAGAAGTGTGGTTCTTATATTACAGAGAGATGAGCTCTTCTATTTAGAATGCATCTCTATAGAACAAAAACTGTGCAAAAATTCAAATTCTTAAGGCAAAACAGAAGTCAATAGGGTAGGAAACTGCTCATGTCTCCATACATGTTATGTCATCTGGTATAGCAACATGGTTAGAGCACTGTGCAGAGTCAGGAAAACCAAAATTCAAAAATGATCTCCAATACCTACTTGTTGCTAGGTACAAATGAGATAATATTTGAAAAGTACTTAGCACAGTACCTGACACACACTAAGCACTAAATGTTGTTGTTATTGTCATCATCATCACCATAACCATCATTAATATTGTCATTTATTATTATTATTATTATCATCTCATCTTCCCCCTCCATTTCTTCGTACAGGCAACTGTCACTCATATCTGGAAATTTCTTCCTCTTCACTTAAACTTCTAAGAATCTCTACCTACCTCTAAAACACAATTCAGATGACATCTTCTATGGAAGGCCTTTATTGATCAAAAGGTATTAGTTCTTCCTAACTCTTATTTTTTTTGTTTTTGTTTTTGTTTTTGTTTTTGTTTTTGTTTTTGTTTTTTATTTTTTTTGTTTTCAACATTTACTTCCACAAGATTTTGAGTTCCAAATTTTCACCCCATCTTGACCATCCCCCCACCCCAAGATGGCATTCACTCATTCCCTCTCACCTAGTCTGCCTTCCCTTCTATCTCTCCCCCCCTTCTCTTATCTCCTTCCCCTTCAATTTTCCTGTAGGGCAGGATGGATTTCTGTACCCCATTTCCTGTATTTCTTATTTCCTAGTTTCATGTGAAAACATTTTTTTAAACATGTGGTTTTTAAAACTTTGAGTTTCAAATTTTATCTCTTCCTCCCTCCCCACCCACCCTCATTGATAAGGCAAGCAACTAAACATAGGTTATATATGTGCAGTTATGCAAAACACTTCCATAGTAGACATGCTGTGAAAAACTAACTCTATTTCCCTTAATCTTATCCCACCACCCCCACTTATTCTATTCTTTCTTTTGACCCTGTTCTTCTTGCTTCTGATTACCCCCTTTCCTAATCTTCCTTCCTCTCTGTCATCCCCCTACTTGCCCCCTTTCCCCCCATTTTCCCGTAGGGTAAGACAGATTTCCATACCCAATTGAGTGTGTATGTTATTCCCTCCTAAAGTCCAATTCTATGAGAATAAGATTCACTCATTCCCTCTCACCTTCCTCCATTTCCCCTCCACTGTAAGAGCCTTTTCTTTTCTGTTTTATTTTGTGAGATAATTTACCCCATTCTACCTCTCCCTTTCTCCTTCTCCTAGTATAATCCTCTCTCACCCCTTAATTTTATTCTCCAGATATGACCCCTTCATTTTCGACTCACCCTGTGCCCTCTATCTATCTCTCTATCTATCTCTATCTACATATACGTACATATAATTTTTTCCCCTCCAACTACCCTAATACTGACAAAGGTCTCATGAGTTACAGATATCATCTTTCCATGCATGAATATAAACAGTTCAACCATAATAAGTCTCTTATGATTTTCTCTTTCCTGTTTACCTTTTCATGCTCCACTTGAGTCTTGTATATGAAAGCCAAATTTTCTATTTAGCTCTGGTCTTTTCATCAAGAATTCTTGAAAGCCCTCTATTTCACTGAATGACCATTTTTTTCCCCTGCAGGATTATACTCAGTTTTCCTGGGTAGGTGATTATTGGTTGTAATCCTATCTCCTTTGCCCTCTGGAATATTATATTCCATGCCCTGTGGTCCCTTAATGTAGAAGCTGCTAAATCTTGTGTTATCCTGATTGTGTTTCCACAATACTTGAATTGTTTCTTTCTGGCTGCTTGCAATATTTTCTCCTTGACCTGGGAACTCTGGAATTTGGCTACAATGTTCCTAGGAGTTTTCCTTTGGGGATCTCTTTCAGGAGGAGATCAGTAGATTCTTTCAATTTCTATTTTGCCCTCTGGTTCTAAAATATCAGGGCAGTTTTCCTTGATAATTTCTTGAAAGATGATGTCTAGGCTCTTTTTTTGATCATAGCTTTCAGATAATCCAATAATTTTTAAATTCTCCCTCCTGGATCTATTTTCCATGTCAGTTGTTTTTCCAATGAAATATTTCACCTTGTTTTCTAATTTTTCATTCTTTCAGATTTGTTTTACAGTGTCTTGATTTCTCATAAAGTCACTAGCTTCCAATTGCTCTATTCTAATTTTTAAGGAAGTATTTTCTTCAGTAATCTTTTGGACTTCCTTTTTCATTTGACCAATTTTGCTTTTTAGGGCATTCTTCTCCTCATTGGCTTTTTGGACCTCTTTTGCCATTTGGGTTAGGCTATTTTTTAAGGTGTTATTTTCTTCAGTATTTTTTTGGGTCTCCTTTAGCAAGCTGTTGACTTGTTTTTCATGATTTTCTTGCAAAACTCTCAGTTTTTCCTCTACTTCTCTTACTCGCTTCTCAAAATCCCTTTTGAGCTCTTCCAAGGCCTGGGACTGATTCATATTCTTCTTGGAGGCTTTGGATGTAGGAGCTTTGACTTTGTTGTCTTCTTCTGGTTGTATGTTTTGACCTTCTTTGTCACCAAAGTAAGATAATACAGTCTGACTCTTTTTGTGCTGCTTACTCATGATCCTGGACAATTACTTGAGTTTTAAATTCTTTGTTAAGGTAAAAGTCTGCTTCCAATGTGGAGAATGTACTGTCCCAAGCTTCAGGGGTTATACAACTGTTTTCAGAGATACTTCTAGGGACCTGAAAATTTTCAGTTTTTCCAAGGTGCTATGATAAGGAGTGAGGTGTTTTCTCTCCACCGCCAAAACAAGCTTCACCACACCAGCATTCCTCCTCATCCCACGACTGCCCCTCAGAATCAGACCCAGATCCAAGCACTGGTAAAGCAAGAGATTCCTTCCTTAGCACTGGCAAAGAGATCCCTGCAATCCCCCTCTGATCAGCCACTTGATTCCCCCTCAGTCTGTGGGCAGGAAGCTCAGGAAACAGCTGCGGCCCCAGAGGCCGTGCTCGAGACTTGCAGCTGAGACCTAGCTCCTCTCACCACAGTCACAGACTTTTCCCACTGACCTTCTAAGTTGTCTTTGGCGTTCGTGTGTTGAGAAGTGCCACAGCTGCCTGCAATTCAGTCCTCTGATGCCTACTCCAGGGTCTCTAAGGCCTGTGCACCCACGCCAAACTGCACTCCTCTCCCTGCTCGGCACAATATACCTTTCTGATCAACCATCCAGCCTGTCTCTGGCTGGAAATTTGTTTCATTCTGTCTTTTTGTGGGTTCTGCTGCTTTAGAATTTGTTTAGGTCCATTTTTTATAGGTATTTGGAGGCGCTTGGGGGGAGAGCTCCAGCAAGTCACTGCTTTCCCTCCGCCCTCTCCCTAACTCTTGAAATTATATTTTATTTTAATTTTTTTTGTATTTACTTCTCTCTCTACATGTTGTAGGGCAGGATATTTGTTTTATTCCCAAAACATAGAACAGTGCTCTGAACATAGTTTATGATTAATTTGCATTTGTGGAACTTAGTTGAATTGTTTATTGTCATGTAGATACAGCTTTTGCCAGCTTTATTAAATGTTGACACTATTATCTAGAAGGGAACTGAATGATGAATTAAAAATCCTGAGATATAGTCTATGCACAATACTAACTCCATAATGAAAGAGAGAGAGAGACAGAGAGAGACAGAGATAAAGACAGAGAGACAGAGACAGACAGACAGAGATAGAGACAAAGACAAAGACAAACAGAACTGTATCAATTCCATCACTACATCACAAGGACATCATAAAGGTAAATGATGTGTGGAAAAATGGTGGGAACAAAGGAAAGGAATGAGAAGAAGGGGAAATGAGAATAGAAAAGATTTCTAACTAATGAAAGAAAAGAGTTGTTGGTTTGTTTGTTTTAAGTTTGGACTAAATTACTAAGGTTTGTTTCAACTATGCATAATGCCCTTTCTTGTCTCACTCCCACAAAGTCCTCTTGCACTAGCAGGTACAGCTCCTACCTCATGTTCTGGGGTTAATGTTGAAGGTAAGTACTACTAATGATGTAGCTCATGAGCCCCTACCACTGTACTTCTTATTAACACTCAGCTTGTAGATCAATTAGTTCTGAGAAAAGGCATTTATTTAAATCACATCGAAGAACAATAGTTATAAAGCATTGTCCCCACAAAACCCTGGGACTCGCTTTGCCAGAAATGTACAGAGAGACAATGGTCTTTAAGGGATAGGGAGTGAGTAGGCACAGACAAAGAACAGTGATAGTAAGACACAAGAAACATTTGTGAGCAAAGCAGCTCTTAACTCCAAACAGCAGGATATGACTTCTACGTCCTTTCTCTCTCTCTGGAGAGTCCTCATGAAGACTACTGCTGAGTGTCAGTGATGAATCAGGGATTCTGCTGCTAAATTGAGTCTTCTCCTAGCAGAGCAGGCTTCTCTGCTGGATGGGCTAATTGGCTGAACTCCTTGGGTTTACTTTTCTGATGGGCAGTTGTCATTTCTGCTCTCTCCAGTCTGAGGCTCAGTTGGATGTTACTGTGCTCCTCCAGTTGAAATGGTGGTACTTTCTCTTTCAGCTCTTACACAAAAAAAGTGAGGCCTTTAACCTAGGACTGACAAAACCTTTCATAGCTGTGTTTCCTCCAGGCCTCTGCTATGAGATTTGTCCCCTCAAAGAAGCTCTGGGAAACATATAACCTCTCCTATTCAACAATTGCTCTTAATTCAGAGCTGAGCTCCCTCAATGATGGAATCTTGCTCCGACAACTATTATCCATCCAGGTATATTTCCTAAACTCTTTTTAGGTGTAAATGAGTAGCTGGAGAAAGGATACTGAGGGAATCTCAGCTATAAGGGCATATAGATTTACTTTGCTGACCCTTTCATTTTCAATTCATATGCTCGATTCTTGGGATTGCCCACTAGATATGGAATGTGTCTCTTATTCCTGAAAAGTCCCCACTCTTGTCCCTCTCCCTTTATGACCTTAAATTTTGCTGGTCTAATGGTACATAACCATTGCAAAGAAGATTCTTTGATAACAGTATCTATCTATGAAAATTACAAACCTATTTACATTTATCATTTTATTTATTGTTAATATGTAGGCATAATTATTATTCCATATGCAAAAAAAGCTAATGAAACTGCGAGAGCCCTGGATTTGGAGTCAGAAGACCTAGGTTTGAATCCTAGCTCTGCCATTTACTACCTGTGTGACCCCAGAGAAGTTTTTAACCTCTGTTGGCCCTAGTTTCTTCATTAGTAAACTGAAGTATTTCTACTAAATGGATTCCAATATTCCATCTAACTCCATGTTTGTGATCCTTTAAGCTAATAAGAAAATATCAGTTACCTACACCAAGATCTCTACCCCTCCCTACCCCCTACTTTAATCATGATCATATCCACCACTATAGCGGTATTTAAAACTTAAGCGCATCTGTTTGTTGTATCCTCATCTCACCTTTCAGATTTATTCATCTTGCAACAGAATTAGCCCAGGGTATGATTACCCTGTGTGAATGGATATCCCCTTGAAGCTGTTTCCATATAATTATGTATACAGTTGCTAGAGGCCTCAGGGGCCTTACTAGCCTTCTAATAACCGTCTTGTGTCAGAAATATGCGCCTTCCCAAATTACAACGCTGATCTGCTATGACTCTCTCCAGTAACAGATGGTTTTATTAGTAGCCACTGCCAGAAACTGGCTAACATGGCCATTAGCCCTCTGTTGCAATTCAGTGAAGGGGCAGCACTGTCTATGCGAAACGTGGTGGTTAAAAATAATCGACAATGAAGTTGATAATAGGATTTTGTTGGAGGCTAGGGAGAGAGAAAAAAAAATCAGTACTTCTATCCTATTCCTGGAAACAGAAATACTGAAGTCAACATTAACTGTTGTCTCTCTTTGGAAAAGGGAGGTCATAAATGTTTCCTGCCTCTTAGCTGAGATAGTTACAGGATCTCTGAATGGGCACCATATAAACTACAGGGTGTAAAATCCTTTAGTAAATCCTTTAGGGGATAAATGTTATTAAAAAAAAAAGTGATCAAGAATTTCATGGGCTGAGAGAGGTACATATTAACTTGGGCCTTGCAGCCCCAATATCTCTTCCACACTACATCCCCTCCAAATATATTTAATCAAATAAGGTAAGGATTCTGCTGATCAGCATTTCAACCTCTTAATTCTGACAGTAAAGGACACTAGACAGTAAAAGACAGTAGGCTGCGTGCAGAAGATGTGTACATCAATTCCACCAGAGCTATTGAACAGCATTGTGATTCCTTAACACTCTAGCCTCAGTTTCATTGTCTACAAAATAAGGATAGCATTAACTATAATACCAACAAAACATGGCTGCTATAAGGATCAAATGAAATAATGGATGTTAAGCACTCTGGTGACTTTATAGCACTGCATAAATGTCAAGTATTAGCATTATTGATGGTGGTGTTATTCTCGGTGGTAGTGGTAGTGGTAGTGGTGGTGGTAGTAGGAGTAGGAGTAGAGTAGGAGTAGGTGTAGTAATAGTAGCAGATAGTAGTAGTAATAGTACTTCCACTCTGTAGTTGATTTGTGCTTATTTTTTAAATGTTTTATATCTACATATACAGAGTGTTCCAGAAATCGCACTTTTAAGTTTTAATAACTTAGATAACTTAAAACTACACTAAGACTTTTGGAACTCTCTCTCTCTCTCTCTCTCTCTCTCTCTCTCTCTCTCTCTTTCTCTCTCTCCCCTTCCAGTAGAAAGTGAACCCTTTGAGGATTATTCTCTTTTTTTCTTTTAATTTTTTTTAATTCAGCATGCCTATTATAGTCCTAGGAACATAATAGGCACTTAAGAGATTGAATTAAATTATAATGGAGGTAGTGATAGTAGCAGTGGTAATAAGAAAACATCTTTATCAATAGCGTAAATTGGTTTTGTTGTAAAGGAAACTCACACAGTCTACAATTCAAACTAATCATGCTGGAAGTAATTCAGAATACAAAATTGTATCCAGAGGGCATTATATATTATAAATGTTAGCATGAGTTTATGGTATCATTATACAAACAGTTAGAGGAATACCCTGATAAATCTTCTCTATAAACCCTAAAATACAGCACACATGAATAATTATTGACATTATTATTGTTGTGTTATTATTATTATTAGTTGATTCAGGAAGATCATTGTTTAAAATGCAAATTAGAATTATGAGAATATTATAAAGATATTTATTAATTAAGCAATAATTATATACATGCTAGCAATACTAGGAAAATCAAATTGTGGATCCATTCATTGGAACAGATTCCCAAAGACCAAAATAGGAGATAGGGATTTATTCTTCCTTTGCTAATCCTTTCTAGTGCAATGTTGAGTGACCCTGATTTTTGTTACATCATTAGACCTATTGACCTGGTTATGTTATTGTAATCAACCTTTTCACAACAGAAGCAGCTCTCTTCCCTGTGATTCACCTATTACCTAGATGCTTATTATTTCCTGCAAATTTTAATTAAAACCCCAAAGGTCTTGAAAAAAAAAGAAACAACCTCTAGGAAATCTCTATCAAAGAATCTCAACGTTTGAATGAACCTGAGAAGACATTCCTAAATGAAAATTCCTTCTGTGACATGTTAAGACATTTAGTCTCTACATCTATCGATATGTCTCTAGCAGTGACAGCACATGTCAGTTTGGGCACTTCTAATGCTGTGCTATTTTTTGGAGAGGTCTGTGGTCTAAAAATTGAGTCTGACTCTATGCTTTTAAAGTAGCATAAAACCTTCTAGTTTTGTCCTTTGTTAAATGGGGATAATAAAAATTCCTCTGTATATCTCATGAAACTGTTGTCAGAAAAGAGCTTTACAAATATTTATTATTATTGCAAATAATTAAATTTATTATTATTGCAGTAGTATTTAGATAAAAGGGGAAATAAATATTAAGAATAATAGTAAGAAACTGTCATAGGTATCTTTGATTTTTGAAATTCTATTGAAACCTATTTTGAATTCAATTTTTCTACCAATAATTTTGGGAAATCAACTTATAAACCATCTAGAATGTTACTAAGCTAGATATGAATAGATATTTTCTTAAAGATAAAATATGAAAACAAATAAAAAAAGAATTTCTGAATGAAGCATGTGGGGGGAGGATTAAGAAGTCATCACTAACATTTGCATAACACTTTCATTATTCTGTAATACCCTGTTATAATAAATAACTCATCTAAAGCCTGAGAAGGGAGTGATGTCATGACCTCTCAGGTTCACATGGTTACTTCTTTTTCAACTTCATGGAGTTTATTTTAGATATAAAAAAAAAATAAAGTTCAGTCACTCTGAGCCCTCAGTAAGGAAAATCCCTAACATTTAGGAACAGCACAATTAGTTTTTCTGCTTAATTTTATTTTTAATACTATCTTTTCCTAGCCCCCTACCTCTTTGAAGAAGGGATGGAATTCAGTTAACTAAAAATGCTTAGTTAATGAAACGGTACATTATAATTTAGTATCTGTGTGTAGATAGGCATCAGGAGGGCAAGTGGGGGAAAGTCAACTTATTATTATTATTATTATTTTTGCAACTTCCCCTACCCTTGGTTTTCTGCTTTCTTTGATGACTGCAGAGCCCATGATTCTATTCGATATTTTCTATCTTTGCACAGTTCAGTCTGACCCATTGCTTTTCAGATTTTTTTAGAACTCCGGACTTGTTCCTAACTTTTTTGTTCTATACTTTCAGAACCTCTCTCTGTCTCTCTGTCTGTCTCTCTCTCTCTCTGTCTGTCTCTCTCTCTCATTTTGGAATAGCTCCTTCTTTTTCCTACCCTAATACTCTAGGGAGAGACCAAGTTTCTCACACAATGAATTTCACTGATTTAATGAGATATAAAGGTGCTTTTCATACTCAATTTGGATTGAATGAGTCAGTCAAGAAGTGTTTTTTTTTTTCTAGGAAAAGTAATTACTTTTAAGTGAGTAGGATAGACAGTAGTTATGCCACTACAAATAAAAAACCCTCTATGTACATTAGCGCATTAAGTCTTCACCTTAACTCCATAAAGTAGATTCTAAGGATGTTATTTTCTTCACTTTTATAGGTGAAGGAATTGGAATGCAAGGACATTGTAACTTCCTCATGACCACACAGCTATTATGTGAGGTGAGATTTGAACCTAGGTCTTCTGAGTCTAGAATTAGCAGTTTGATCACTCTCCCATTCTGCCTTTGCAAATGCCCCTCCTCCAAGGCATTGAAATCCATTCTTGTAAAGCCAATGGGATGAGCAACATGGCTTTTCAAGGTCCATTCACACAAATTGCATGGAAAAGAAAAAAAAAACTTTGTATAAATGATAGACCCGTATTTACAAAATCTGTAATAAAGAAGCTAGAATTATTTTTGTTCCAACTAGGAGTTTTAGAGAAAAAAAAGGTGATACAGATTCATGTATTAGTGTCCCAAATAGATAATTTCAAAATCGTAACATTGAAACAGCTCCATGAAAGAGTTTCTACTGATAAATAGAAATTCTATTAGAAATACAATATGACATACACACACACACACACACACACACACACACACACACATGCACACACGTGTCTGCTCTCTTTTGGGTGGTCTACTCCAGCAGGGAATGACATATTCAAATGCAGTTCACTCTCCAAATAGTAGATACAAACAAAGGAAGGGTGCCTCAAGCTCTGATAATGGAGATGGAGTCATTTGTTGGGAGATTCAATTACCCCTTCCACAGAGAATTCAATTCACTTCCATCCCTCCTGACAGGGCTTCCCAGGGTTGTTTCTCTAATTTATGGTGAGTGTTTTTCCTTTTCCTCTAAATGTTCATGAACTAGAAGATGTTGTGCCTCTTGGAAAGTCAAAGTCAATGATTAGGCACCAGGAATCTACTGATACAAAATCCAAATTGCCTGAAATAATCAGTTTAGTTGGCAGAAAAGACATAGTATTTTCCCTGCAAGTCCTTTATGACTCAGAAAGTTGAGTCTCTACAAGGACAACATTGTAGCAAGGCAGTACCTCACCAGAAGAGTTCTCTATCACCCCTCCTCCTTCCTTTTAAACATAGAGCCTCTTGTTTCTGATACTGGTTAGTACAGTGGAAAGAACAATGACCGAAGTGTTGTAAGCTCTGGCTTCAAATCTTGCCTCAGTTACTTATTACCTGAATGACTTTCATCATCACTTAACTCTCTGGGCCTCAGTTTCCTAATATTTAAATGAGAGGTTTGGAATACATAGCCACTGAGGTTGCTTCCAGATCTAGAAATATGTGCCTATATGGCTTAATATGAAGGGATCACTATCTATAGTGGTATGGAAGGAAGTCTCTAAATTGCAGCCCCCTGCTTTACAAAAATGGTCATCCAGGCTAAGAGCAGCCTCTTCTCACTTTGAGAGATGATACTCCTAGATGGAATTCCCATGAGCTCTGTTTCCATTCCAGTTAATAACATGAGCCTGGGAGGATAGCACTGGGGAGATGAGTGTTGTAAGCTAATGAGGGTCTGAGTTGTGTGACTAATGAAGCATGGAACATAAAGCCCACCATAATATAGCAGGACACATTAACTAAAGGATTACCCTGCATTAGCTGCCGTGGAATGTGAGCTCCTTGAGGGCATGGAGTGTTTTTCATTTTATTTTATATTTATTTATTTATAGGCTTATTTGCTTGTTTGTTCATTCATTCATCTATTGAATCATTTATCTATCTATCATCTATCTATCTATCTATCTATCTATCTATCTATCTATCTATCGATAGATCTAGCCCTTGTATCACCAACACTTTTGTATATGCCAGTATAGAAGTAGTATGGGGTAGTGAATAGACAGAGCTCAGAGCCGGGATGACTTCTGTTTAAATCTCATCTCGAACACATCCTGGCCATGGGATGAGAAACTCTCAGTTTCTAAGACTATCAATATCTGAGCAGGTGCCAATCAGTAACTGGTAGGAGGTCAATATGCCAGCAAAATCACAGGTCCAGTCCCTATTCCTATCATTAGTTGAAATAATATTTGCAAAAGCACTTAGCACCTGGCACAGAGTAGCTGCTATATAAACTTGTATTCCCCTTTCCTTTTCTTGACTAGCACCTGGTAAAATGCCTTCTGCGTGGTAAGCCTTTAATGAATGCTGAATCAGATATATTAAAGTACCTTCAAAAGACGTTTGAATTCAAACTAAAATTCATTGACCAATCATGACTCTAGAAATCTGTCAATGAGAATACCACCTTCCCTGAAGTAGAAAGGTGGTGAACTATGGGTATAGAATGAAGCATATGCTGTCAGATATGGGTAAGATGTTTGTTTTGCCTTGTACTCCTTTGTTACAAAAATAGTGTTCTACTGGCCAATAGTGCTGTACTGGGAAAGGAAAGCTATCTTTAAAAATAGAGCATCAGTATAAGATTTATAAAATAACCTGCAAAGGATGGAGATTAGACCTATGATTTCCCACGTATAGGAAATTTCTGGTATAGAAAAAAATTGATGCGAAAGGAGACCATATAGTACCTCTCATTCTCTGTTTTTTTTTGTCATTTTACTTATTTTATTAAATAAAATTTGGTTTGGGCCACACTCAGGAGGATTGCAGGCTGCATGCAGCCTGACACTTTTGCTTTAAGGGATGTTCTTTTCTTTTAGTCAACCAGCCAGTAAATTTCAGAAGAACATCTTGAACGCAGGTCTTCCTGGTTCTAAGGTGACCTCTCTTTGCAATCACTATACCACCCTCTTTCTCAATACAAGCATATATTTACATGATATTTCACAATAATAACCCTGAGACATCAGAAGTAGTGTGTATTATCACCATTTTCCAAAAGAAAAGAAAAGAAAAGAATAGAAAGAAAAGAAAGGAAGGGGGGGGATATTCAAGAAGCAAAATGAAAATTTGCCCAAGATCACACAACTAAGAAGCTGCAGAGCATGAATTCAGATCCTTGGTCTACCTTCTATAACTCTAAGGGTACAGCTGAGCTATGGCAGATTCTTTCCAAGTGAGCTTATGGCTAAACTGTAGCAGTTCTGATTTAAAGGGAAATATTATCAAGCAAACCAAGATGGAAAAATAGACTGTCGTGAACATGCTGGAAAATGAAAGAAATCCACATGAACCCACAGGTTACAATCTACTGTCCACCTTATTCTCAAAAGCAGAAAGACCATTTCAACCTTTCTTTCTCATTTGGGCTTCTAAGACAACATTTCTTTAAAATCTGGGAGAACTATTGAAGGAGAATTATTCTAACAAACACCTTTCCTCTCAGACACACTGTCAGCCAGCATCACGATAATGGGATCAGAAGTACGGAGGTGGAAAGGAACCTCAATGGGCATGCACCTCACCCAAATCCTTTTATAGATGAGGAAACTCAAGCACAATTAGGTAAAATTATTTGACCAAGGTCACACAACTATTAAGTACTCGTGTTCCAGAAAGGCAAACAAAGAAACAACAATAATACTTCTGGACATGGACAGATGTGAAGCTTTCTATCAAGCTCTTTGGACTAGTGTTGTCCAATGGTTCCGGGGTTAGAGATCTGGGTTCAGAATCTACCCTACTTGTGTGACCTTGACTAGGAATTTAACATCCCTGAGTGTCAATTTCTAATTGACACTTTTGAATAGACTAATGTCCCTTCCAGTTCTGTATCTATGATCCTGTTAGTACCTAGGCCTTTCCATGGCAATGCCAACTCACACTATAACAGAACTTAAAGACATAGATTTGTACATATAGATTTAGCCTCTAGGTGGCATAGTAGACAGAGTGCCAAGTCTGGAGTCAGGAAGACTTGAATTCAAATGTAGCCTCAGACATGAGACCCCTGGACAGTTACTTAACCTCTGTTCTCCTCAATGTCCTCAACTGTAAAATGGGGATAATAATAATACTTACTTCACAAGTAGGAGTTATGAGGATAAAATGAGATACTATTTGTAAAGCACTTAGAACAGTGCCTGACACACAGTAAGTGCTATATAAATGCTGATTTTTCTCCATTTCACCCCCATATATATTTGGGTAAGAAAGCATAAATACCAAAATACCAAAATAACTTATCAAAATATATGGAAATACTTTGCTAATTATAGCTTGAAAGAAAACATTTTTTCCCTCGTTAAGTTCTGTCTTGTATAGTGTTGAAAATATTGCTTGGTAAAATTGCTTTTAATCCCCTAATAAAAATGATGACATGAAAAACTCCAAAGATGCTTTGATACAAATAAAATGTAACACTCCCATGCTTAATAAGTGTTTACTGAGTGCCAGACGGACAGTAGTTAAAAGATCTATTATCTTCCTTGACTTCCAAATTTCACTAGTTACTACTGGAATGAGAATTGAAGACTTTAGAGCAGATTAGACATCCTCAAATAATTCTCCAGTAGGAATACATGAGCTACAGTTTGTCTGACCCTCATTTGTCCTGAGGGCCTATCAGAGAGATGGTGAATCACTTCTAAATGGTCCCTACGGGATAATTAATCATGTCTCCCTTTGTATCAGTCACCACTGTCTACTTTGCTGTACTTGTTAGCATTGGTAACTCAGCTCCTTCCATTGACAAGAGTAATCTTTCCAAGGCTCTTAAAGCAACTTCATTAAATCATTATACAATGAAGAACTATATATCAGTGGGTTTATCTCAATTCACTCAAAAATTAAAGGAAAAGGATTAAAGAAATTGCTAAGCAGATCTCAATGACAAAAGCAGTTTGGTGGAACTGGGAAATGTTCATCAAGCATGTGTTCATTCACACAGAGGCAATTTGATATAAGGAAGATGAGATTATGAAGAATGCGACTGGTATGTTTGTTTAAAAAAAACTGGCTGCCAGTCTCACTTTGATTGCACCCCCATTGTTCATAGTTATTGCCCTCTATGAATTTTTAATTGTTTTACTTACATGATGAAATAGATTTGTCAGTAGGGATTGAGAGAGACAAATCAGCCTTTTCACATAAACTGTAATTAAAGGGAACACAAATGTAGCCCTGGATGTTATCAATGGAGGGTAAAGATTTCAAGAAATCGACCGGATGAAAAATTAAGCCAATCTTTCACAAGGAAATCATTTAGCTTTTCCAGGAAGTTCAACATGACTTTTAAGTTCCCTGGGAGGGCTATTGAAAGGCAAGGCTGGACGTTTTTCCTGAATATAAGCTAACATCGTAAGGTCATAGTTTGAGAGCTGAAAGCGCCTTAGAGGGTCATAGGAAAATAGGATCACTATCTAGAGCTAGAAGGAAGCTGAAATGCTACTTAGCAGGAACATGACACAGAAGAAATCTTTTCTCTCCAAGGATGTGGGTTTATATCACACCTGATGTGTTTTACCTGTGTGACTGGGGTGGGAGGTGGGGGAAGGGGGGAATCATTTTAAATATCTGATCCTCAATTTCCTCATTTTCTCATCTGTAAAACAAGAGGATTGGGTTAGATGTCCTCTGAAGAAGGAACTGAGACCCAAGGAGATTAAATGAATTACTTATGGATGGACAGTAAATGTAGAAAGCAGGATGTGGACCTAGATATTCAAGGGCCAGAGTTCTCTTTTCACAATAATTCCCTGCCTCCACAACCCCTTCAATTGGCTCATAAGAAAACTAAGACCCCGAAAACTGAAGTGACCTTGGCCAAGGTCACAGAGGCAAGTCAGTGCAAAACTGAGATTCAAACTCAGGTCCTTGGACTCCAAATCAGGTGCTCTTCACAAACTTGAAAAAAGAAAGTTGCATTGTTGTACTATTTATCATTGTATATTATTATTTATTTATTTTATTATGTTATATTATTAATTACTTTATTGTATTCCAGTCTTACCAGGTATACCTTATACCGTTATCAGTGATATTTCTTTTTTCCTTAATTAAAAAGGGATCCTTTTCTTTTTCTTGGCTATAGTATGGTCTGGTAAAAGATATAGACTTTGCAAAATACAGTAGCATAGAGCTATTTCTAGTACTATGAATGAAAACGGGTTTGAGGTAGAAAGGTGATCATGGCTTTCCTCTCATATAAAACATATAAAATTTCTCCTCTTCCTCCTCCTTCTTCTTCCTCTCTCAGAGCTTATTCACTTTCTCTAAACTAAGGTCTCAGTTTGTCTGAGGCCACATCCACTCAGTGTTTAGGGGTTAGGTAAGAGTTGAGACAAAAGATGGCTCAATTTACCATCAGTGTTACTGGTCCTCTTTCAAGAACAAAATGGAACATTCTAATCTTCATAACTTCTCTGATTTCTGGGTTTTTTTGTTTGTTTATTTTGTTTTATGCTTGAATGAATAGGTTATACTCCGTCTACACTATTTGCCACGATCTTTAGTGAAATTAGTATTATATCCAAAGGGACAGAATCTTTGGATATAAGCTTGGGGCCATTTCTTCCTTTTAAGGGACAGTGACCAGGAAAACAATTTGAACCGAAAAATCATTTCCATTAGACTAACACTATTTAGGGCAGAAGATAGATCTAATTCTAATCTATTAACCTCTCTAAGAAGACTAGAACAGCCAACTTCATAGCCCCTTGCCTGTATGCCTCTTGCAAGAATTAATGAATCAATCAATAAACATTTATTAAGTGCTCATTATGTTCTAGAGGCACTGTGCTAAGTATTGGGGATACAAAAAGAGTCAAAAAAGCAGTGTATTTTCTCCAAGAGTTTACAATCTAATGGAGCAAAGACTCTCTTGAAAAGGAGTGTGATTCCAGACATATCTATTCATACCATCCTATGAGCCATATTTACACATATACGGAACTTACACGGGAAAAACATGTACCCTACACATATGAGGACAACAGTAGGATCACAGGTCAGAGTAAAAGGTAATTCTTGTTAGTTTTCTTCCATTGGCTTGCTAAATACCACATCAACCCTACTACTTAGTCATTTTCAGGCAATTAATATTCTTGAAATGCACACTTGCCTAATACCTGATGTATTGCTTGGAAACATCATAACCCCTTGAAAAAAAATCAAAGTTCACATTGCCAGGTTCTTAGAGCCAACACATTTGAAAACATGGCATTTCCAACATTGTAACTGATGCTGGAAGCTGCCCTGCCATTCTGCACTGTTCCCATGGCGTCTTAACTCACATTGGTAGCTTTTACATGACACATTCTGCTGAGTTTTTACCATGAATGCCATGTATTTGCTTGTAAAGAAAATCACCCTACAAATTAATAGATAAGTTCAGATGCTTTGAGCCCTTGATACACTGAAATTCTTTCTCACTATTTAACAAGCAGTGAGAGCTTGGAAGGCCCTGTTAAAGCAATGCATTCCAACAGGTGGAGACTCACAGTTGGTCAGAGCTAGGCAAGGGGGAACTGTGACCCAGGGGGCACAATGCAAGGAGAGCAAACAGGACTTGGGAAAATGCTCTTTAAAAAATATAACATTTTTTTTTCTTAAATACCAGAAAATTCATCTCACTCTGGAATATAAGTATTTACTTTCTGCTAAGTTAAGTTGAGTATGTTACACCAGTTGACGGTACCAAACAATATAGGTAGAATAATACACAGACAAGAGAGAGAATTTTTGAAGACACACATGTACACACATATATACATATGCAGATGTTTATATGTATATATACACATGTGTCATAAAATTATATATAAAATATAATATACATATATCTATGAATACAAATATAAGCCCATATGTTTATATATATATACCTTATAAGTAGATTATGTATGAGTATACAGATACAAATATGTGCACATATGTATACATGTATATGCATATACACAATATATCCATATGTATATATGTATATATACACATGCAAGTATTTTATAAAAATAAATCATATATGTATTATGTGTATGTATATATGTGTGGGGGGTATATATGTATGTATGTGTGTGTGTATACATATATACATATATACATATAAAAATGTATATGGACTGATTGATGTAGAGAATGACATCTGAGATTTCTTTGTTATAGGGAGCTACCAAGTAAAGAAATTACCCATTACCAATGCAGGTCAGTACCTTCCTTGCAATTTATATCTTTACACAGTTGCCTAGGGCATAGAGAAGTTCAATAACCCGTCCATGTTTGTGTAGTGATCATATCTCACGCTATGTTTTGTGAGCTTCCAGGTGAGGGAGACCTTAGGAAGGAGAGAACATTAACCTTAAAACCAAATTTTTATGCTTTGATGACCCGAGGCTGGAGCTCATGCACTGAGCTTATTAATATGCATTTATTAAGTACCTCGCACTTATACCAAGCACTGTGCAATATGTTCAAAAGGAAGCCTGCCTCACAGGAGACTCGGGAACTTTTCTGAAGATATTTTAAAATAGCTTTTTCCCCCCCCTCATTTAGGTAAACCACAGAAAGCTCAAATAGGAAAATCTCCAAGTAATGTCCCCTCTCTCACTAACACCAATGCAGTGGAATTTTCAATAGAGAAGTTTCTCTGGCTAAAATAATCTGGCTAGTGAATATTTACTCGTGTCTAATTAATATGTGACATGACAGGAGTGGCTGGCCGGGAATTGATTAGGAAAAGAACAGTTTTGAAATGATTTGAAAGAGCTGCTGCTGGAAATTAAATCTCCTAATAGGGTTGTCTTCACTTGATTTAGGTATTGTATGGAGAAAAGTAGAAGGCAATTCAGCTTTGACTCCAAATGTCTCTGAATGCTGACAAAAACCTCCTATGGCGCCTTACAAACAAGAGCTGCTTCATGCCGATAAGAAGTCAAAAGTAATTTCACACACACACATACACGGGTTTATGCATGTACATATGTGTGTATACACAAACACACACACATACATATATATATGTGTGTATATATATATATATGTACACATATATATATGAAAACCTTTAAACCTATTTTTTCAAGCCCCACTTTCTAAATTGTCTCTTCATTTCATCCATAGAATCTAGAAAAGTGATGGTGATGGCTAATTGATGCTAAGCTCCCAGTATCCTCGCTTCCCCTGACTTACATTCAGTTTCGTTACATCATTGCATTTCTCTCTGATAGAAATCCTTTGTCACATCCCCCACAGGCAGTTCTTTAAGGGAGCAAAAGTGAATTGTCAGTCACTAGTATAGTGTCTATATCCTCAATGGATCTTGTCTACACAGGTCTTATGGTCATCTCTGCCTCTTAGGTTCCTTGGTTTCCTTCAAGTTTCAAGTCCACTTTCTATAGGAGGCCTTTTTTTATCTCCCAGATGCTACTGCCTCCCCCTCTCAGTCAAATAGTTAGTCAACAAACACTTATTAAGCACTTACTATATATATATACCAGTCACTATACTAAGTATTTTATAAATATGATTTCATTTAATCTTTATAACACTCCTGGGAGGTAGGTACTATTATCCCCATTTTACAGTTGAGGGAACTGAGGCAAACAGCAGTTAAATGACTTTTCCAGGGTAATATAGCTAGTAGGTATCTGAAGTTGGATTTGAATTCCGATTCCACTATACCATCTTGCTGCTGTGTTTTTTTAATTAACATTTTAATTGTAAGGCATCAGAGATAGTGGACTTAATGCTGTGCATTAAGATCATAGATTAAAGGCAGTAAGGGAACACAGAAGACATCAAGTCCAATCTATTCATTTTATATATGCAGACATTTTATATATGCAGACATTGCAGACAGACCTTGGAAAGTCACCCAGATAGTAAGTGTCAGAGACAGGTTTCAAACCCAGGTCCTCTGACATCAAATCCAGGAATGACTCCAAAGATTTTATCTCTCCTCTTGCCTCTGCCACTTACTAGCTGCATGACTGGGAAAGTCACTTAACCTCTCTGATCCTCAGTTTCCTCATCTTTCAAACAAAGGTTGGGACTTGATGCCTTCTAAGGTCCCTCCTAAATCTAGGTCAATGATCCTCAGTGGAAGTATTTTCAGGTCTAAAGGGAGTTTGCAAATGTATAATGAATCTTTGCCCACCGGAGTGGGAAAGAGTAACCAAGAAGGGAGGGCAGGTTGAACTTAAATGAGAGGTGAGAAAGGAAGGCAGGTTAAGAGAGTGACTCTCCATGTGCCCCAGAGAAGGGTGGCATTTCTGAAAAGGGGAGAATCTGGGTGGTACAGACTGAAGTCTGAATGCCCCAAACCAAAAAGGTGATGTGACTCAAAGAGAGAGCAATGCCCACAGCTGGACATGGTTTCTAAGCAGCACTCGTTGCACAATGTGCTCTCTCAATCACCCAACTAGACAGTGGAACAAAGGTCTGTCCTTAGGGGAAAAATGTTCCATGGTATCCGAAAATCTTAGAGAACACCACAGGCACACATAATTCTATCAGTGCCGAGCCTCAACTTGTCCTTGTAATTGCCAACTGCTCTTACAAAATGTGAATTTTGTTATTATGAGATAGGGACTACATCAGGGATTCCATTGGTATAAGGCACCTCCAGGTGAAGAAACTCCCCTACCACCTCTCATCAACACCTCATCCCTATAACCTTATCTGAGACTATGTCAATGCCTTATCTCAGATCTCTGAAAGCTTAAGAGATTTTTCCCGGGGTCTCAAAGATGCTGAGATCCAGAGATGAGACCTGAGCCCAAGTCTTCGGGTTTTCACGTCAGTTCATTATTCACTACACCAGGCTGCTTCTTCCTGATAAACAGATGCATGCTTGGGTTTGGCCATTCCTTCTCAATGTGTGCTCTATGTGAGCCAAAGTAACGTTCTCTCTCTCCCCACAGATCCTTCCCTAGGCATTCTGTGTTTCAGTCTGTCCCATAAACATTGATTCGTGGTTGCTTCTGCATTCATCCCCACACTCGGTACCCACCAGTCCAAAGCACGCACTGTGTATACAGGATGCAGACACATTTTGTTTTAATTCACTTCTCTTCTCATCAGACATTGCAGGCTCACTCTGGGGATGAAGTCAAGCGTTGCTGTGTACAGATGAATTTTCTGGCCCAAGGAGATAATTTTGCAAACAGTCAATAACAATATCCCCAAAGTGAACCAGGAACCTCCACTGGTGAAGCGAAGTTCAATAGCAATATCAGAAAAGTCTTTAATCACAGAGGGTCTGTTAAGAAAAAGGTGGGGGAAGAAATGTACCTGCAACATGCTACCTCTGGTCAGGATCAAAGCCAGTGAAGACCCTCATCAGATAAGATTGCAACAGAAAACTCTCTGCCACCAGATCTCCCAAAGGGCCTTCTTTGCTTAGGTTTATTGAAAGTCAGTTTAAGTTAATAGATTGAAAAGAGCTGTACATCAAAACTGGGTGAACTTGTCAGTTTCCTGAGAAATCATTAAATTATTAAACTGCTTAATGATGTGTGGTGGGGAAAATGTAATTGTAAAGAAGATTTGTGTGTGTGTGTGTGTGTGTGTGTGTGTGTGAGAGAGAGAGAGAGAGAGAGAGAGAGAGAGAAAGAAAGGGAGAGAGAGAGAAAGGGAGAGAGCCCATATATATGTGCATGTGCATGTGTGTGTATGTGTGTATGTGTGAGAGATTATATATATGCATGTGCATGTGTATGTGTGCATATATGAGAGAGCGCTTACATATGTACATGTGTGTGTATGAGAGAGAGAAAAAGAGAGAGAGAGCTTATATATATGTATATGTACATTGTGTGTGAGAGAGAGCTTATATATATGCATATGTGTGTGTGTGCATGTGAGAGAGAGCTTATATATATATGCATGTGCATGTGTGTGTGAGAGAGAGCTTATATATGTGCATGTGTGTATGTGAGGGAGCTTATATGTATGCATGTGCAGATGTGGGTGCATGTGTGTGAGTATGTGTGAGAGAGAGAGAGCTTATATATATGCATGTGCATGTGTATGTGTGCATATGTGAGAGAAAGAGAGCACTTATATATGTCCATGTGTGTGTATGAGAGAGAAAAAAAGAGAGAGAGCTTATATATATGTGCATTGTGTGTGAGAGAGAGAGCTTATATATGTGCATGTGTGTGTGTGAGGGAGCTTATATATGTGCAAGTGTGCATGTATGTGTGTGTGAGAGAGAGCTTATATATATGAATGTGTATGTGTGTGCATGTGCGAGAGAGAAAGGGAGAGCTTATATATATGCATGTGCATGTATGTGTAAGTGCATGCATGTGTGTATGTGAGAGAGAGAGAAAAAGAAAGTTTATATATATATGAGCATGTGTGTGTGTGTGTGTGTGTGTGTGTGAGTGTGTATGTGTTTCTGTGAGATAGAGTGAATTTTATTAAAGTAAAATGATGCATTTCTGTCATTTTCCCCAATGGGGCAGAGCCATCTGTGCAAACCCAAATCTGTGAAGAGATGACCAAAGGTGACTAATTAAAACATGACTTCTTTCAAAATACATTCCATCACAGTACAGTGCACCTCACAGTGTGTTGAGACTTCTGGAGAGAATAATGTCGAATTATTTACTCCCCCTTTATTTACACATGCAAACACACACACACAGTTGTTCAAAATTGCCTTTATTTGCTAACTGATATGCTTGCGTTTGAAGCACAAGGAAGATTGACTTTGTTTTTAGATAGAGTGATGATAAAAATCCAGGTGCTGCTCCCAGGGGCGTAAATAATAGGGCTTTATTAGTCAATAAACATATCTCTGTGCCAGGCCCCATGCTAACCAGGAGAGGTACAAACAAAGACAAAAACACAGTCCTTTCTCTCCAAGGGCTCACATTCTAGAGGAGGTTATATAAGATATCCATGGAGTGAATGGAATGTAATCTAAGAGGGGAAAGCATTCCTACATGAAGGGACCTAGCAAGGCGTCCTGCAGAGGGTAGGATTTGAACTGAGGCTCAAAGGAGGCTGAGAACTGGAAGTTAAGCATGAGAGCTTGCCAGGCATGGGTTGATCACAGAAAGGGGGGCGTTGTTTGACGAACAGTGAGAAGGCTTCTGTGGCTGACTTGTAGAGGATCTGGACAAGAGCAAAACAGAGAAAGACTGAAAAGATAGGAAGGAGCCAGGATGGGATGAGCATTGAAAGCCAAAGAGAAACTTTATATTTGATCCTAGACATACAACAGACTGTACAATGAAGTCAGTCTTCTGTGTGTGTGTGTGTGCCATTCACTCAACTTTCTGACTGTAGAATCATAGATTCAGGTTGAGAAAGGCCTTAGAGGTCAGTCAATTATTCAGCAAGAGTTTATTCAGTCCCAGAGGTCAGCTTGTCCAATCTCCTTTTTTAAAAAGGAGGAAACTAAGACTGGGAGAATGTAAGTGACTCACCCAAGGTCACACTGATAGGAAGTGTCAGGATTTGAACCCAGGTGCTTTGACTCCAAATACAGGCTTCTTTCCACTTTACCTACATTATAACTTGATATATAGTCAACAGTATTGGCAATATATATTTTTATATATTATATATATATATGTGGTATATGTGTGTATATATACTATATATGTATATATACTATGTGTGTATATACATGTTATATATAACATGCTATGCAATACCACACATATGCATGTATAATCATGATTATACATGCACATGTGTATGTACGATGTAGCATATAACATTGCATATTCTAACATCTATTGATATACAATTTTATATGATATATACACACATATGCACATATACACACATGCACAGACACATATAGTTCTAAGGTAATTCTTTCATTGTACAGCAAGCTTTCCATGAAAGTGGTCCCAGAATGGAATGAGTTCCCAAGAAGTTGATGAGCTGGTGAATTTCTCCTCATTGGAGGCTGTGAAGCACAGGTCGGATGACCACTTTTCAGGGATCTTGTAGAAGGAATTCTTGCCCAGGTATGAGGTAGATTCTATGGTATATGAGGTCCCTTTCAGCTCTGACACTTTGTGACTATGTATGTATAAAACATTAGAACCGCCATTGCCCCAGGAGTTGGAGCTCAGACAAAAAAGTGTGTAAAAATATGCATGATACTTGACTAGTCCTCTTAACCAAATGTTTGGCCCTTTGGAAATTCATTTGGCACTAGTCAACATACAATCTAGGTAGAAAACACTGAATTTGTAAAATATCTTTCTTCTGGCATTCAAAGATTTTTAATAATAAACTCAAAACATTTAAAGCCAGTAACCTCTAGCCAGTCTATCTGAGCATATGTCAGGTATTAGATATAATACAACTTATGTAGCATTTCATATAGTATTATGCTAAAGACATGTCACTACAACTCTTCTACTTACTCCTATCCCTCCATCAGCAACAAAATACCATACAGATTTGAGGAAGGAATAAAAGAGACTATTATTGCATGTGATTTCTAACTCCTTTACATGAAAGATCTGTGACTTTGTCTACGGTAACTCCCAGAACGGAAATCACTCCAACAACTGATTGCAACCCATTCATGATTTAGTAGATCAGTCTAAGGAAGTTGTCTGAGACATATAGAAGTGAAGTGACTAGCCCAGAGTCACAGAGCTAAGTAATATCAGAGGTTTTTTGAAATCAGGTCTTAATGACTTGAATTCTAACCTTGCTTTAGGAACTTGCTAGCTGTGTGATACTGAACACATCATTTAACCTCTACGAGCCTAATTTCCTTCATTGCAAAATGAGGGAGTTGGACTTAGCTTCTAACATCCCTTCTAGCTCTAAATCTCTGATCCTATGATCACCCTATGATGTAGATGTAAGTGCAGCAGGGGTCTGGTACATGACAAGAATGCCTTAGATGTAAGTCCTTTCACACAGTGAATTGGAAGCTTACTTCCAGGAAAGCTGTGATGACATATAAAAGTGTTTTGGAGACTGTGAAGCATGTGTAGATGTTCTTTCACCAGTGCTTGATTGGTTTATCATGTGTTAAACAGTAGGCTCTTTGATTGACTATGGAAGTATTCCAAAAGACTATAATGGTTCCGCCATCTTTTTCTTGCCTCAATCCTTTTGGCTGCTAGAGTCCTGTGGCTATGACTTCTTCATCCATGTTATGTGGTGAAGAACATGTTGTAAGAGGAGAGGCCATGGGGCTTGCTCCCATCCAAGACTATATGCTAGTGATGATGATGATGATACCCCAAGAAGTGGGGTCTGGGCCTTGGTCTCTACTTTTGTTCTTTTCCATTTTAGGTGAAAGAGGTGGAACCTTGACATCTAGTGTATTTGAAACGTCACTAGTAGGATATTCTGGTATCCTTGCATTCCAGAGATAGAGCTCCAAAGACAAATGTCCTAAGGAGCAAGAAAAGATCTTTGGGAGTGACCCTAGACCAGCAGACGAACCCATCCAGCAGAGATGACGTCTAGACATAAACTTTCTGGGTCCAATGCTATGTAGGAATTGAATTAAGTCCTCATAGAATGATTTGGTGTGGGGGAGAGTATGTCTCTACAGTGCTATAGGAAATGGCTCTACTCTGTTCTTGCTACATATTTGAAGGAAATATCCCTTTGAAAAAGCTCACTGATAATAGGTGATTAAATGGAACTGGGCTAGTAGTTACTAGCCCCTAACAATGGAGGGAATACAGCTGATGGCAGTAGAGAAAGTCACCCCTATCCCTTTGGTTTGCTCTCTAGCACTCTGAGGGGCAGATGTAGCATCCTGACTGGGAGAGTAAGCCATCACACACTCGATAGGCTATCCATTTGTACCAATGACGAATCTGAGCCTCAGAGAAAATGTAACTTGAACACAGCTAGTAAGTGCCCAAGGGGGCATTCTAAGTGATGTTTCTCCCAACTCAAATAGGGAGATTTTTTTCCTCCCCAATACGTAACACTATATTTAGGAGAAACATACGGATATAAGATTGTACAACAATCAAAAATAACATTGCTTTGCCACCTCCTTGACTCAACCCAGATCCAGTAACACCTTCAGCTGAACAAGTCCCATTTCCTGTGAGGAGGCTTGGTAGGCTTTGCCAGGCTTCCATTGGCCCCATTAAGGTATGCTTCTAATAGCTGCTTCCTGGCTAGGTCTGCCTCTAATATGCTCTGAATTATTTAAGCCCAAAGCATAGCTGCTTTATTTTGCTACCCATTATATTGAAAGCAAAACAGAGTGAGGGAAAAAATAGAGGGGAGAGGAACATAATGTACACAGAGACTTGAAACAGCAAGTCACTCTAGTTGAGCAGTTGGAAGGGTACATTCATCCTTTCTGACCACCAGGGGACAACTGGCCACCTTGCCCCTAGCCCAGGAGCACAGCCTTTAGATACACACAAAGATCTTGAATGTTTTTAATGAACATTCTATCAATTCCAGTCAGACAGCTGGTTTCACCAATTTATTTTTCAACTGAACTGACCAGTTGTTTGTGGAAATTGATTTAGAGCTTTGTCTTGGCACTCAACTCAATAGGGGTCAACATTTTGAAAATGTCTACTGTTATTTGAGCTCTATATTAAGAACCGGGAGGGAGGGTAAGGTGATGGTGCTCCAAAGTCTAGACGAGATACTGTGTCAAATCTGTCTTGACAGAGGCAGCATGAGGCAGTATGTTCATAGCTGAAATGCTCTGAGATGTGGAATCAGAGCATATGGGCCTGAATTCTAGCTCTGCAACTATCTGGGTGACCTTGGGTAAGTCACTGAAGTTCTCTGGGCCTCAATTATCTCATATATATCCAATAAGGTTTCATTCATGTCCAGACAATTTGAAATGGCGTTACATGCCTAACCTCCCATTACATATAAAATAAAGCAATTAGATGGGACATCCGAGAGTCCTCCCAGCTCTGAGATTTAGTTTGCATTTTGTTTTCAAAATTAGTCCTGATATTAAAAATAAACAAATAGAACTCAGTAAATGAAAAGTCTATCCCTTATCATGGAGATCACTGGATCAGAGCATATATACATGTGTATTTATGTGTGTATGTGTGTGTGTGTGTGTGTGTGTGTGTGTATGTACACAGCTAGGTGGTACAATGGATAAAGTTCTGGATAAAGCACACATGTATGTGTGTACGTATGTATATATGTGTGTGCATGTACATGTATGTATGTGTATATATACGTGTGTATGTATATATGTATATCTATCTATCTATCTATATCTGTATCTATGTATATGAGACTGAGGGAGATTAAATGAGTTATGTGTGCCAAAGGTCAATCAACATTCGAGGCAGGATTCTACATCAGCTCTTCTGCCTTTACGATTAGGGCTCTTTCTCCTCTTTATGCTGCCTCTCCCAGACCTTCTGGCTGAATTCAGTGGGGCAGGCTTGACTTATCATTTGTCCAGAGGGGTTCCTAAAATGAATTTCATTACTTACCAGTTATGAAATGCAACGTGAATCTAAAATCAGTGAATCAGTGAGACGTGGGTTCAAATCCCATCATAGACATTTACTAGCCATGTGAACATGAGACAATTCCTTCAGTCTCATGTTCCTCATCTGTAAAATGGGAATGATAATAATACATTAGGCATATAGCTCACAGGGTTATTTCGAAGGCTATGGAAATAATCTATTTAAAGCATTTTGCAAATGTTAGAGCAATATAGCAATGTCAGTTAGCAGTATCATCCACATGCCTTAGTCAACAAAGTATTAATTTGCCGAGCCATTCCCAGGTAGCTCTTGTCCTCTTCTTTGTTCTCCCTTTCCTGCCCTCATCTGTACACACTTTAGCTGACCTCTGGCAAACATCTTCCACAGTGTATTCATTTACAGAGGTTCAGAATGATCCCTTACATTTTTAAGCAGGTGTTCAATGTTGGTGATTTTTTTCCCCCTTAAGCAAATATTTGTGTCTGGAACTTTTGCTCTCAGTGTACAAAGAAGGTCTGTGTTCTCAGAGGCCATTGGTGATCACTTGCATCTTTGCTATTGGCTTGGGATGCAAGGAAAGCCCAACTATCCTGGAACCCATCACAAGGAAACCACTAAACGAATTGAACGTGTTTGCTCACCAGCATTCCATCTGGGGCCGTTCAACTGCAACTGTCTCAAAAGGGGAGGCGCTGGAGATGCCGGCCAAAGCCATACTATTTAGTATTCGTCAGATTTACTCAGAGAGGAGATTTAGGTTCTTACACTTCAGAAGATGCATAACGAGAAAAAAAGAGAAAGAAGCTCAGCATAAAAAGAAATGGTTTCTTGACATTTATTTTCAAAATGAAAATGATAAGGTCTAAGAATATGCATCAATCATTATATAAGAATGAGCTTTTTTCCCTAGCTTAAACTTTCTCCAGTTCCCCTCCTTCTCTTCCTTTTCGTATAAACTTAGGATCGTAATGTTAATTTGTGGTTTTCCACGCCAATATGTGAGCTAGGATCCATTTTTATTTGAGTTTGACACCACTGATCTAGTCAATCCCTTTCATTTTACAGATGAGGAAACTGAGGCTTAGAGAGATGAATTTATCCAGGGTCACACAAGTAGAAAGTAACAAAGCTACCTGGTCCTCTGATTCCAAATCCAGGGTTCTTCTGGCTATAAAATGCCCTTTATCAAGTTCTTCCCTCTTTCTCTCCCTTCTTTGCAATGAATCTATCAATCACTAGGTATTTATGAAGTACCTTCTATGTGCCATATACTAAAAATACAAAGGTAAAAGAGACTGCTCCTGTCTTCAAACAGATTATGCTCTATTTAAGGATATAATATATACATATGTAAGTCTAAGCAAAATAAATACGTAAGTTCCACATAATGGGGAGGGGGAATTAGAAACCTCTGGATTACAGAGGGCCTTCTGTAGGAGGTGACATCTGGGCCTAGCTTTAAAGGAAGCCAGGAATTCTAAGAGGTGGAGGTGAGAAGAGAAGACATTCCAGACATGGGGAATGAGCTATGCAAAGCTATGTCTTTGAGACAAGATACGGATGTTGAACCCTATCTACCACCTCCTGTTAAAGCCTATGTCAACACTTTCTTATGCTGGGGAACATTCCCAAATTGTCATCGTTATGGGCAGTTAGGTGGCATAGTGGATAGAGTGCTGGGCCTGAAGTCAGGTAGATCTGAGTTCAAATCCAGCCTTAGACACTTAGTAGCTGTGTGACCCTGGGCAAGTCACTTAACTCTGTTTGTCTCAGTTTCTTCATTTGTAAAATGAGCTGGAGAAGGAAATAGCAAACCACTTTTGTATCTCTCCCAAGGAAACCCTAAACTAGGTCATGAAGAGTCAGATAGGACAACAATAAACACAACAATAAAGTCAACATTTTCCTTTTCTATGGAGATTCCGTAATTAGCCCTACTCAACCATGATCATCCCTTTGCTCTGAATTCACTAAGTACATCTGGGATTAATTTGTCCCACGTGGTACCGCATCATTTCATTCATTCATTCATTCATTCATTCATTCATTTATCAATCAATCAGTCAACTGATCAATTACTGGACTGAGAACTTAGAATCCCGGCCCTAGCTGTGTGACCTTCGGAGATTCACTTCTATGAGACTCAATTTCCTGATGTGCAAAGTCTGAGCTCCTTAAGGGCATCAACTATATTTGCCCTTCTTTGCATCCTGGATACTGAGTTCAATACTTGACACATTGGAAGTATTTTATAAATGCTCATTGATTTGGCTTAACATGTAAAATGTCAGGTTTGGACTAAATGATTTTTGAAGTCCCCACTACAGAAGCAGAAGAATCTTCATAGAATATCTAGTCAAAAACGAGGAAGATGGAGCTGAGAGAGGTTACATGACTTGTCCTTGGTATTCAAAAGCAGAAAAAAGATTTGAACCCAGATTCTCTAGGCTCCAAAATCTGGGGCTTTTTCTACAATAGCTAGAACTGATCATTCCTTATGAAATATATATATACATATATACACATGTATGCTATATGTGTGTGCATATTATTTGTATACATATACATGTATGTACAGATATGCATTTGTGTCTATACATGCATATACATGTGTGTATGCATGTGTATATTTTTTATTGTCTTCTCCAAATGCACTCTAAATTCCTCAAGGACAGAAATCTTGCCTTTTATTTTCTTCGTATGTCCCCATATCATGAACATAATGCTTTGACTAGAATAAGCAATCTCCAGATTCCTGCTCTGTCTCTTGAATGCCTTGAGATGATTGCATTCCCAAAGAGGGCTCTGTGCCACACTTAAAACAGGCATCAGGAAGCTATTTTAAGACCACTCATCTCCAGTCTTACTTTTCCACTCCATGGGTAGTAACAATGCACCTTCAGGATCAGAGAAGGAGAGAAAGACTTTCTTTTGTCCTCCTGATGCTTGAGCAGGAGAAAGATAATAGAGCCCTCCTCCTTTCATCTTACAGAAACCTGCCCAGGTTTCCATTCCCAGGCTAACCCACCTTCTAGCATGTGGATTCCAAAACTGGACTCTTTAATTATGTATTTTGTAATTTGGTTTTGGTTTGTGGCTTTTCAGCTCTCTTATGTTTGTGACATTAAATAAAACAACAATAATTATGAACAAATGAGAGGTAGTATGGTATAGTAGAGGGAGAGAGCTGGTCTGAAACTCCAAAAGAGATGCGATCAAGCTAATCCTCTATCTGACACATGTCCCAGAGCAAGTCATTTAACCTTGTAATACTCCAGGATACTCTCTAATACTTCACTGTGCACAGCAGATTTGCATTGCTAGTAATAGTGTCTGATGAAGATTTCTGTACGTAAAAACATTGTTGTCACTGTTGTTCAGTCCTTTTTCAGTTGTGTACAGCCCCTCATGACCTCATTTGAGGTTTTCCTGGCAAAGATAGTGGAGTGGTTTGTAATTCCCTTCTCCAGCTCATTTTACAGATGAGGAAACTGAGGCAAATAGGGTTAAGTGACTTGCCCATGGTCACACAGCTAGTAAATATCTGAGGCTAGATTTGAACTCAGGAAGATGATTTTCCTGACTCCAAGCCTGGCACTGTTATCTACTATGCCACCACAAGACTAGAAAATAAAGGAATGACTGAATAAAAAAATAAAAATTAAAAAAAAATTAGAAATGAGTTGTAATTAAAAAAAAACTATGGAAAAACCTCTGGTTTGTATGAAAATGCACAATCAACAAGCATTTATTCAGTTGTTACTACTTGGGTACTAGACCCAAGGAAACAAAGACAAATATAAAGCAGTCCTTGTTCCCCAAGTATATAATAATCTATATGGGAACTAAGATTGGCATAGGTAAAAAAGAAAAATTACAGCAATAGAAATGTATTTCTCCCTTTGTCTCCTCCATCGCTACGTCTACCTATATCTCTATCTCTATATATGTATACCTCTGAATCTATCTATATGTATATACATCTATCTATCTATCTATCTATCTATCTATCTATCTATCTATCTATTTCTGTGTTTATTTTCTATTGAGTATAGAATGGTATTAGTTTCTGGTATATGAGTAAAATTCCCACATAAGAGCAAGTGTGGGAATTGATGTTAGGAGGAGACTAGGGATCCCAAGAGATAAGGAAGGAGACAATTCTAAGCATGTGCCTGTGGATAGACAAGAGGGTAGGAAATGGGATATTATATTTGGCCAACAGCAAGGAGACCAATTTGGCTGGATTGGAGCATGAGGGAAGAGGAGGTTGGCTTGACCACGTGTTTTCACTTGTTTTAAAAAATAGCAAAGCCATTTTATTAGCAAGGGAATAGGAAATCTGCTTTTAGAATATGGAGATTTTAAAGTTAAAATCCCTTTAACTATCATGGCCTTTATGCAATCAGATTTCCATTGAAAAAACAATAAAAATCAACCTAATGAATTTTACAGACAGGATTGGTGAAATAATTTATTTCCTTCTTCCTTCTGTTTTCTCCTTTATAGCCATTTTTCTATTTTTTTGTTTTTTAATTGATTTTACAATAGTGAATGTTGAAACTCCCTACATTGCCTTATTTTGACAATGTTTTCTGCATACTAACTCATGTTTCAAAAAGAAATCAATGAAAATGTGCATTATAATTACAATAATTATTCTCAAACGCAATACATCTGAGTGGTATTCGCTAGATCTCTATATTGTTTGACATTTTATATATGGCACTGAGACCTCCTCTTGCCTGATATTATGAGTAACTATAAACAATTTTTAATAATCAGTGGATTTGAAAAAGTCTAGGTGCTGCCTACTTACTGCTGATGTGTCAGTCTTTTATATTGCAAGCTCCCTGAGGTCCCAGATTAGGTTATTTTTGTATACAGTGTCTCATGCACAAAAACATTTGTTGAATGAATTCAATTCATTCCAATTCCAGAAGCATTTGTGAAACCTCAATTCAGGGGCTAGTTCAAAAAAGGGTAAGTACTTGAATTAGGGTGGACAGAAGGGGACATTAACGTTACAGGACAGGGTCATTCAGAACTAAGATGAGAGTGGATAGGAGAAGGATAGGGCCAATTAATTGGACAGATATAGCCAAGACTATGACTGAATGAATACAAATTCCTTGAGATTAGGGATTATTTGGTTGGTCTTTGGTCTCTGTGTCCATGGCCTCTAGCGCAGTGTCTTACATATAGCAGGTAACTTAGTAAATGCTAAATTAGGGAACGGTGTAGAGCTGTCTAGTTTTTCCAGTGGGGAAATCAGGTTTCTATTCTTTAAGCATTACAGTGATTCTTCCCAACCACCTCTGATGCTGTGGAGAGAAAACCAGAGGATTTAGAGTCAGAGTACTCTGGTTCAAATCCTGCCTTTGCCACTTAACCTTTGACCTTGTGACCTTTGGCAAACTACTTAACACTTTCTGTGTCTCAGTTCCCTTCTCTATTAAGTGGGGTGATTGAATTCAATGACTCTCTAAGTTTCCTTACAGTTCTAAATCTCTGTTGTTTCAGGGCATGAAAGTTTTTGGCTTCCCTATATACTAAGTGTGTATGACAGTCAATGTATTCCTAAAAGCTCCTGATCATATTCATTATCAACCTGTGCAAAAATGGAATTGGCTTTTGGCAAGGTGGTAAGCTCCTGATCCTTGGAAATCTTCAGGCAAAGGCTGGATGGTTGTTTTAAAGGATGCTATGGAAGAGTCCTCCATTGAGTACAGGCTGGACTCTATAACCTTACAGGTCTAAGATTGACTATTTCTTCCCTCCTTCAAAAGAGTCCAGGACCTAACTTTCTTCTTGGGTTTCATTTAAAGAACTAAATATTCTTAATATTCAAAAAGTATTCAGATATTCAAGAGTAGTCCTTCTGGTACATTAAAAATCTCCTATAACAGTGATTCTCACTTTCTCAGTACTTAGCAGCTCTGGGCCACTCTAATTACCACTTCTGTACAATGTTGTCACTTCGATGGGACCAATTTCCCAGGAATCTGAGAACTCCTTCACTCTCTCTCCCCCCTCCCCCATTCAAAACCTAGTAATGAGGCTACCTGTATGGCGCTGAACAAGTGATTTAACCACTGGCTATCAGTTTCCTAATTAGTAAATAAGGTGTTGGAATGAGTTGGTGTGGTATGGAGTGTGGTGGGTCACATGTTACCTGGGGACACATGTTTGATTCCTCTGGACTAGGTCAGAGCTTCTTAAACGTTTTCCACTCAACCACTTTTTGCTTTTTGGGCAGGGTTCTTTGGCAATATATGGCCTGAGTGTATGCGCAGTACAAAGTAAGGCATGCTTTGTTTTCGGAACCAAGGCTGCAGAGAAATTGTGCTGCTAGAAACATGCCTCTGATTCATTATACATTCGATTTTTAATTAATTTTTGGTCTTTGTGCTTTCAGAAACCTTTTATTGTCACCAATTTTTTGAGACCCCATATGAGATTGCAACCCATAATTTAAGAAATGTTAAACTAGGTGTCTTCTGAGGTTCCTTCTAGCCCTAAATCTACTTTGGGTTCATAAATCACAGTAACACTGGCTTACCTTGTGGCAGAAAATAAGGAAAGGAAACACTAATAACTCAATGAAATTAAACTTATTAATGAGCTGATAATTGTAATAACTCACATTACTTAATTTTATAAAAGATTGCTTTCAACTCTTTGTTGAGCTAGGTGAGGTAGATGAGAGGGAGGTGGTGAAGATTCTCTACTATCAGTGCTCTTCTAAGGCAGCATGGCAGAAGGAGGAGAATCTTGGGCTTGGGGTTGGACCTAAATCCCTGGGAGAGTAAGGGGAGGAATTTCCTTCTTTCCTTCCTTCCTTCCTTCCTGCCTTCCTTCCTTCCTTCCTTCCTTCCTTCCTTCCTTCCTTCCTTCCTTCCTTCCTTCCTTCCTTCCTTC